>NC_041392.1:736641049-736660484 GCF_002162155.2 Triticum dicoccoides | reverse complement strand
TGATCTACAACATCATTGTCATTCATTAAATGTTTTCTCAACCAACTGCCGAAAGTCTCCATGTGGGCCTTCCTAATCCAGGATTCAGGCTTCCCCGGGTTGTCCGAGCGTAAAATATTCTTGTGTTTCTCAAAGTACGGAGCCACCAAGCTGGAATTGGTCAGTACAGTGTGGTGTGCTTCAGTCAGAGAATGGCCGTCCATACATGTCGTTGATTTCCTTCCGATCGTGCCTTTTCCACTTAGTCTCCCCTCGTGCCGCGATCGAGGAAGACCAATCGGCTTAAGGTCAGGAACAAAGTCAACACAAAACTCAATTACCTCCTCATTTCCATAGCCCTTGGCGATGCTTCCTTCTGGCCTAGCACGGTTACGAACATATTTCTTTAATACTCCCATGAACCTCTCGAAGGGGAACATATTGTGTAGAAATACAGGACCGAGAATGAAAATCTCTTCGACTAGGTGAACCAACAGGTGCGTCATAATATTGAAGAAGGATGGCGGGAACACCAACTCGAAATTGACAAGACATTGGATCACATCGTTCTGTAACCGTGGTAGATCTTCTGGATTGATTACCTTCTGAGAGATTGCATTGAGGAATGCACATAGCTTCACAATGGCTACTCGAACATTTTCCGGCAGGAGCCCCCTCAAAGCAATCGGAAGCAATTGCGTCATAATCACGTGGCAGTCGTGAGACTTCAGGTTTTGGAACTTTTTCTCCGCCATGTTTATTATTCCCTTTATATTGGACGAGAATCCAGACGGGACCTTCATACTGCTCAGGCATTCAAAAAAGATGTCCTTCTCTTCTTTGGTCAGAGCGTAGCTGGCACGACCTTGAAACCATTCCGGATGCCGGTCATCAGGGTCTTTCAAACGTTGCTGGTCCTGCCGTGCTTCCTTTGTATCATTTGTCTTCCCATACACGCCCAAGAAGCTTAGGAGGTTCACGCAAATATTCTTCGTAACATGCATCACGTCGATTGCAGAGCGGACTTCTAGGACTTTCCAATATTCTAGCTCCCAGAATATAGATTTCTTCTTCCACATGGCTGCGTGCCCGTCAGCTCCCTTCGGAACTGATTGTCCGCCAGGACCCTTTCCAAAGATGACTTTCAAATCCTTGACCATATCAAATACCTCAGCACCAGTGTGTTCCGCAGGCTTCGGCCGGTGATCTGCCTTGCCGTTGTAATGCTTGCCTTTCTTTCTTACTGGATGAATTTTCGGAAGAAATCGACGATGCCCAAGGTACACGTTCTTCTTACAATTTGGCAAATGTACACTTTCAGTCTCATGTAAGCAGTGCGTGCATGCATTGTATCCCTTATTTGACAGTCCCGAAAGGTTACTAAGAGCAGGCCAATCGTTGATGGTTACGAAAAGCAACGCTCGTAGGTTAAATTCCTCTTTTTTGTGCTCATCCCACACACGGACACTAGGTCTGCCCCACAGCTGTAAAAGTTCATCAACTAATGGCCTTAGGTACACATCGATGTCGTTGCCGGGTTGCTTCGGACCTTGGATGAGCACTGGCATCATAATGAACTTCCGCTTCATGCACAACCAAGGAGGAAGGTTATAGATGCATAGAGTCACGGGCCAGGTGCTATGGCTGGAGCTCTGCTCGCCAAAAGGATTCATGCCATCTGTACTTAGACCAAATCTTATGTTCCTTGCGTCAGCTGCAAAATCTTTGAACTCTCTGTCGACCTTTCTCCATTGCGTTCCATCTGCGGTGTGTCTCAACTCCCCGTCCGACTTACGGTCCTCTTTGTGCCATCGCAACAACTTGGCATGCTCTTTGTTCCTGAACAGACGTTTCAACCGTGGTATTATAGGAGCATACCACATCACCTTGGCGGGAACCCTCTTCCTGGGTTTCCCGCCCTCAACATCGTCACCAGGGTCATCGCCTCTGATCTTATAACGTAATGCAGTGCATACCGGGCATTCATTCAAATTCTCGTATTCACCGCGGTAGAGGATGCAGTCGTTGATGCATGCATGTATCTTCAGAACCTCTAAACCTAGAGGGCAGACAACCTTCTTTGCTTCGTACGTACTGGCGGGCAACTCGTTATTCTTTGGAAACATATTCTTCAACATTTTCAGCAAGTTTTCAAATGCCGAGTCAGCTACACCTGCCTGTGCCTTCCATTTCAGCAAATCCAGTGTGCAACCCAGCTTTTTCAGACCATCATCGCATCCAGGGTACAACGACTTTCTGTGATCCTCTAACATGCGATCCAAATTCTCCCTCTCCTTTTCAGTTTCGCAGCGTCTCCGTGCATCAGCAATGGTCCGACCAAGATCATCAACGGTCTCATCACGTGCCTCTTCTTCACCTTCACCTTCACCTTCCCCTTCACCTTCCCCTTCACCTTCCCCTTCACCTTCAGCATCCTCCATGAAAGTATCACCGAAATGAGCAAGATAGCTTTCATCGATGAAATCATCCCCTTCTTCATCTTCTTCCATTATAACCCCTCTTTCTCCATGCTTGGTCCAACAATTATAGCTTGGCATGAAACCGTGCTGAAGCAGGTGCAGGTGAACTTCTCTTGAGGAAGAGTAACCCTTCTGATTCTTACAGTCAACACATGGACAGATAACAAAACCCTTCTGCTTGTTCGCATTAGCCACTACGAGGAAATCTTTCAAACCCGTAGTGAACTCGCGGGAGAGTCGGTTACCGTACATCCATTGCCGATTCATCTGCATTATTAAAAAATAAAATATATAATTAACCATCATGCATTTGTTAAAGTAACTAGCTATAAACAATAGAAATTAAACAATGAACAACACACATGCATATTTTATCAATGACACACATGCATGAAAGGTTCAAGTTGCTAACCGCGATCGAGGAGGAACCTCAAGTGTGGCTCCAACACTTCATATCATGTTTGTTTCACGCTGTTGGGCATTTCATCAAACACCTTGTGTGCATAAGAGGAACCAAAAGCAAACCTACACCCCCTTGTGAAGAGAAGTGGCACCAAATGGCTAAGTGAGTGCGCTGAACTGGTATATATAGGGGAGGAGCTTTAGTCGCGGTTGGCCAGGCCAACCGCGACTAAAGGCCTTTGGGCACCTTTAGTCGCGGTTGGCCTGGCCAACCGCGGCTAAAGCCCCTCACGTGCACCAGCTGGCCACCGAGCGCCCTGGCCCAAGCCTTTGGTCGCGATTCGTCTGCCGAACCGCGACTAAAGACTTCATTAGTCGCGGTTCCTACAGTTTCGCGACTAATGAGGCTGGACGGAAGCCTCTTTTTCTACCAGTGTCTTCAGGGTAAACAAGCTACAGTTGGGATGTCATGTCAGACTTAATCAAGCAGCAGTTACAGAAACACTACAACTTCTTGTCAGATTCTTGCTTGCTGACTGGAGCTGAAACTGCAATGATCAAGTTCCAGCCTTTGAAGTAAGTTTGTTAGAGCAGGGATATGAATGGATGTACTATTCAACACTAGAGAAACATGCATTTTTTTTCCAAAGGAGACATGTCTGAGAGATCTATACAGGATACTGACTATTCAGATATGTTGACTGTAGTTCAGCATGTAAGGCCCGGCATGGCGTTTGACTAGCTAGGTGCAGCTAGCAAACTCTGCACACGCCCGGACTGAATCAGCATGTACAGTCTAACAAGGAGGGGAGAGGATGAGGCAAAAGGTGGACGAATATGGAGTGGTGGGGAGCTGGCCGGCGGCGGTAGGGAGAGAACGGGCCATGGGTAATAAGCGCCCTGGGACGTGTGGCTGTGGCGTCGCCACCAAATGTGGAAAGAGCAAAGGAGTGGAGGATGCGCTCCCGGGGGGTGCTGAAGAAAGACTAGCGGTGTGGAGACACCGAGGAGGCGGGAGGTGCTGCAATGCTTTGTAGTCCTGAATCATACTGCAGTAGCTTCCTCCTTGTCAGGTTGAGCACTTCAGGTTCTGCCACGAAGGTGCCAAGCTGACAGACACCTGCACCATGATGCATGCCACCGCATACATAAAACAAATCAGTACCAAAACATTTGAATCATCCATCGTGCAACACGGACCACATGTGATGTAATCAGTACCTTCGATAGGGTCGATCCAAAACTACGCAGCACTCCGTCAAGACTCAAGATATGAAGGCACAGGCTCTCGATGGAGCAACCAGCTTCAGAATCAACCGCCGGCTACAGATTGTTCTGCAAAATCCGAGGAAATTATCTAAGGTAAATGGAACTCATCATCTAATTTAAATTCAAATGTCTCAGTTCATTACTTTGAGTTGGCCAACAGGCGTGAACCTGCTAAACTGGGACTGAAACTCTGACGGATTCCAACAGTCTCCACGATATGTACCAAGGTGTTTTTCTTTCTGAATGGTAATATCGGCACAAGATGTACTTGGAGGTCTGTGGTGTGCAAGATGTACTGTGTGAGCCAGCTCGTACCAAACCTGTTCCGTCCGATACTGCATGAATGAAACGTGTTGTTTTAGCACTGAGATATATTCAGAAAGAAAAAGGCTAAGCAAACATTCTTGCATTAAACAAACGAGAATGCAGAACTCTTGTCATCCAAAACAGTCCAGACAAATGAACTTACCAGAGGATAAATTTACTCTTCCACTCAAGCTGTTAATCTTGCGACACAAATGCTGCCGAAGCACTAGGAAGCAAGCCATGTGTGTGTGTGTGTGTGTGTGTGTGTGCCGGAGAAGCTTCTTTGATCTCTGACCTGAAACTTTTATTATAATCCAAATTAGAAGAAAAACATTACAATTGCATCAATACTGTTACAAGTTTTATTTTATTTTTGCATGGTGTCTCACTGTTAATACCCTGAAAGGCAATAGGCACAGTTGATGCTTACTTGAAATGTATACAACAACTGAATCAGGAGAACAGCTCGATAGCCATTTCCACCGGTCCGCTCGGTAATTCCATCACACAACTTCAGCCTCAGCCTTTGGATGATGATGCCACAAGATGCATGAAACAAGTCAAAACACCTGAACCATCATGACACACTGACATCAAGACAGAGCCCTTTGTTAAGGTTACTGATGGAACAGCCAAGCCCAGTATGCGGACTGCAGAATTCACAATTGGGTGCAATGGTTCTGCATAATCCAAGGAATGAATTCAAAGGTCAGAGAAATGAACACGACATATGTCTCTATTGGTGTTATAGTTTGGACGCAACAACCAAGTTGTGAATTCCAACAGCAAAACTGACTGTTGGCTGTTATTGTTCTGCAAAATCCAAGTACCGAATGTAAATACTGAAAATGAACAAAGCAAGGAAACTCATTGATATAATTCATTACTTTGAGCTGGTCAGTTGGTGAAACCACTAAGTACGAACTGAAACTCTGAAGGATCGATGCCGGTCAGTGAAACTTCACCATATATATATGCAGTCTCCACAATCCGCACAAGATGTAGTTGGCAGTGGGTGGTACCATGGACTGACCAAGAGCATGAGATGATGAGAAATAACGTACCTGTTCCAATATTGCAAAAAACAAACATGTTGTAGCATCGAGAGATTCAGAAAAGGGTGTGAGACATAGTTGCATTATGGCACCAAAAAATGGAGCAAAGAAGGTGTCTTGCTTACATCAATATGCATTCAAAGTGTTTTTTTCTTCCTCTTCGATGAAACTTTCCGCCCGGCCATCATTCCAGAACTCCAATGTGTCGAGGGTAGCTCGCGGCAAGTATACTGCAGATGGGAGCAACAAGCACCGCTGAGATGCTAAACCAAGAATAATAATAAGAAGAGAGGGAAGGAGTGATTCGCTGACCTTTGAAATGGTCCTGGTAGAACTGCACTTTTACTGATTATTGTTTGGATGGATCAACGAAATCCTGAATGCCAAAGCCACTGTAGGCCCTAAATGTACTGCAGATTCAAAGTAATGAACGGAAGGTCAGAGAAACAACATACATCCACTTTATTGATTGTATTGTACTATCTAAGAATAAATGAAAAAAAATAGGCATTCAAATGTTTAGTACCTTCATACTCGTTAGTCACCTCCGTCAGGTTGAAAGAGGTCACGATCGCACCGTGTGATCTTTAATCATATCTTCCTCTGCAGGGTTTTGTTTGGGTTCGTCAATAGGGAACGCGCAAAGTGTCAAACAAGCACGGTTGAGATGCTACACTAGGAATAAGAAAAGAAAAATAGGGAAAGAGAGATGGACTCACCTTTGAAATGAACATGGTAGAACTGCACAACTACTTTTTGATGATACTTTTGTTACTACTGTTATTGTTACTGTTTGGTTGGAGCACCAATTAATCCTGAACACCAAATCCACCGTCTGTTTTAATTGGTCTGCAGAACATAGAGATGCTCAGTATCATTCACCTCTGATCTAGGTTCATTGATCTGGAGACACAACAACAGGTACCACAACTGTGTAGAAAACGAAGATGTGTAAGCCCAGATAGCTGTAAGTCATAACACAGAAGCACGCCAGAATGAATCATAATTCAAGGAGCTCAAGTACAACATGGTTTTGCTTGCACTTACTAATCAACTGACGAATGGATCGACTGACGTGTGCACATGCGACATGATCACTTGCATTGATATATCCTGGCCAGAGCTGATCTCAATAACAGTAAACCGAAAGGCTTCATGACTTATGTAACAATGCCAACGACCGAGCAGCTGTGCCGGCAACTAAGCCTCCTGTCAGAGTAACAAGTTATTTGTTAGCACTATAAAACAGTAGAGAATGGTGGGATTGATTTCTTTTTCTCGTAAGAAAACAAGGAATACATAGAAGGCAGGAGGCGTGTTACCTTGTGCTAGTCAAGCCACACCTGAAAATCTGGATTTGTTGCTTTTAATTTCTCGACTTCCTCTTGTAACTCAGAACTGCAACTCCGTACGATTAGTCTTTGCAGAGATGGGATCTGAGGACTACGTACAATACGTAGGTCCTCAAGAGAAGGAAGGGACGGCAGATTCGGGCAATCCACAAATCCGATGGTATAGAGGGAGGTGAGGAGCTGAAGAGCTCTCTCTTCCTCTCCCGTGAAGCTTTCTGCCCGCTGATCATGCCTGAATTGTAAATTCTGGAGGGTAGCGGTGAGTAGGCTGCAGATGGGAGCAACAAGCACCGCTGAGATGCAATCCACATAAAGGAACCTCAACTTCTGGAAGGAGCCTTCAGGCAATAATAGATTGGTCCTTGCTGCCACCACAGCTGAGAACAGATCCGCTGATACAGAGCGGCCAAGACACTTATCTTTGTTATAGACCGCCAATGTATCAAGGTTGACTGTGATGAGAGGATTAAACCCATCCACTGTTAAATTCTCACAGTTCACAAGTTTTAGATCCGTCAGACAAGTGAGATTGGAGAGCAGGGCCATTGACTGCATGCCTGACTTTCCGATAATCCCAAGTTTATTGAGGGAAGCGGGGAAAGGCCTGATGGTGTGAGCTGATTCAACTGATTCGAGACACATGAGATCCTGCAGTCCATGGCACGTGATGCTGCATTGGGAGAAATGCAGCATTGCTAGGGCTTTCAGTTTATTGAGCTCCGTCAGTGGAAAGTGTGACACATTCCAGATAATCGCTGTCTCCACATTACACAGGTTATGCAAGGCCAGCCCACCACTATACCCATCAATAGACATACCCTTTCTAGAACAGTGAAGCTTTGAAGAAGGAAGTGCCACAAGACAACTTGTCAACGTGGACGTGTGCGGCATGTGGGGCAGAGACAACTTTGGGCAATCATCAATGGAAAAATGCAAAAGATTGGTATAGGAGACAGAGCACTCCAGGAAGGGCACCGCGTAGAGATTGGGACAATCTTTGCAGCTGATGTATTCAAGCCTTGAAAAACAATCGGTATTAGCCCCTCCAACCCACTCCACAAATTCAGGTAAACCATCAAGAATGATCCGCTTCAGATGCACAAAACTTTCATCTGTCACACAACCAAAGCCATGTCTGATCTCACGAAGTACAGAAATCCCGATCAATGTGAGTGACGTGAGATGCAATAGCTGCCCAAAAGGTGGAAGGGTGCCCCAAGACACACCCTCTAGGTGGAGCGACCCCAGCCTTTTGATGCTAATGTCACCACACAACCAGCTAGGACCAGTCATACCACCATGATTTATAATGCTAAGTGCTCCAAGATTATGGTGTGGCTGAAGAGCATCAAGAACATCAGATTCCGTGCTATGTTGGTGATCTGTACCCCAAACTAACCTCAACTCTTTTAAATCTCTCTTACACACAAGCTTGGCTTCTGTAGCCTCTTCCCTGGTTGCCACCTTCTCAAGATTATGTATGCTGAGTTTTCCTCCAAGCTCTGTGAGTTTCCCCAACTCTCTCAGTTCAAATCTAACACTCTCTTTTTTAACACAGAACTTTTTTACCTCCTGCAGGCATTTCATCTTTCCGAGCCAAGGAACATTGGATTGGAGTTCTTTGTCAACTAAAAGATGGCGCATATTGATAAGGCAGCTAATGTCATTAGGTAATCTAATATATCCGTGAAACCTTATAAGGTCTAAGAATTTTAAGTGATAAAATCTGGATAGTGTAATAGGCAAAGTCACTTCTAGCCTATAGTGTGAAAATGGTTTCATAATTTTTAGGTATCGGAGGTGGATAAGTTTTGAAAAGTTGAGTGGAAAAGATTTTCGAGATGTTGCTACTATATATAGGACACGAAGACCCTCTATTTCCTTAAAAACATCTTTCAAAAATCCATCAATTGTTTCTTCATATTCTCTAAAAATCATCAAAGCTCGCAAATTGCGAATATCTATCTTGCTCCTCAATTTAGTCATTTCTTCCCTAACACCCCCTTCAAATCTATCTTCCATTGTGACAGATACGTGTCGAACAGTTTGTGGGATGTCATCAACTCTAAAATTTGACCTACATATGTTGAGGCACTCTTGCGACGAAACACTTAGAGACAACTCATGTAATAAATCATGCATTACATAGTATGGTTGCTCATCATCATCAACAACCTTCACAAGAAAGCCATTCTCTACTAATTCTTCTATATAATTCTCATCTTTTTCTATGATTCCCAGTGCAATCCAAAAATACGTCATATCTAACTTGTTAAATTCAAAATCTTCAGGGAACAAAGAAAAATATGAAAAGCATTTTTTTAGATAAAAAGGAAGGTAATCATAGCTAATCCTTAATGATGGCATAATGTCATCATCATTTTTTTTGTTTTTGCCACCCGTTGTTTTCTAGAACTCCCATCCAATGTCCCCGAGAAAAGTCCTTGCTCAGTAACCGACCAACTGTTATGGCTGCGAGAGGTGAACCCTTCAACTTCTTTGCAATATCAATTGCAAGATCATCTAAGTCTTCTTGGCAATACTCAGGTTTGTTTCCCCCAAATATTGATGAAAAGAATGTGAAGAAGTCATTAAACTCGAGACCTTGCAGTGCTATTGGGTTGGTCGTTTTCACAATTTCAGCAATATATGGAAATCGAGTTGTGACAAGAACCGTGCTACCGGCTTCCCCCATCTTGAATGGAGCCAAGAGGGTTTCCCACCCCCTACTATTGCATTTCCATATATCATCAAACACGATTAAAAAACTTTTGGACTTGAGTTCCTGTGTGATGGATATTTGGAGCTCATCAAAATTGTCTGTTTGATTTGAAGTCTTGCTTTTTTGTATGGAGCTAAGGATTTGTTGGCTGAGCTTAACCACATCAAAGTCAGTTGATACACATACCCAAGCCTTTACAGCAAAGTGCTCTTCTATCCTTTTATCATTATAAAGGTGTTGGGTGAAAGTTGTCTTTCCAATACCCCCTGGACCAAATATAGGAAGAACAGGAAGGGTTTCAGAGTGCTCTGTGGCAGTAGTGAGGATGTCATCTATGGTTTTGTCCAAAAGGGTTGTCCTCCCATGCAATTTTTTCTGTGTACTGGTTGATCCTGTGACACGATGGCTTGGGGTGACTGCTGTGGTGGTGCTATGGTGTGGAATCACGGGGAGCAACTTGGAGACACTGTCACAGACGGAATGTATTTCCTCTATCACTGACTTAATTTTTTTGGACATGGCAACTCTATCAAATGGCAACTTAGCAACTGGACCATCAGTATCACCACTACCAGGGTTTGCAGTGGCTTTGGGTGGGTTATCAGTAATGACATCATCAGCAACACCATCATCACCATCTTTGGTGTGTGAACAAGAAAAGTATGCAAGGCAGTTACCGACAATGTGGCGAAGAGCATAGCAACCATGGCGAGCACGACTCAGGATGTCATCACCCAGGTCAGGCACCGCGTCGTGGGTGCCGTCGAGGTGGTCCCGGATGATGAAGTAGTGAAGCTCATCCAGCGCATCCTCGGCCTCGTCGGCCTTGACGGCGAGCCTCCGCAGTAACCCCTGAAGAGCGAGGTTGTCGCTCAGTACCCTCGTCTGAGCCACTTGCAGCAGCCCTTGCGCGAGCAAGAGATCCTCCTTGATCTTGTCAGAGTTGAGGCCGAGCTGGGAGCTGGCAATATAGGACTCCACGAACTCATTGGACAGGTGGTTCAGCACGCTGCCAATGAGCCCGTTCGCCGCGCCGATCGCCGCCTCCATCTCCTCCGGCACCCCGGCAGGCAGGGTTAACTACGGTGGTTGGTGGTGGTATATGGTGGTTGGTGGTGGTATGTATGAGGGGTAGTGTGAGGAAGGTAAGCTAGCTGTTCGGATGTGTATCCATGGTGGGTTGATGGATGGGCCCTTTTATAGCATAGATCTGTACGCATGGAGCGTGTGAACCTCTCCAGTTAACTGATAGTAACAAGTAAAGTTTTGTGCCAGTAAGCTAGGTAGATTTGAAATTGAAGCACGAGACAGGCCGGTATAAAACTCGAGGGGGTCGACAATCCATGTAAAAGGTAGTGGGTAAGCATGGGACGGAGAGATGGAAAATAGTTGGGTCCTCTCCTCTTACGCTGTTGATCATCTTCTTCAGTTAACTTACTGTAGTAATTAGTGAAGTTTCATACTGGTAACTTAGCTAGATCTTAAATTGAAACAAGAGCCGAGCCAGTATAAGAAATGAATCAGGAACTCGACGAGATGCGAAAGAAACAAAGCACGGGACAAAAAGGTGCAAAATTTTTAAGGAAGAAGAGCAGAGCGAGCTGCTGCATTGACTCGATGGAAATTGCTGCGACTGACCGTTGCTAATGCCTTGTTTCATCTGCACGCGTGCGTGCATGTGAGGCGATCGTGATGAACGGGATGCGGAGCCACAGCTCGAGGTGCCGGCCATGGCATGAGGAATGGGGCTATGCAATGGTTTTCAGTTGTACTTGTTGTTTAGTTGGTGTTGGAATGATGAAATGCACACACACAGCATGAGTAGCAGTCTAGTTACAGATCCACGTCGAGACTATGCCATTTTCCACTAGTACGTCTTGTTTGCAAAGATGATGTTCTCTGTAGTCCTGCTCTTGTCATCCTCTTCAGTTAACTCATAATTACAGTACTAAAGCTTGTACTAGTACTACGCTAGCTAGATCTAAAACTGAAGTACGAGCAACTAAGCACGGGACAAAAGGTGCAGCATTTTTAAGAAAAGATTAACAGAGTGACCTGAATTGACTTGATGGAAGGAAATTGCTGCGACCCACCGTTGGTTGCCTCATCTGCACGCGAGCGCAACCGCAGATCGATGACGAACGGGAAGCGGAACCGCAGGTCGAGGTGCCACACTGGCAATGGCGTGAGGAATGGGGCTCTGGTCTGTCATTCAATTGTGTGCTCCTATAAATGATTTAGTGAAAAATAATTGTGTTTTTCATATGATAGTTCTATTTCTTGATGCAATACTAGGAATCAATAAAAAGCCTCCATAGTACAATAAAACTTTGTAAAATAATTTGAATACTTTTATGAAAAGTATATTTGGATACTTTTGCTAAATAATGATTCAGTTGTTTATAACACATGAATAGAAAAACCACCAGAATCAAAAGGTGAAGCCCGTGCCTCATAGATACTTATAAATCAATCGGGATAGAAGATGGTTGTCCCGTGTTGAGAATTCGGTTGCCTATGCTCCGCATAATACAGGCAGTTTAAGAACTTGCATCCATCAATCATTTTTAGGGTTCACAATTGGTATACAACTAATTGCCAAAATGGACAATATCTAACTTCCTCATGAAATGTATTGTATAATTGTTTTTATGGTTGGAGGCAGTCTCCGCACCCCACTCGCAACACTCGTCGATAGTAGTGCGCCGCTCGGGAAATCGTACTGTGGCGGCCGGTCGTACTCCATCAATTGACACCGATGACAGTGTGCCATCGATCTCATCCTGGCTCGCGATGTGCGAGCTTGCATCAACTTCAATAAAAATGATGCGACACATACTGTATCTCCACCTGTAACAAGATTAGAACTAGCCGCCACCTCCTCCTCCTCCACAAAAAGCTAGGGTTCCTACCTCCGGTCGGCGCCGCCGCTGGTCCGCTTCCTCTCCCGTGGCCCTAGGGCCATGGGGCGCGGTGGATCTCAGCAAGGGCCAGAGGGAGGGCTCCGTTTTTAGTCTTTTCTTTCAGTTTTGCTAGGATTTGTATTCTATTCAGGAAGACGAGATGGCGGCGGCTCCCTGAAGATGGAATAAAGGTCTCCCCGCCTAGCCCCCATTCCGGCGGTTCGTCTAGCACCGTTGGTGGGTGTGTGGAGGTGTGTCTCCGGAGGATTTATCTTTGGTGGATTTGCTCGGACCTCGTCGTTGTTCGTCTACGTTCGCGTGTCTTCGGATTGGATCCTTCCAATCTGCATCATTCTTCATCTGTGGCGGTTGCTGTTCTGGTGCGCTGGCCCTATGGGGCCTTAGCACGACGACTTCCCGACTGTCTACTACAACAGGTTGTGCCCGACTCCGGCGATGGAGGGACGATGACGGCGGCGCGCCTTCAGCTCGCTTCAGTGCTTGTAGTCGTCGCTAGGTGGTCTATGGATCTGGTTGTAATTTTTATTATTTCTGGTATTTGTTGTACTGCCATGTTTGAAGATGAATAGATCAGAATTTTTCTCGCAATAAAATAAAATAAAATAAAAATGATGCAGATGGCAGTGGTTTCAACCTCCTTTAAAAACAATTGTTTTTTATTTGGATATACCCGGTATGTGTGTCTAAAATAAATATATCGACAAAGAATTACTTTAAAGACCATGTCAATGTCCTAAACTATTTAGACAGTGAATCTGTTATGTTAGAAAGATAAAGACATGATCACACCTCCCTCTCGTGTCGCTCCCCGCGGGCGGCTCGGGAGAGCTCAGCCGCCGCCGCCGCCGCCACATATTAACCCTCCAATGCCCTTCTCCCCCTCCGCCGCTGCCGATGGTCGGCGCCGGGCAAAGCCCGTGCATGCGACGGCGGCGGCGGAGGGTCTCTCCTCCCTCTCCCGGATCCGCGGCGGCGTGGCGTCCTGATCCGCGGGGTGCGGCCCTCCCGACGGAGTGGCGGATCCCGGAGGCGGCTGGCTCGCAGTGGTGCATGGGCGCCCAGATCCATGGGTGTGGGACTCCCGGCAGCGTGCGGGCTCCCAGCGGCGGTGGGATCGGTCGAAGGCGGGCTTGGGCGATGGCGTCAGCCACGCGGTGCCGGATCTCATCGCTCATGGTGAATCTCGCCACTCCGGCCATCGTGGAGGAACCTGGACCTAGGGCGGCGGCCCCATTAGGCATGGCGACAACACCCTCAACTGGCGACGTTCGTGGGGGGTGGATGGATGGCGTCTTGACCGCGTGGGCGGTGAGGTGCCGGTGGATCTCCTCCGCGCTGCAGGCTCTCTCCCGCTGCACTTGGTGGCTTACGATCGTGGTCGTCGGCCTCGGTGCGTTCGTAGGGGCTGGTAGAGGTGCCATCGGACCAGAGAGAACTCTGGATGACTCGTTCATCCCGACGGTGGGGACAACCAGGGTCGCCGTTCTCCTCCTTGCAGACGCCGTCGAGGTCCCTGCCCTCCACCCCGACCTCATGCCTGGGTGAAAACCCAAAATCTGCTTAGATTGGGCGGCGACGGCACTGCGTGTGCCGTACGCTTCTTGAAGGCGCCGCCTGGGGCGTTTGGGTGCTCGGTTAGAGGAACTGCAGGCGGAGGGGATGGGACCAGTGGCAACAGGTGGTCTTCGCGACAGAGGAGCAGCGTGGCATCTGGCACGTCGACAACGCGGGGTCTCAGCGGCATGGAGCAGCGGGGTTTCGCCGGTGGGCGTGTGATGATGGACGAGCATAGGATGGTGGCATTGTCTCGCGTCGTGGTGGCGTCGACGGTAGCTAGACCGGGCAAGGTAGATGTAGCAGTACATCACTGAAGATGGATTGGTGGCAGGTGGCTGCGGCGGCGTCATATCCGGCAGCCGTCCTGGTTGAAGAGTGCTCCGGACTGATGGGTGCCCCATACCCGGCTGGAGTCGTGGTTAGGACCTCAGGTCTTAGAAATTAGGTTTGGCTGCCACTACTAGAAAAAAGGTTTTTAACGACCGTATATGTGGTCGTTAAAAGTCGCATTGTGGTCGTTAAAGGTCAATAACGACCACAATCTACTGGTCGTAGTAGGCTCCGTCGTTAAAACTAATTTTCCGGTCGTTATTCTTATAACGACGAGACAGTGTGTGGTCGTCATCCCTAAGGCAATAACAACCATAATTATAGTATTAGCGAGCACTTTTGTCATCACTAATAATTTTATATCATTTCCATTCAACCGCATATAGAATCCTTAGTAGCATCCAAATGTTACCCGCATTAATTAGGAAGCAAACAATCTCAATATTGAAAGGGTCATAGCCTCTTTTATTAATAAAAATAAGATCAACTAAAAAAATTCCGACATACAAATCTGGAATTAAAGCAGCATTTAAGACATTTGAGTCAAAAGCACTCTAATGTACTTCTCATATCTAATTTGGAAATGAAAAAACTAGAAAATATATTCTTTATTAATCTTCAATCAAGGGGCGCCATCATTGTTTGAATGGATATAATTCTTCATCGGCGACTACAATACCTCCTCACGCTTCTTTATACCAAGGTGCTCCATCATTCCTACAAAATGTTGAGTAAGTTATAAAAGTCAGTTCACATAAATAATAAATAAATGGGCACAAAGTATAGCGGCAGATAAAATCAGTATATGAGAGCAACTTACTTGAGCATGTTGGCTTTTATGAGGAGTCTGGTAGACCTCTAAGAATTGTCAGAAATTGGCACAAAGTACAGGACATAGGATGAAGTCATATCTGGGCACTTAGTTACAAATCCATATTTGTTGCAAGTAAAAACTAAAAGAAAGTACTTGCATATGCCCTGAGTGACAGAATAGAACATAACTAGAAGGCATTAATGGTTATAGGCATAGAGAGCATCAATATATAATATGCATGATCATAATGGAATTCAAATGCAAACATCCGTGGCCCTTATTAAAATCAGACAGAAGCACCGACCGCCGGGAGCAACTGCAAACACAAGATACAATAAAACAAGAAACCACTGTGGTGCCAAAAACATTTTTTGCCGAAGATAATTAAAGTGCACAAAGAATATGTTGGAAATAACGATGTGTTGTGTTGTATCCGGGTTGTATGCAGAACAAATACCAAGTATACTAGGATTAAAACTTGTAACCAAGTAGGTTAGCCTGTGGTATTCCTAGCTGCTATATATACACATGCCTACCCTTTTGTAAACATTGAATAACAACGAGAAATAAAAGAAAAGAATCAGGCCTAATACAAGGCAATACGCCCAGTTTTTTGCCTATACGTGTGTATTAGTACGTTTCCAGCCGTGAGGACCGATCAACGCAAAGATCAATTAGATGCCGTGTACGTATGTTTTGCTTCAGGCTTGAATGAATTATCTAGATACTAGCTTTGGTACTGCGTGTTGCTTCGGCCAGTTTGGGACAAGAATCAAACTGCTTGTTCTCTTTTACAAAATCCTCACATATGACATATGAACAATCAATTTCCATGTGCAAATAAATATAATCTATTGACTAATTATTATACAGGCTAAATCATACCTCACGCATTGGCATGATTGCTGCAGAAGACAAATACCATCTTCTCTGAAATTAAAGTTCAGAATGAACTTAATACATTTTTCGAGACCAGCAAAAACTGTGATCTCAAACGGATTTTTCTGACCTTAGTATTCAAACCTGTAGAAATAAAAGAAACCAAATCAACACTATACTTATAGGAATTGATTCAGGAACAACTAGACCTATGCAAAATCACCTTCTCTGTACAAAACAACTTAAGCGATTAGTATCTTCCTAAAATACCATAATTGGAGAAAGGTCATCTAAGAAAAACATGTCAGGAAGAGCTTGCTCGACCACTCTCGCTAATTTTCTTCTTTCACAAATAAATCTGCATCAAGGAATAAGAGAATCTTCACGGTCAGGTGTTCCTTGGTGTTGTGGCGACGCATGCGCCTCCTCCTTCTCCCCGCTCAGATCCTACTCCCACGGGAAGAACAATCGGTCCCTGCCCCCGCCGCCTCTCTATCCTCCTCACCCAAACAATGCGTGGAAGGCCGGTCTAGGGTTAGCCCGTACCTCTCCTGCTCGGCTTCCTCCCGATGGTCGTGGATGTGGAGGACATGGATGTGTTGTATCTTGGGAGATGGGTGGACGAGGGTCATAACCGAAGGCGGAGGCCATGCTCGTGGCGGCGGATCGGGTGGAAGAGGAAACGAGAGAGAAGTGGCTGGCAATGTGGGAGATGAAACGAGGGAGAGGGGGTCAGATTACGAAGGTGAGGGATATTAAAGGAGGAGGAGATTGGGTCCATGACGACAACACCCATGGGCTTAAAAATGAGTAATTCGGTATTTGTTACATGTAGTTTTTTTCTGAGGGTGTTGTTACACGATAGTTGGTAGCCTTAGCCTGATCTCCACCATGCGAGGTTCGCTTAGTTTTCTAACGACCAAGAGTTTCTTTCTCTCGTCGTTAATGATAGTTTTTCTAGTAGTGTGCGATGTCTGTTTGGTATTAGACCCAGACTATCAGCATCCCTTTATCAACTGGATAGGAGTAGCGACAGATGTTGCCTAGACGGTGGCTTTAGTCTTACTGTTGTATGATTTTGTAAGGTCTTGTGTGAATAATTAATAAAGTGGATGCATGCAATGCAGAGGCCGAGGGTCCTCCTCCTTTTCTAAAAAGAACTACATATCCTTTCTGCCATTTAAGAGCCAACCCATGCATAAGCTTGAAGATGAAATCCATGTGAAAGGTAGTGGGTAAGCATGGGACGAGAAGATGCGGAACTTTTTAGGAGGAAGAACAGAGTGACCTGCATTGACTCGATGGAAATTACACGATCATCTTCAGTTAACTACTGTAGTAATTAGTGAAGTTTCGTACTGGTAACTTAGCTAGATCTGAAATTGAAGCAAGAGCCGAACCAGTACTATAAGAAATGAAGCAGGAACTCGAGGACATCCATGTGAAAGCAACAAAGCACGGGACAAAAAGGTGCAGAATTTTTAAGGAAGAAGAGCAGAGCGACCTGCATTGACTCGATGGAAGGAAATTGCCGTTGCCTCGTTTCATCTGCACGCTAGTGGGTAAGCACCGGACGAAAAGATGCAGATTTTTTTAGGGAAAGAAGAACAGAGTGACCTGCATTGGCCGCTGTTGATGCCGCGCGTGAGGCCGGGGAGGAGATCGAGGTGCCTGCCGCTGCACCGGCCATGGGCTAGGTTTTGATGCCGCCGCCGCCGCCGCCCATCCACGACTCCGGCCGGAATGGGGAACGAAGGGTGTGTGCTGCTGGCTTCAGTCAACGACCTTTCGTTCCCTCTCTCCGTATGACTTGTGGACCTCTTTCCTATCTGGTGGCCCTGATCTGTCATTTTCTCACTGATTGTGTGCTCCTCTGATCTTTGTGAGAAGTAATTGCTTTTTCCTGTGCTAATTTTTTTGCGGGCTATTTTTGTTTCGTGTCTACCAACATTTAATTTGTAAAGTTGTTACAAGTGTTTTTTTATAAAAGGGATATATTAATATCACAAAGATACCAATAATGTTGAAAGGCATCAAAAATACATAGTCAAAATAGAAAATAAAAATAATAGAAGAAAAAAGACCCGTCACGATGATCAATCACTAACATCAATAGCACTCTAACCACCATCAAAGACAACACCCAAAATACAAAAGAGATTCTCCAAAAACAACACTTTCAAAAAGGAAAAAATGCACAAGCATTATCATTGCCTAATCAAATGTCTTAGGTTTTCACCGTGGAGAAAATTCAGGTTCACCCAAAAAACAATGTTTTCAACAAAGCCATTGCCAGACACAATCAATAAAGACAAAACATTAGATTTTTCACCCTGAAAATCAAGACTTGGGACTCGAGGAGCACCACTAAAAATGTAGTCCTCCAGTGCTGCCGCCCCCGCTTGCCGAGGCTGCCGTTGCAAGTCACCAAACACTTGGCACACAGTCTTCACCGCATTCAATACACCGTTCCACCAAATCTTCAAAACCTTCAACCACAACAACCATGTCTTGAAAATCTTGACTTAGACATGCCCCACGACACAGATAAGAAATCGAAGCTTCGCGCCGCGCCCTCTTGAGACCATGCTGGCTGATAATACGAGCGCATGCCACCGAAGTATTTCCGATCTAGATCCAAGGGTGACATACGCCAATCCGTATAAATCTCCAATGAAAAGACCAAAAACTCATCAGCGGTCAAATCCACGAGGTCGACATTCGGCAGAAAGACAACTTGACGGAAGAGCGCTAGGGCCAAACCACCGTTATTAGGCCGAAGGCAACAACCCCATAGCCACAAACAACACGATGATAGAGAACGACAACAGGTATGTTAATCTCTTTAATATTATAAATTTCTACCAAGGACATGTATGTGCGAGTGGATGTTAATCTCATTAATAATAGAAATTTCCGCCGAGGACATTGTCCGTGCAAGCGGATGTTAGCACCATGATTTTTTCGGTCCTACTGGCAAATTCTTATCTCCACTTCTCCATCTCCACTACTATTAAACAATCAAACAAGAATTTTCTTACGTGCACCCTGTAATTTGGCCTACAACACCGCACGATTAGTTTCATAGATCTAAATCTAACATCCATCATTGATTTAATACCTTCACGGTGTGCACTTAGCAATTTTCAATGACTGACCATACTTCATCAAGAGGAATATTCTAACTACCAATCCCAAATCCCCGCAATCACGCAATTCTGGTCGCTAATGAAAAAACTGATCTCCACTACTATTAAACAATCAAACAAGAATTTTCTTACGTGCACCCTGTAATTTGGCCCACAACACCGCACGAATCGATCAGCACCACACGATTAGTTTCATAGATCTAAATCTAACAGCCAT
>NC_041392.1:736633091-736640883 GCF_002162155.2 Triticum dicoccoides | reverse complement strand
CACGCAATTCTGGTCGCTAATGAAAAAACTGATCTCCACTACTATTAAACAATCAAACAAGAATTTTCTTACGTGCACCCCATAATTTGGCCCACAACACCGCACGAATCGATCAACACCACATGATTAGTTTCATAGATCTAAATCTAACC
This sequence comes from Triticum dicoccoides, assembly GCF_002162155.2. Classification (NCBI taxonomy): domain Eukaryota; kingdom Viridiplantae; phylum Streptophyta; class Magnoliopsida; order Poales; family Poaceae; genus Triticum; species Triticum dicoccoides. The sequence goes on along the minus strand of NC_041392.1, from coordinate 736,640,731 downwards.
GCCATCATTGATTTAATACCTTTACGGTGTGCACTTAGCAATTTTCAATGACTGACCATACTCCATCAAGAGGAATATTCTAACTACCAATCCCAAATCCCCGCAATCACGCAATTCTGGTCGCTAATGAAAAAACTGAACGAGCAAATATTTCCTAATCCGACGTCTCTCACAAACACAACAACAGCGGCGGCGGCGGCGGTGATTTGGATCGGGCCGGCGGTGACTAAGCAAAAGCACCCTTGAGGTCAAGGTACACAACTACCTCCATTCATCCCTCCCCCTCTCTGCCTGCTTTCCTCTCTCTCTCTCTCCTAGCGGGGCCGCCGTGAGTCTGTGACCATGGACCAGTGGGGAATTGGGAAACTCCGGCGGCGGGGAACGGGGAGCACCGGTGATGTGCTGGAAAACGCATGTGCCAGGGACAAGAAGACCTCCGGTGGTGGGGAATGGAGTGAGCTGTGGCAAGCGTGCGCCATCTGGATGGGCGATCTCGATGGGTACCAGAAGCGTCGTCACACTAACACCAAGACGATGGTGCCGTCACACCGAGTCACCGACGACATACTCCGTGTGGATGCCTCATCCTGGTCTGACCCCGCCATGGACGCCGCATCCCGATCTGATCCCGCTGAGGCAGTAGATCGATGTCATCGCCCCGTCTTGCACTAGTAGAAAAAAAGTCAAAAATGTTCAGTTCATTAGTCCCGGTTTGTATTTGAGCCGGCACTAATGTGACCAATAGTGCCGGTTCTAACGGCTAGGCAGGCGGCGCTCATTAGTACCGGTTCGTGGCATGAACCGGTACTAAAGAGGTGGTGGCCTTTAGTATGGGTTGGTGGCTCCAACCGGTACTAAAGATCCCCCCTCTTTTAGTACGGGTTGGTGGCTCCAACCGGTACTAAAGGTGGTGGCCTTTAGTACGGGTTGGTGGCTCCAACCGGTACTAAAGACCCCCCCCCTTTAGTACCGGTTGAAGCCATCAACCGGTACTAAAGGTGGTGCGCTACCACCCGCAGTGCACAATGTTTAGTCCCACCTCGCTAGTTGAGAGAGGCTTGCACCGGTTTATAAGCCCCGCCGTGGCTACCGTGTCGAGCTCCTCTTTAAGCAAGCCTTTGTGGGCCTATTGCAAGTCTTCTGCCCTGTGGGGCCTACTGCGCCATACGGGCCTGCATCCTGGCCCAACTAGAGGTTGGGTTTCTAGTCGTATGCAGGCCGTGCCGGCCTAGTAGGCGGGCTGTTTTTGCTTTATTTCAATATATATATATATATATATATATATATATATATATATATATATATATATATATATATATATATATATATATATATATAATCCACCAACCAGGACTAAAGGTCTCCAAGACCACAGCGTGCCTCGTGCCACGTGGTGGGCCTTTGGTCCCGGTTCGTGCTGAACCGGGACTAAAGGAGGGAGTGACCTTTAGTGCCCACCCTTTAATACCGGTTTCAGAACCGGTACTAAAAGTCCTTACAAACCGGTACTAAAAGTCGTTTTTCTACTACTGTTGCAGCCGCCACCGCATCCTGGGCTTACTCCATGCAGATTCCACATCATGGACTAACGCCGCTGCGTCGCCTGGCCTGGTTAGGTAATATAATCTTCTGTGAAATACTACAGGAATTGCAACCACATGTACATGCATGTTAACATCTCGATTCAACCCATGATATTGTCTTCAATGTTTTTTTTTCTAATGCAACTTTTAGCCCTGCATAAATGGCTATTAGGAGAGCACGATGCCAGCAGCACAATATAACTGAATGTGTAAAGTTGTTTCTTCAAAACATAGCTGCAATGTGATTGGAAAGAACCAGGTTTATACAGTGAGGGTGCGGGATCCTGAATGGATGCATATATTACCTCAAAGAAGGTAACTAGGCTCCCAAGTGCAGAATGACGCATATGGTTGTTGTCTGTGTTAGTCTCTCTGCTGAATCACCTTCATAGGAGCAAGTACACCAGAATTTTTTATCTCTTTGCATCGGAATTGTTTCTTTGGTGCATGGTTTCTACTGTTATTGTAAAATCTTAAAGAAACATCCATTCATGGTCAGAGAGTAATAAGTTCCCTTGTTCAAATATAGAAATGATGTATTTGCAAACTTTGATGCAAAACGGTTATTTAATCTTCAACAACTGCAACTATCCTGATCTCACAATGATTGTGCCAATTCAGTTGTTGTAGCAGAGTATTTATCTAATACTCATCTGTATATATCTTCTTAAATCTAATAAGCGAATGGATGTTCATGAAGTGATGTTGAACTATCAAGATATGAACTCATTTCTTGGTCTACTACGACAGGTGATTATGTGGAGCTTGTGAAGGAAATAGATAAACCAAGAAGCTTGGCGATTGTCTATTGGTGACAACATGGTATACATCTAACTTTACAAGGAGCATGTGATTATTTATGGTTATATAGTGCTAAGATTTTACTGGTTTCATCTTGCATGTTTGTTCCATCATTACTTTATTATTTTTTGCGGGAAATGGCTAATATGACTTCAGTCAGATCCAGCTAAAACAAATCTAATTTTGAAGCTGAGTAAAATAGAGATGAGTAAGGTGTCACTTACCTATCATTCATCAAGTGGTTCTCAGATGATAACTTGGTGAGTTACACTGCATATAGTGCAAACATTCTGTACTTTCCCTCCAATATGGAGGTATGAACAGGTTGTGAATATTAACAACACATCTGAATCACCTAAGTGATCAAAGTCATGTCCTTCTATTTTTACCCTTCTCATGCTCATAGAGCACAGAAGAGGGGTTGTTGGCTTTGGTAGCTTGATTTTATTCCGGTGTGCACAAATTTACCATGGGAACTAGGCGCAACAATGTTAAGCAAATTAGAAAAAACAAGTATCCTTCTGTGAACTATATAATAATTTTGAGAGCTTGTATTCATTTTAGTTTTGAGAGTCCAGTTTTTGCTATTGTGGATATTGCCAGTTCCAATTGGCAAAAACTTCTTGTATCATTAGTACTATGCAAATTTGGATCCTGTAATTTGCATTCCTAATCTTTTTAATTAGTGTTTTTACTGATGAACATTTTAAGGGTGTCAGTGTTGATATGTGCCATAAAACACACAAGATTCTTTTAGGCTCTTTCTTTAATGATGTTTGCTCCTCTTTTGTACTTCCGATGGTTATGGCAGGAAGTCTCAGTATTGCACATCTCAAGCCTCTGCCAAATATTCTAATCATTTTTATTTTTTTTGGAGTTGTAGATGATTGTATTTTCTTTTAATTTCTGTTGTAGCATACACATCGTGGCAAGCTGACATTGACAAGAAGAAACCAGAAGCCTCAAGTTCTTGACGTTCAAGGCAAAAAAAGAACCTACTAGACTTAATGAGCGCAGCCAATGGAATTCTTGAGTTTTTTGTGTGCCATTCAAAAAGATGCGGCTTTAGGACATATTCAGTAGCCTTTGAGCTTGTACATTGGCATGAGGTCTCATTAGTTACAGGGGATTCAATGGCACACAGCCTTGGAGCTTGTACATTGGCATGAGACCTCATAAGTTACATGGAATCAGTGATGCACATTCAAGATCAGAGTTTTTTTAGGGAATGATCAGAGAGTTAGTGAGTATGAGGAAACATGCTTTTGTTAGAGTTGTTCAAGATGGTGGGGGATTCTTTTTAAAATTAAACTATCTGCTCCTACTAATAGACATTGCTCCTCTCAAGTTTACAAAAATAATATTTTTTGTTTGCAATGGAATATGAATGTATTTTCCTTAGGATGCAATACAATACTTGTTTTCCGTGATGTAATACATGGATATACTTGATTCCATTGTGTGTGCATACTTAAGGATTTAGTGAATGGAATATTGTACTCCTTTTGGCGATGAAACGAAATATTGCACTTGTATAACCAAATTGCTTCACATGAATATAATTTTATCTGATGCATAAGATGATTACGGCTCATTCGTACTATTAGATTTTTGGATGACCAAGCATTTTTTTACAATGATTAGATGTTTGTCTATGCATTGCAATTTGCAACTTGAGAGGTTCAAAAATCCTTACTGAAATATTGCCTTGCAATTTGCAACTTGAGAGGTTCAAAATCCTTACTGAAATATTGCCTCTGCAACTATTCGGTTAAATCTTGCATCTCGAAATTTATATATGATGTTTTTTGTTGGTTCATAAGTCTAACTAGATGAATGAGATTTTTTTATTTCTATTGTGCTATCGTGCGTTGCACGTGCAAGCTTACTAGTTAAAAAATGACACAGATAGATGATTCTTCTAAGCTATGGTTTTCCCTCGTACTTCTTGTGTGGTTCATCACCTTTTTAGAAAAACACAGTACAAATGCAAACGTTCACATACACGCACACACACTCATCCCTATGAGCGCCTTTGAGAGATTGACCGGCGGATCTTCAGATTGACGAAGTCGTCACAAACGCCTTGTTGTTGATGGGCACACCAACACCATAGCTAAAATAATAGCGCGGATAGGCACATCATATTGTTGAAAGAATAGCGCCGGTGAACCTAAAATAAATCTAGAAAATATGCGAGCATGCCTAGTCTAGGTCTTGAACCCTGGTTGTTTGTTTCCACCACAAGGAATGTCACTAGTAGAAAAAGAGTCAAATGTGAAGCACATTAGTGCCGGTTTGAATTTGAGCCGGCACTAATGTGACCATTAGTGCCGGTTCCAACGGCTAGGCGGGCGAGCATCATTAGTACCGGTTCGTGGGCAACCTTTAGTATCGGTTCATGCCACGAACCGGTACTAATGAGGCTGTGTCAGGCTATGGTCAGGCTAGGGCCCCCACGAAGACCTTTAGTACGGGTTCATGCCATGAACCGGTACTAGAGTTTCTTTGTAAGCTGATTTTTAGTCCCACCTCGCCAAGAGAGAGGCTATATGAGCGGTTTATAAGCCGTGAGTGTACAGACAATGACGAAGAGTTGCAATGCTCACGTGCATGGTGATTAGCTTCAAGCCTTGCGGAATAGCATAGATTGCACTGAGCTATGTGCAGTGCAGTCTACACTATTCCGAATGGCTTGAAGCAAATTAACCAGCATTGCACCTCTTTTTTATTTTTAATAACTTATTTGAACTCCGGACTTCTTTTGTGTTCAGTATGTAGCATTCAAAGCGACGTCATCAATTTCCAACATGTTCTGACATCATTTGTTGTTTTTTGGTCATTTACCTAATTGTTTAGAGAGCTAAATGACCGTGAAATTGAAAATCACTACAAAATGAATCCTGAAAATGTTGAAAACTTGGCATGGTATCATCATATCACCCGCATAGCATGCGCGAAAGAGTAGAGAGGGTCACGGCAAAAACTGGACGCACTTCGTGTACAAAATGTACAAACTCTTTCGGAGTATCAGGGTTTCGGACGAGAACTCATCTGTTACACGGCCACTTCAATGTTTTTTAAACTTATTTGAACTCCGGACTTCTTTTGTGTTCAGTATGCAGCATTCAAAGCGACGTCATCAATTTCCAACATGTTCTGACATCATTTGTTGTTTTTCAGTCATTTACCTAATTGTTTAGAGAGCTAAATGACCGTGAAATTGAAAATCACTATAAAATGAATCCTGAAAATGTTGAAAACTTGGCATCGTATCATCATATCACACACATAGCATGCGCGAAAGAGTAGAGAGGGTCACGACAAAAACTGGACGCACTTCGTGTACAAACTGGACAAACTATTTTGGACTATCAGGGTTTCCGACGAGAACTCATCTGTTACACGGCCACTTCAATGTTTTTTAAACTTATTTGAACTCCGGACTTCTTTTGTGTTCAGTATGCAGCATTCAAAGCGACGTCATCAATTTTCAACATGTTCTGACATCATTTATTATTTTTCAGTCATTTAACTAATTGTTTAGAGAGCTAAATGGCCGTGAAATTGAAAATCACTACAAAATGAATCCTGAAAATGTTGAAACTTGGCATGGTATCATCATATCACCCGCATAGGATGCGCGAAAGAGTAGAGAGGGTCACGGCAAAAACTGGACGCACTTCGTATATAAACTGGACAAATTATTTCGGAGTATCAGGGTTTCCGACGAGAACTCATCTGTTACACGGCCACTTCAATGTTTTTTAAACTTATTTGAAGTCCGGATTTCTTTTGTGTTCAGTATGCAGCATTCAAAGCGACGTCATCAATTTCCAACATGTTCTGACATCATTTGTTGTTTTTCGGTCATTTACCTAATTGTTTAGAGAGCTAAATGACCGTAAAATTGAAAATCACTACAAAATGAATCCTGAAAATGTTGAAACATGGCATGGTATCATCATATCACCCGCATAGCATGCGCGAAAGAGTAGAGAGGGTCACGGCAAAAACTGGACGCACTTCGTGTACAAACTGGACAAACTCTTTCGGAGTATCAGGGTTTCGGACCAGAACTCATCTGTTACACGGCCACTTCAATGTTTTTTAAACTTATTTGAACTCCGGACTTCTTTTGTATTCAGTATGCAGCATTCAAAGCGACGTCATCAATTTTCAACATATTCTGACATCATTTGTTGTTTATCGATCATTTACCTAATTGTTTAGAGAGCTAAATGACCGTGAAATTGAAAATCACTACAAAATGAATCCTGAAAATGTTGAAACTTGACATGGTATCATCATATCACCCGCATAGCATGCACGAAAGAGTAGAGAGGGTCACGGAAAAAACTAGACGCACTTCGTGTACAAACTGGACAAACTCTTTCGGAGTATCAGGGTTTCGGACGAGAACTCATCTGTTACACGGCCACTTTAATGTTTTTTAAACTTATTTGAATTTCGGACTTCTTTTGTGTTCATTATGCAGCATTCAATTTCCAGAAGACAATAAATAGAAGAAAAGAAATAATGCAGAAAATAAAAAATATATACAAAAAAATTACTCAAAAATAAATAGAAGAAAAGAAATAATGCAGAAAAGAAAAAAACTATATAAAAAACTACTCAAAAATAAATAGAAGAAAATAAATAATGCAAAAAAGAAAAAACTATATAAAAAATTTGTTGGCGCGCTGCCCAGTGGGCCTGCCAGACCTAGGGTGTGCAAATGCAGGCCCAGAAGGGCCAGCAGGCTCACAGGGCAGCGTGCCCTAGTTAATTAGGCCCAGAAGCCTGCTATATAGAGAAGCTCGAAGGAGCAGCCGCGGCTGGGTTTATAAACCAGTGCGGCTGCCCTTCGCTCGGCGAGGTGGGACTAAACATTATGCACCGCCGATGGCAGCGCACAACCTTTAGTACCGGTTGGTGGCTCCAACCGGTACTAAAGGGGGGTCTTTAGTACCGGTTCGTGGCACGAACCGGTACTAAAAGGGTCGTTTCCCGCCCCTTGGCCTGGCGAAAATTGGTCTTTAGTACCGGTTGGTGGCTCCAACCGGCACTAAAGACCCCTCGTATATATATGGAACCTACGAAAAAATCAGTTTCGCCCACCAGTAGTTCTTCTTGATCCAAACTTCTTCGCCACGCCCGTCGCCCCATCGCGCGCCGCCCTCGCCGCCCCCGCCGCCCGTCGTCGCCGTCACCGCCGTCGCCCACGCCACCCGTCGTCGCCGTCACCGCCGTCGC
>NC_041392.1:736627710-736632530 GCF_002162155.2 Triticum dicoccoides | reverse complement strand
ATAGAACAAGTTTATTTTTAGTAAGAAAATTTAGGTATATGAGATTTGATGATCTAATCAAAATATTACTATATAGAACTACCTACTTTATTTTAGTAAGAAATTAATAGAACTAGTTTATTTTTAGTAAATGCTTAGTTGAATTAATAGAACTAGTTTATTTAGTTGAATTAATAGAACTAGTAAGTGTTTAATGTTTCACCTATATATGAACATATATGTTAGATATTAGATATAAATTATATGTTAGATATATATTTAATTTAGTTATATGAGATTTCATTATCTAATTAACAGAATTAGTTTAGTTGAATTAATTAGTTGAACTAGTTAGTTGAATTAGTTCAATTAATTAGGTATATTCTTCGTAAGTGCTTAGTTGAACTAGTTGAATTAACAGAATTAGTTTAATTAATAGAACTAATAAGTGTTTAATGTTTCACCTATGAACATAGGAATGTCATCTGACGACGAACACGATTTCATTATGTGTGAATACTGCGAAGACCAGTGCGGCCTGTGCGGCAGAAATTTTCTAGTTGATGATAGACGCTTCAGCATCAAGCTGGATGAGAACTTCGAAGTGGATACAGTAAGTCACAATGACAAGTCTTTTTTCGTAATTAAGCATGACTTATGCTTCATTTGCTTCACCTTTTAATTTTAATTTTTCACTATTCTACTAGCGTATCCCCTGCCATGCAAGAATTTTTGTCTTGGATAAGATAGGTTTCAGTCCTAACGAAACTATGGAGGTAAAAAGAGTTTACTTGAAGACCGAGCATGGTTATACCTTCAACGTCAAATTATATTATGCAGACACATACACCTATTTTGAATGCAAAACTTGGCAAGCACTATGCAAGGCTTATGCATTTGAGCCTGATATGGTTATCACCTTTGATATTCGTCCGGAAGATGATATTGAAGGTAATAGAGACATCTGGGTCGATGTGCAGACGCCTCCAGTTCTACCATTATGTGAGTTTCTCAACCATATTTATGTCTTCGATATGAGATTATTTGAACCAGTTGAATAATTAATAGATCTCAATTTATATTGACAGCTTACTTTTAATCAAGCAAACATGTCCGGCGCTTGGTAGACAGGACCGTCCACTGTCCGGGGCTGAACTAAACTGCAAGGAGACAAGTCATTATGTTTCATGGCTTGAGGATCTTGATGATGTCAAGACAAATTTCTTTCCTGCACTTAGAAATGTTAGTACTCAAAACGTGCGACCAATAGTGTTCGTACTGAACTACGATCACATATATTTAGGAAAGATGGTAAGATTTCTACTATTTCTCCTCAGTGCATCTTTTGCATACATTATTTTTTAAGCTAAACTTCATTGCTAAGTATGTTACTATACGATGTTCTTCAATAGGGACTCCCGATGAATGTTGTGCCTGATAGGATCGAGACTAAAGGTACCATGAATATTGTTAGCTTACGGCCAAGATATCCTACAATGCACTTTAGTGCATTCAGGATTTCTAATAGCGAGGAATGCTTAATAGTAAAAGACTGGAGCAAAATTGTGAACGATCACAGAGAAGTACTAGGGGGCAACAATCAGAAGCGCAACCCACGATTAGGAGACAGGTTCATCTGCATGCTCCAATATGATGAATCAGCAAAGCTATACATGTTCTATGCTATTTTACCTTTGAGAGAGCAGCAGGAGTGATTAATTAGCTAGTTCATGCTCTTAGTACTTGTCCTCTCATGTCTGTGTTCTTCGTCCTGAACTTAATCTCAAAGAGTGATTTGCTTTTGTGGTGTTATGAACGCTTATAATATCATTACCATGTTGAACTCGATGATATTTTTGCTATGAAAACCGTTGGTGATGATATATATGATGCAAGAGTTTTTATATTAATTAATATGATGATGATGATGATGAGTTATTATATTATTTATGAAAGAAATTGCATACTAGTTTCAACTGGATGGATTCTAGCTAAGTGATCAAGTATATGCCATATCCATATTAGCTCGATCACTTAAGTAGGTGATCAAGTATATATAATATGGATATGACATATACTTGATGACTTAGCTAGGATCCGCACGCATCCAGTCAAACTAATCACCTAATGATTTAACAACTCATTATAATGTAAAACAATCACTAAATTAAATTGAAAACACAAAATTAAAGTAAAAATAAAAAATAAAACAAAAACACACCAAAACATTTAGTACCGGTTGGTGTTACCAACCGGTACTAATGTCCTACGCGCCCATGGAGCTGGCTCGTGCCACGTGTTTGCCCTTTAGCACCGGTTCGTGCTGAACCGGTACTAAAGGGGGGGCCTTTAGTGCCTACAATTTAGTGCCGGTTAGCGAACCGGCACTAAAGCCCCTTACGAACCGGTGCTATTGCCCGGTTCTGCACTAGTGTGTAATCATCTAAGCTATACTTAGTTCGCATGAGGTGCACCGTCTTGATGCAATACTAAAGTTTCAATCGTAAACAAAACTCTGTAAAATAAACTGAGCATACCGTAGTTTAGTAACCTCAAAAACCGCCTAATATTTGTATAATTTACTAAAAGAATCTTTTCATAACAATTAAATTATTCAAAACAGATGTATAGGCATATCATCTGAACCATAGGATTGACACATGTCTTAGAGATTCTTAGAAATCTATCGCGATAGAAGGTAGTTGTCTCGTGACGAGAAATCGGTCACATATACTAACTGTTGAATCACAATGCAAGTAGTTTAAGGACTTGTGCCAATAAAATATTTTTAGGGTTGATAGTTGGTATATGCAACTAATTTTCAAAATTGACAATATCAAATGGTATTTTGAAGTTCCTCAATAATAATATTGCATAGTAGTACATAATTTTTTTAATATACACATTACGTGTAAAATAAGATTGCCAAACAATTACTGTAAAGACCAATACTTCTACCAACATTGGACATTAATGTCCTAAACTATTTAGACAGTGAATCTGTCATTTTATTGGAAAGATAAAGAAAGTTGCAAAGACCTTGGTGCCATTTGAGAAGCCGTGCCATGCATGAACACATGAGCTTGAGGATGAGATCATCAATGTGTGCATTATGAAAAAAGATGCTCTCTGCGTTAGACATGAACATGAAAGTACGAGGTAGCAAAACAAAAAAGAAACAAAAAAAACTCCGATCAAGGTACACACATACACTGAACAGGACCACCATAGCATCGATACATGTGATTGATGGTGAGGATGACGGGGTAAGGTCCGTGACAAAAAGACAAGATCGACTTTGATCCTATTTTATCGTTGCTTTGCGCTAGGAATTACCAAGTCCGCTTGATCCATCCTCGTTAACATCGGCGACTGCTACAACAGTCACAAGCAGGCAAGGTACTAGACAGGCATAATTAAGGGATAAACATCAATCAAGGAGATAGCTGATCGTGCATACTATTTTTAGTTTGTTGATTGATTGTACATTCTGGTCTGGTACTGGTCAGACCATTTTCCTGCGACACACGGATGCACAACTTGCGCTTGTCCTCTTCCGTTAACTAAATAATTTGCCAATTACATAAGATTCGTGCTCAGTAGCGCGTCTCGAGTGTTGCACCATTTCTTTTCACATTCTTGTGCCTTTTGCCTTTTGTCCATGCGTGCGATGGTGATGTTTTCTACTCCCAACGTCTTATATATTTTTACAGAGGTAGTAGTATTTTACTAAACTAATCCAGATCTGAAACTGAACTATGAGCGAAGAGCCGGTGTAGAAAACCGCACTTGAGGTCGAGGAGGGTAGGCAACAGTCAATGTGAACACTGATGGATGGAGCTTGCTAGAAATAAAATACAGTTATTAACCTTTGAAGGAAGAAAACCAGAGTAACTGAGTGACATGCATTGACTCGAAGTCAAATAAAAATGTCTGGACATTAAAGAATAAAAATTGCACACAAATAATTCAACAATCAACAAGTCAAACAACACACTAGTTAAAACATGATCATCGACAAATAATTCAACAATTCAAAGATAGCCATAAATTGAATGAATCAAAGTTTTTTGTTCCACGTGTTGATGTTGGAAAAAGATGCCAGGTATATAGAAACATTAAGTACGGTGTAGAAAAAAAAGGAGAAAACTCAAATCTAGGTGCATGCCCTGGACTAGACCGCCATTGCATGAATAGATGTGATGGACGGTGATGATGAGAATATGTAACAAATATAAGATCCTTATTTGATCCTATCCTATCGTTGCTTGTGTTAGGCCTATTTAACTAGTGAGGAGCCCCAGCTGAGCCTACTTAAATTAATTACTCCAATTTATTGAGAATGGGGGCACCCGACAGGAAGTTGCATTGCCAAGTCAGCTCGATCTGACCTTGTTGGATGGTAGTGCTTGTTGGGGAACGTAGTAATTTCAAAAAATTTCCTACACACACGCAAGATCATGGTGATGCATAGCAACGAGAGGGGAGAGTGTTGTCCACGTACCCTCGTAGACCGAAAGCGGAAGCGTAAGCACAACGCGTTTGATGTAGCCGTACGTCTTCACGATCCGACCGATCAAGTACCGAACGCACGGCACCTCCGAGTTCAGCACACGTTCAGCCCGATGACATCCCTCGAACTCCGATCCAGCCGAGTGTTGAGGGAGAGTTTCGTCAGCACGACGGCATGGTGACGATGATAATGTTCTACCGACGCAGGGCTTCGCCTAGGCACCGCTACAGTATTATCGAGGTGGACTATGGTGGAGGGGGGCACCGCACACGGCTAAAAGATCAAATGATCAATTGTTGTGTCTTTGGGATGCCCCCCTGACCCTGTA
>NC_041392.1:736613148-736627392 GCF_002162155.2 Triticum dicoccoides | reverse complement strand
CAAGAGGATTCCTACTCCCACCGGGAGTAGGACCCCTCCCTTTCCTTGTTGGATTAGGAGAAGGGGGGAAATAGGAGGGAGAGAGGAAGGAAAGGGGGGGGGGAGCGCCGCCCCCTTCTCCTTGTCCTATTCGGACTAGAGGGGGTGGGGCGCGTGGCCCTGCCCTGGCCGCCTCTCCTCTTCTCCACTAAGGCCCACTATGGCCTATTAAGCCCCCGGGGGGTTCCGGTAACCCCTCGGTACTCCGGTAAAATCCCGATTTCACCCGAAACACTTCCGATATCCAAATATAGGCTTCCAATATATCAATCTTCATGTCTCGACCATTTCGAGACTCCTCGTCATGTCCGTGATCACATCCGAGACTCCGAACAACCTTCGGTACATCAAAACTCATAAACTCATAATATAACCGTCATCGAAACTTTAAGCGTGCGGACCCTACGGGTTCAAGAACTATGTAGACATGACCGAGACACGTCTTCGGTCAATAACCAATAGCGGAACCTGGATGCTCATATTGGCTCCCACATATTCTACGAAGATCTTTATTGGTCAGACCGCATAACAACATACGTTGTTCCCTTTGTCATCGGTATGTTACTTGCCCGAGATTCGATCGTCGGTATCTCAATGCCTAGTTCAATCTCGTTACCGGCAAGTCTCTTTACTCATTCTGTAATACATCATCCCGCAACTAACTCATTAGTTGCAATGCTTGCAAGGCTTAAGTGATGTGCATTACTGAGTGGGCCCAGAGATACCTCTCCGACAATCGGAGTGACAAATCCTAATCTCGAAATACGCCAACCCAACATGTACCTTCGGAGACACCTGTAGAGCACCTTTATAATCACCCAGTTACGTTGTGACGTTTGGTAGCACACAAAGTGTTCCTCCGGTAAACGGGAGTTGCATAATCTCATAGGCATAGGAACATGTATAAGTCATGAAGAAAGCAATAGCAACATACTAAACGATCGAGTGCTAAGCGAACGGAATGGGTCAAGTCAATCACATCATTCTCCTAATGATGTGATCCCGTTAATCAAACGACAACTCATGTCAATGGCTAGGAAACATAACCATCTTTGATCAACGAGCTAGTCAAGTAGAGGCATACTAGTGACACTTTGTTTGTCTATGTATTCACACAAGTATTATGTTTCCTTCAGTCTCCCACTTGCACTAGAGTCAATAATCTAGATTACACAGTAATGATTCTAACACCCATGGAGTCTTGGTGTTGATCATGTTTTGCCCGTGCAAGAGGCTTAGTCAATGGGTCTGCAACATTCAGATTCGTATGTATCTTGCAAATTTCTATGTCAACCACCTAGACTAGATCCCGGATGGAATTGAAGCGTCTCTTGATGTGCTTGGTTCTCTTGTGAAATCTAGATTCCTTCACCAAGGCAATTGCACCAGTATTGTCACAAAAGATTTTCATTGGAACCGATGTACTAGGTATGACACCTAGATCGGATATGAACTCCTTCATCCAGACTCCTTCATTTGCTGCTTCCGAAGCAGCTATGTACTCCGCTTCACATGTAGATCCCGCCACGACGCTTTGTTTAGAACTGCACCAACTGATAGCTCCACCGTGTTAACACGTATCCGGTTTGCCATTTAGAATCATCCGGATCAGTGTCAAAGTTTGCATCAACGTAACCATTTACAATGATCTCTTTGTCACATCCATAAACGAGAAGCATATCCTTAGCCCTTTTCAGGTATTTCGGGATGTTCTTGATCGCTGTCCAGTGATCCACTCCTGGATTACTTTGATACCTCCCTGCTAGACTTATAGCAAGGAACACATCAGGTCTGGTACACCGCATTGCATACATGATAGAGCCTATGGTTGAAGCATAGGGAACATCTTTCATCTTCTCTCTATCTTCTGCCGTGGTCGGGCATTGAGTCTTACTCAACTTCACACCTTGTAACACAGGCAAGAGCCCTTTCTTTGCTTGATCCATTTTGAACTTCTTCGAAACTTTGTCAAGGTATGTGCTTTGTGAAAGTCCAATTAAGCGTCTTGATCTATCTCTATATATCTTAATGCCTAATATATAAGCAACTTCACCGAGGTCTTTCATTGAAAAACTCTTATTCAAGTATCCCTTTATGCTATCCAGAAATTCTATATCATTTCCAATCAACAATATGTCATCCACATATAATATCAGAAATACTACAGAGCTCCCACTCACTTTCTTGTAAATACAGGCTTCTCCAAAAGTCTGTATAAAACCAAATGCTTTGATCACACTATCAAAGCGTTTATTCCAACTCCGGGAGGCTTGCACCAGTCCATAAATGGATCGCTGGAGCTTACACACTTTGTTAGCTCCCTTTGGATCGACAAAACCTTCTGGTTGCATCATATACAACTCTTCTTCCAAAAATCCATTCAGGATTGCAGTTTTTACATCCATTTGCCAAATTTCATAATCATAAAATGCAGCAATTGCTAACATGATTCGGACAGACTTAAGCATCGCTACGGGTGAGAAGGTGTCATCGTAGTCAATCCCTTGAACTTGTCGAAAACCTTTCGCAACAAGTCGAGCTTTATAGACAATAACATTACCGTCAGCGTCAGTCTTCTTCTTGAAGATCCATTTATTCTCAATGGCTTGCTGATCATCGGGCAAGTCAACCAAAGTCCACACTTTGTTCTTTTACATGGATCCCATCTCAGATTTCATGGCCTCAAGCCATTTTGCGGAATCTGGGCTCACCATCGCTTCTTCATAGTTCGTAGGTTCATCATGGTCTAGTAACATGACTTCCAGAACAGGATTACCGTACCACTCTGGTGCGGATCTTACTCTGGTTGATCTACGAGGTTCAGTAACAACTTGATCTAAAGTTTCATGATCATCATCATTAACTTCCTCACTAATTGGTATAGACGTCACAAGAACCGATTTCTGTGATGAACTACTTTCCAATAAGGGAGCAGGTACGGTTACCTCATCAAGTTCTACTTTCCTCCCACTCACTTCTTTCGAGAGAAACTCCTTCTCTAGAAAGGATCCATTCTTAGTAACAAATGTCTTGCCTTCGGATCTGTGATAGAAGGTGTACCCAACAGTCTCCTTTGGGTCTCCTATGAAGACACATTTTTCCGATTTGGGTTCGAGCTTATCAGGTTGAAGCTTTTTCACATAAGCATCGCAGCCCCAAACTTTAAGAAACGGCAACTTTGGTTTCTTGCCAAACCACAGTTCATAAGGCGTTGTCTTAACGGATTTTGATGGTGCCCTATTTAACGTGAATGCGGCCGTCTCTAAAGCATAACCCCAAAACGATAGCAGTAAATCAGTAAGAGACATCATAGCTCGCACCATATCTAGTAAATCAGTAAGAGCACCACGCTAACCCTAAATCAGTAGGGACTATCGGTGGGGATTGTGGAAGCGATTAACCTCGTAACTCGTGCCCCGACCCCCACCTCTATTTATATAGCGCGGGACACAGGGCCCCAGCAACCATGGTTTGGTTGGGTGCCCCCGATCAGGGCGTGATGCAAGGGCCCGTTCGACCCGTTGGGCTCGAACGGGAGAGAGATCAACCTAACATTCTCCCCCTTGATCTCAACTTTATTTTTAACCTCATACTTTCTAGTTTATTTGTTTCATCACATATTGGTACATAGAGCATGTTTTATCGTCACAGCTTAATTGCCGATAGAATCATACAGCTACAATTAACGTTTTATTCAGAAACAAATTCTGTTCCTTTTGGGCCTGTCCAGGAATCATAAGGCTTTCCCTTAAACCCATGCCGGCTAAGTGTTCCTTGAACAAATTGGGTGGTAAGCCTTTCGTTAGCGGATCCGCAAGCATATCATTTGTCCTTATATGCTCGAGACTTATAGTTTGATCCTAGATTTTATCTTTCACAACATAATACCTTATCTCTATTGTTTTGGCAGCATTACTCGACTAGTTGTTGTGAGTGTAGAATACTATGGGCTGGTTGTCACAGTACATCTTTAATGGTTTGTGAATACAATCTACCACTTTCAAGTCGGGTATAAATTTCTTTAGCCATATCGCCTGCCCCGTGGCCTTGAAGGATGCTATAAATTCTGCATACATCGTGGATGATACAACTATCGACTACTTGGAGCTTTTCCACGAAATAGCTCCCCCGGCAAGGGTGAATACGTGTCGTGACGTGGATTTTTTATCATCTCTGTCCCCCACAAAATCTGCGTCTGAATACTCTTTTATCTTTAGGGAATCACTTCTCCTGTATATTAGCATGTAGTCCTTCATGTCGTGTGCATAACGCGATGCTTTCTTTATCATCTTCCAGTGCTCTATACTTGGATTCTCTTGATATCTATCGAGTATCCCGGTGATAAAAACTAAGTCAGGGCGAGTGCACGCTTGTGCATACTGTAAGGTGCCAACAGCCAAAGCATATGGTACTGCTTTCATTTGATCGATCTCGTACTGGTTCTTGGGACATTGGAATTTCTCAAAACTATCGCCCTTGACTATAGGAGCAGGTGTAGCTTTACTCGCATGCATATTATACCTTTTAAGAACCTTTTCTAAATATGTTTTCTGCAATAGTCCTAAGACTCCATTGTTCCTATCTCGGTGAATTTCTATGCCCAAAACATATGATGCTTCACTGAGATTTGTTATGTCAAAATTTGAGGATAAGAACTTCTTTGTTTCTTGTAGTAGACTAACATCACTGCTAGCAAGCAGGATATCATCCACATACAAGATTAGGAAAATATATTTCCCATTTTTAAACTTTGCATAAATGCAGTTATCCTTAATATTTTCTTTAAATCCAAAACTTTTAATCGTTTGATTAAACTTTAGATACCACTGTCTAGAGGCTTGCTTTAATCCATAAATGGATTTCTTCAGGTGGCATCCCGTATTTTCCTTGCCTTCCATGATTAAACCCTTAGGTTGTTTCATGTAGACATTTTCTTTTAAATCCCCGTTGAGAAATGTCGTATTTACGTCCATTTGATGTAACTCTAAATCAAAATGAGCAACTAATGCCATTATGATTCTCGAGGAATCCTTACATGAGACTGGAGAAAATATCTCATTGTAATCTATCCCTTCTCTTTGTGTAAATCCTTTTACCATGAGTCATGCTTTATACTTTTCTACATTCCCTTTAGAGTCATACTTAATTTTATAGACCCATTTGCAGCCTACTCTTTTTGCTCCTTTAGGAATTTCCTCTAAGTCCCAAATATCTTTGGAACTCATCGATTTCATCTCGTCTTTCATTGCCTTCATCCACTTCGATGAATGAGGGTTTCTCATGGCTTCTTCATATGAGGTGGGATCTTTTTCTGTATGAACTATTTTCATGTTATAAACTTTATAATCAGTAGAAATAGCTGACTTTTGTGTCTTGTAGACGTTCTAAGGGCCTCAGTTTCTGGCACATTATGTGCCTCAAGTTTTGGCACTTCTTCTAAAACTTGTTGTTGCACCTCCCTTTCATGCTCAACAACGGGTTAAGTCGGCTCTTGACGGACAGGTTCCAGGTCTACCCCCATAGTTGTCATGGGTGGAGTTGCAACTGGTAGTGAGAAAAATGGCTCCTGAATCATCAGATTAGCTAGGTGCATGCACCACCCTCTTCTCCTCAAAATCAATTTTCCGAGTTACCAAGCTCCCCCTCATCATTTCGTCCTCTAAGAAGACTACATGTCTTGTTTCTGCAAACTTTGCATATCTGTCTGGATAGTAAAAACGAAAACCCTTTGATCTGTCTGGATAGCCAATAAAGTGGCAACTCACTGTTTTGGGATCTAACTTTGCAATGTTTGGATTAAACATTTTGGCCTTAGTAGGGCACCCCCACACCCTGAAGTGTTGTAGGGAGGGCACCCTTCCTATCCATATCTCGTACGGTGTTTTGGGCACCGACTTTCTTGGTACTCTATTGAGAATGTGAATGGCGGTTTTAAGTGCCTCCATCCATAATCCCAATGGCAAGGTGGAGTAACTCATCATGCTGCGCACCATATCTATAAGTGTACGGTTGCGCCTTTCAGCTACTCCATTTTGTTGAGGCTCGCCCGGCATTGAATACTGGGCTACTATGCCAGTCTCCTGCAAGAACTTTGCAAAAGGTCCAGGGACTTGGCCATATGGAGTGTGCCGACCATAGTACTCTCCCTCACGGTCGGATCTTACTATCTTTATTCTTTTATCATGCTGATTTTCAACTTCAGCTTTGGATATCTTAAATTTATCCAATGCTTCAGATTTTTCTTTAATTGGATAAATATATCCATAGCGAGAGTAGTCATCTGTGAATGTTATGAATGAGTCATATCCATCCACACTTTTCACCGGAAATGGTCCACAAATGTCAGTGTGGATGATTTCTAGTGTGCCTGTGCTATGGATTGCACCTTTTTTGACTTGTTTTATATACTTTCCTTTAATGCAATCTATGCATTGTTCTAAGTCTGAGAACTCTAACGGAGGAAGAATTTCACTTTTAACGAGTCTTTCTATTCTCCCCTTGGAAATATGGCCCAAACGACAGTGCCATAATTTCGACGAGTCCTGGGTTCTCTTTCTTTTCTTCTGTTCTTTATTCGACACGGAAACATGTTCTTTCACATGACATACAGAATAAACTTTTTCACGTGGTGATAATAATTAAAGCTCATCGTGAAGTAAAGCATCACCCACATAAACATTATTAAACCATATGGCACACTTGCTATGTCCAAAAATAACATTCATAATTATATTTGTCCAAACACGAAACACTAATCAAGTTTCTATGACATGATGAAACAAATAAAACATTTCTAAGTAGAAGCTTGAATCCATCAGCTAACTCCAAGGAGATGTCGCCGACAGCTTCAACTTTCGCTTGAATTCCATTTGCAACTTCAATCCATCTTTCACTTCTTTTCATAGTCCACGTCGAATGAAATCCATGTAATGAATTTGCAATGTGAACAGTTGCTCCTGAGTCAATCCACCAAGTAGATTTCAAAAATTGTGTATACAAGGATTCATTTACAAAGGAAACAATATTGTTACCTCTCTTTGCCATTATGGACTTTAGCCAAACAGGGCAATTTTTCTTGTAGTGCCCAGCCTGCTTACAATGGAGACATGTGTCTTTGCCTATTGAAAAAGACTTTTGCTGATGGTGCGTGGGAGCTTTACCATATGCCTTGAGCCACTGGGTAACATATATCTTTGAAGAACCAGTGAACTGGCTCTTTATCTTTGTAAGCAACTCCCCTTCATCAAGGTAACGACGTAGAACGTGGCCATCGCCTGTCGTCGGCTCGGTTTTCACCGGTAACTCTGTCTCCTCAACTCGCAGCTGGGACTAGATGACGAATCTCGAGACCCAACCACCCAGACTCTGGCCGGCCATCTCTGACGGAGAAGATGACCACCTCCGCCGGCTGCACCGGCCAGATTAGATCTGACCAGAGGTGCCGCCAAGCAGTCCACCAGGCCCTCGACGCCGCCGCCGATCCAAAGCTGGATGACATGCTGCCGCAGCATAGACCGCCTGCCGCGACGCAGGAGTGGCCTCCGCCGTCTCCGCGGTAGCCATCGCCGCCGCTGCTGCTGCCGTCGTCGCCGCAGCCGTCGCCGCCGCTTCGCTAGATCGGCAGCGCCTCCACGCGCATAGGGGGGCCGCACCGCCCCTGAGACACGGGAGCGAGGAGAACCCCCGCCACTGCCGTCGGCCACCGGGCGCAGGCCGATGGCGTCCTCCGGCGGCGGCGGGAGGAAGGGAGGGAGGGGGATCGGCCCCGGCGGCGGCTAAGGTTGAAGTACCACCCGTGTCGCCCGAGCGGGGGGCGACGCGGGGGTGTTGGTTTAAATCAAGAATGTTTAACTTTTTTGCTGTAAACCTCAGTGCTAAAACATGTTTCATGCAATATTGGAACAGGTTGACTATTTGTTCACCAAGTGCCTACTACCCCTTCAGCAGATTTTGCATTTACGCGGGTGTTTCACTGTGGTCTGATCCTTCAGAATTTCTGTTCCCAACTTACAGTAATGACCTGAGCATTTGCATTCCTTGCCTTGTCCATTTTCTGACGTTTGAGTTCATTACTCAAATTCTGTATAACCAATGCGGCCGATTGCGAATTTTGCATTGGGCATTAGGACCTTGACTGTTCCATCCAAACAATAACATTAGCCTCTTTGTTGATGTCAGTGTGGCCTGATGGATGATTCAGGTGTTGGACTTGTTTTGTGCATCATGTGGCAACTGTTGGGTAATCCAAAACACGTGAGTTAATCTTGGAAAGTATTAGAATTAAGCAGGTCTCTAATTGTAGTTTGGTAAGAATTAGTGGCCATGTGAAGAAGTGTTCTAGGTTTGTATGCCCACGTGTGAGTCAAATAGGAGTACTAGCTAGTAGAGTTCGGTTGGGATTAGTACGTGAATCAAGTAGTAGTAGTTTAAGTCGGTTCAAAGTCCAAGTAGGTGTCCGAGTAGGACTAGGAAGAGTTGGACGTGAGGGCTTGGTTGAACGTGTATATATATACACGGGCATACCATGGTTATTGTAACACCGAGAAAAAGAGAAAATAAATAAAGAGGAAAAAAGGGCACGACAAGGGCCCTTTGGTTATCAATTTTTCGTGCGCGTGTGTTCGTGTGATTTGATGTGATCATTCCTGAGGGCAAATTTCCAACAGCAACATCGTCCTTCAGTTGTTTCCCTGTGCATCTACTGACGAACCCACACAACGAGGCTGGAGTTATTATTCAAGGACCGAGCGAGATGGCGGAGACGGCTATCAAGCAGTTCTCCTTATTAAGTTGTTGTATATATTTGAAGTAGTGACAAGCATTAAGTGTCCCTGTTGCAATTCAAGGTTTTAACAGAATAACAGTGAGAAATCATGTTATAATTTTTTCTGTAACTATATGATGCAATTGTAGTTTTTTCTTCTAATTTGGATTATGGTAAATGTTTCAGGTCTAAGAATAAACAAGCTTCTCTGGCACACGCATTGGCTGGCTTCCTAGTGAATCAGCAGCTTGTGTTTCACGAGCTTACCTATTTGGTTGGAAGAGCAATTTATTCTCTGGTATGTCCATCTCTGAGCAGTTTTAGATGATAAAGGTGCTATATATGGTGTAGGCAACGCACCTTCTTTTACCGAAAAAGGGTTTCCCCCGCTTTGTATTCCAAAGCACCAATATCGATTACAGAGCAAACGCTGGGGCGAGCACCACAACAAGCCAAAGAAAAAGAAGAAGAATCAATGCCAACACCGGCAGCTCGACAGACGCGGATGACCCACTATCGCTGCGCCCTCCGAAATCTACCCACCACGATTCTAGGCTCCGATCCTCCATGTACCAAGTAGCACCTTCAGGAAGGAAAACGACGCCGACGACGCTGCTGCCCGGACATGTCCTAGGGTTTCCCCGGCACACGGAGGGTAGAGGGGAATGAAGACCACCGAAACCCTCCAGGGAGGAATGGTGGCACCCGCAGGCGTCACTGCATCGGAGCCGGAAGATCCGGCAAGGATTTCTCCCAACTCCAAACCCCACCGCCCAACTGGATCGAAGCCAACCAACCAGCTCGCCGCCCACCAGCATGCGCCACCGCGGTCACAACGCCACCCACGCCGCCTCACTGAGATCGCCACCACGAGGCCAAGAGAAGGAGGAGAGGAGACGTTGGACGACGGGAGCAGCAGCGCCGTAGCCGCGCGGGAGGGAACCACCTCCTCCGCCGTCGTGCAGGAGGCTCGTGCCTCCGGCACCGTCGCGGTCGCCGTCGGGACACAGCAGCAGGGCAGACCAGGCCACCCCTAGCCCGGTCAGGTCTGAATCGGGCCCGCTAAGCCCCGCCGGCCACGCTGCAATAGGGCAGCGCCAGCACCCCAACGCCGATCGCCGCTCCCCCGCCTCCTGGGAGCCACGCCGTCGGCCCGCCCAGACCCAGATGGGGCCCGAAGGGCCCAGATCTGGGCCGAGCGGGCGCCGCCTGGCCGCGCCGCCGCGCCACCCCACCGCCAACAGCGACGCCGTCGTCCAGCCGATCTCCCGCCGCGCCAGGAAGCCCCGCCGCCACGCCGGACCGCCGCCGCCTAGGGAACACCCCCCGGCGCCCTCCGCCCCGCGCCGGAGAGCAACCGAGAGGGGAATGGCCAGGGGCCGCCGCCACAAGCGTCGCCCGGGCCAGGCCCGGCGGCGAATGCCGGCGACGGTGGCGGGGAGGGGGGAGTGAGGTGGAGCTGGCGGAGGAGGAACCGGGGCGCGGCCGGTCGCCCGCGGGGGCGACGCGATCGCGAGAGCCCGAGAGGTCGCGGTCGACGCACCTTCTTTTCTCCATTCACATTTGTTCAAATCAGGAAAATGTTTGCTTAGCGCTTTTTCTGAAAATCTGAAACAGCACGTTTCACTCATGCATTATCAGAACAGGGTGATTACTTGTGCACACAGTACATGGCAGCAGGGACAACCAGTTACATCAACGAAGAAAAACAACTTGAGCAGGTTTTTGAGACTGCATACATGTGGTGCTGTTTCACTGGCATGCGTCAGAGTTTCAGTGCGCCAACTCAAAGTAATGAATTGAGCATTTAAAATTATATTATGCGAGTTCCCTTTACCTTGTTCAGTCCATTGCCTGACCATAGGTTCAATATACTCGGATTCTGCAGGACAATTTGCAGCCAGCAGCCAATCCAGAAGTTGGTTGTTCGTCCGGACAATAAAAGTAGCCAGTGAGCCTCTGACAGAGTGCCGCGCATTTCTTCATAATCGACCCTATCAACGGGAAATTACAGTAAATGTGTTGCGTGTTGCACGATGGATTTGTTTCACGTTTGCATCATCGCGCATGCAGTGCAGGTCCACCCCGGGTCCATAATCGAGCCTATAAGCAGTATCACAGAACAGTTCCAGCAGGCCTTCAGGGGATCGTATGACATAAGCTCCAGCAGAGTTCCATAAATAGATCACAGAACCAAACATATGCGTCTGAAGCTTCAGGCAATTCGCACTTCAGGAGGAGGAAGAAAGCATCGTCCAGTGGCAAGCACTAGCAGCACTTTCCCAGGGGCCATGCCTTCCTCCAAAAACCACTCTGCCACCTAAGCCATGATGAACAAAATGTAGCATTCCTGTCAGATAGAAGTTTTTTTTTTTTGAGGATCTCAAATGGAACACAAAAGCACCCGTGATCATCAGAAAGAGCAGAAATGGAACACAAAAGCACCCGGAGAGCAAAACATCAGTTGTGGATGGCGATGAACTGGTAACTGCTGCTTACCTGCGGATTTGAATGGATTTGAACGGGCATCTACAGCACAACTGCCTCGCCTTCTCGGTCACTCACAGCGATCGCTGCTGCAGGCTCCTCTTCTTCTTCTAATTCTTCGGGTAAAGCTTTGGAACAACGGAAAAAGAATGAGCATTAATTTGCACTGTTGGGCCCGAGAGAAGAGAATTAAGCTAGCGAAGTCTACAGAAGCCTGGCTGCGGGAGAGAAAAAGACTTACGAATCCGCTGGCAACGAAGGGTGGGCCGGTTAGTATGGGCATCCAATGCGAGCTCCAACATATCAGCCGCTTTCTGCACTGCTGGCAAGCAGTGTTCCGCAGACTTTCTGTAGAGAAGGGAGGTGCCGCACGTCGACGTCCAAGTCACCACCAGTGATGTGCGACGCTCGTGCACAGAAGAAGTGGGATTCAAGCCTGGGCATAGATCCTCGCGGAAACATAGATGGCCCCGTCTGGAAATCTAAGAACACACACTTTCTCAGGCAAGGGAATGCATCATGGCCAATGATAAATCTTTCGACAGGAGTGTATTGGGCTCTGGTGGTGTTCAGGTTGAGAAAACAAAGAGCGGGCAATTTCCCAAGGATCTGAATGTCGACCTCCGGCCTCACCCTGTCCACTTTTATAAACAAGTAGGAGAGGACGGGAAGAAATGATGAATCCATCCATGTAGGCAATCTCGAGGTACAACTATCAACCAAAGGGCGTGGAGGTGTGGAGGTGGCACCCAGCCGTCCCAGCTGGCATCGAGCCTTGCATCCCCATGATGATAAATTGATAGAGTACGCAATTTCTGCAAATTGGCCAAGGTCATCAACAAAGAATTACACACACTCTCGTCATCTCCCATCCACAAAACGCGAAGCACCCTCAGCTCCACCAGCTTCCCTAGCTCTTTCTCAATCGCATTAGTACCACCCACCGTCACAACACTCAGCTCTTCTAAGGACACCAAGTTTTCTATCCCAACCGGAAATCTCCTGCACTCAGAAATATATAGGCACATCACATTTCCTAGCCAAACAACACTCAGTGGCGCCTCCAAAGGTTTATCCGCCCTGAACCTGATGTCCAATGTTTGCATAAATTGAAGTTTTCCTATTTCAATGGGGAGAGGGTCAACCAGTGTACCTAGTAGCCCTAGGTACCTCAGGTGTAATAAATTCTCAACACACCTCAGATCAATTTGGTGGCTACTTTTCCGAAGATCACAACCTGATAAGTCCAACACACGCAGCAGCTGGAGGCTTGAAAGAGACCGGATCAGATTATCATCAGTTCTAAACAGAGTAACAGACCTCAACTTTGACATACTTGTGGCATCAACCCGATGAGTGGTGAGCTCTGACATGCTATTTTGAAAAGATAACCTGCGAACCATGCTATCTGAATTGTTTTTGTTTTGCTTAGAGCCATCCCATATAGTAACGAAGTTTTCTTCGCTGGATAGAGAACATCTGAGATCAAGTACCATATCATGTACTCGACAACCTTCCAACCTAAAGCCAATATCAGAATATATTGGCTGAATCAAGTTTGTGTTTATCAGCTCACTGTAATATCTCTCTCCCACCTCAAATAGGCTAATTTCTTGTTGTCCACCTTGGATAAAGCCTTTAGCTATCCACCTCCATATCAACTTTCTTTTATCTATCTCGTAATCTTCTGGGAATATACTGAGATATAAGAAACAAGTCTTGAGATGGGAAGGTAAATCGTAATAGCTGAACGATAGTATTATTTGCATATCCTTTGTGGTACCACCTTCTGCAATTCCACGACCAATGGAACTGAGTACGTTATCCCATTGATACTTTGGCTTGATATGTTGAGCATCACTGGCTAAAAGACTGGCAATAGTAATGATGGCTAGTGGTACTCCACCACATTTTTTCAAAATTTCTCTAGACACTTCATCCGATTCAACGGGACATTCACTTCCTTGAGGGAATATTCTTTTGTTGAAGAGCCTTTTGGAGCCATCGTCATTAAGAGATTTCATCTGATGAATAATATCACCACTAGATGGGCAACATCCTTGAGCGACACTGGTTATGCAGGTTGTCGTCATTACTCGACTTCCAGGACCGCTCTTAGGGAAAGCACACTTGATGATTTCCCATGCTTCTTCATCCCATATGTCATCAATCACAATTAAGTACCTGTGTGATTTTTTTAGAGCTTTAGTTCACATATCAATGAAGATGTACATAAACAAGTTTTATTTTTCTAAATTTTATTGGTCAAAGGGTATATAACTGAGGTCATGATATAGCCTTAGAATTTAAATCAATGAGTTCATACCTCTTATCCTGAAGAAACGCTCTCAGCTCATCAATGAGTTGTTGATTGTCCCTATCAGATTCATTGATATATGGAAACTTAATCCTATCAAGTCCGTATAGTATCTTCTTGAAAATCCTTGTTATATTGGGATTCCGAGAAACTGGAACAAACACTCCACAGTCAAACTGCACTATGATCTTGTCATACACTGCTTTGGTAAGTGTTGTCTTGCGTAATCCGCCAAATCCAACAACAGACATTGTCTTGAGTTGTTTGGTGGACATCTCATCTCCATCAAGGAGCTTCTCGATCAGCTCGTCCCGTATGCCCTCGATACCTACAAGCTCCGAGATGTCTCTGTACACGGCCTTCAGGCGAGGGTCAATACTGTTCCCCTCACCCTCGGTGCGCGTCTCAAGCATGTACTTTTGACGGAGCTCACCCAGCTCCTTGGAGAGCTCCTGCGCATCTTGGACGGCGCTGAAGATCTGATGGAGAGCCTTGCCGTTGCTAAACAGCTTTTTTGTTCGCTTGATGAACTTCTTAACTCTGTTCTTCATGTTGTTGGGGCCGACATCGCCATGGCTGCCGTCATACACGCGGACCATGTAGGTGTCCACCGCGTCCTCACTAGTGCAGAACCGGG
>NC_041392.1:736552702-736612738 GCF_002162155.2 Triticum dicoccoides | reverse complement strand
ATATAATTAGCTAGCTATATACAATTTCTCCTAATTGGTGCCTTCGTAGCCAGTGGCATTAGCCTAATTGGTGCCTTCAGAGCACGATGACAATTGGAAGTGGTTCATGGGGGCGGTAGCGGGTAATAGTATTCTTCTTTGTGATCTATGACCTGGTCAAGCAAAAATCCCGCTATTTCCTCTTGAATTGCTTCTATGCGCTCTTATGGTAGGAGCTGCTCCCGCACCTCTCTGAACTGTTAAGAAGGAGATCAATATGCATGTGTATTAGTTGTGTGACTAGATATCGATAATGGTGTAAAAATTGTGAATAGTGTTCTGACAAACGTACACAGTCCTGTCTTTGAGATCTGCTCCTTTCGGACGCCATCATGCGAATATTCTCGCAAACGTAGTATGCACATAGATCGGTCCCCGGCGCCTGCTTCAGGGCCTTTACGAGAATGAAATTTGATCAGATAATAATTAATCAAGCATGGTAATTAAAGAGATGGCAGCTAGCTAGTACTACTTAATTACTTACCTTGGGTCGATACCATTTCAGCTTTTGTTTCCATTGGCCTGGAGTGACGTTGATGAACTTTGCCCAAGCCCTGCCCGCTGACAAAGAAAATGAATAAAGGGGTTATGAAATAGTTCATATCAGGAAATGACGAACTAAATAGGCCGAGATATAGTTAATAATGATTGAAATTACCTATTGACTATCCCAAACAAGATGGTGTAGTCACTTTCTTTTTTAAGTAGTGAGTCCAGTATTTCAACTGTTCCTTCGTCAACTTTAATGATTACCAAGATCCAGTGAAATCTGCATGCACACACGTTTGCATGTCTTTAAGCGGGCATATGTAAGCAAAAACATGTAGCTAGCTAGTAGGCAAAAACAGAATTTGTAGTACAAGGCAGTGTGACTCACTGGAAGTTGTAAGGAAGTAGTATATCTTCATTGGTATTGAGGCGCTTGAAGAACTCTAGCATGCTTTCCTCTACACTTTTTTCATGATATGTATCTAATTTCCATGTGTATTCATTAATGGTATTTGGGTCAATGAACCCAATGCCATAGCGTCCACCTTTTTTCATTTCATGCATCTTCATCCTGCATAATACCACAGAAAAGAATATAGTGAGGATAATTACAGGTAATGATTGATCAAAATGATCACTACAGCTAGCTTGAGACTTAAATTATAGAAAGAAATCACTTACAGGCAATAGCAACTGACGATAGATTTGTCGAGTGCGTCTTGATTGTATAACTGAAATAGTTCTGAATACTCAACGGACACAGCTTTCTCATGGAAGTAATTATCCTTCTTGACATTCACCATGAGGGACTCTCGATTGGAAATCTTGGTAATGTCCATGTACCATTGATGCAATTCATACATTCTCGTTGGGAGCTTGTTGACCTCGTCTGGCTCGACCAAAGGTTGGCCCTGGACATATTTCCGTTTTATTTCCTCCTCTCTAAGCGGAGACATGGACTCGATCTCGAGGAGTTGTCCAACAGTGATCTTGAGGATTTCAGCCTGCATTATATGCTCCTGGGTTATTACCACATCGCTCAGCTGGGGAACGTTAACGGTTTGCCCACAATAATATTGGGCGCGCGTACTCTTATGTGTTGTTGGCACAACAAGCGGGGGGATTGATTGCGCCGCCTGTTCTCCCAGCTGGGGAACGGTTTTACCATATTTTTTGCCAGCTGATTTGCTCGAGCTCGAGCTCGCCTCTTTCTGTAGACGTGCTTGATTTAACTTCCTGAGGTGGCGCTCATAGTCTGTGTCAACAGGCTTGGGAGCTGGTGGTCTAGCCATAAGAATGAAGTGGTCAATCTTTTCCTCAGGCACTTTCTCCCTTGGCGGCGGTGGCGGTTTCGGTGCAAAATGGGCTTCCACCTCGGCCTTCGATATGGCTGCGGTTTCCTCCTCGGACATGTCGTAAGGCCTCTGCGGAAGAGGTGCAAGGCTTGGACCATATTGAAATCGCTTGCCTCCGCTTGTACCTCCCGTACTACCTCGACTTGTACCGCTAAGCACCATATCTGCGGCGGCTCTCTTCCGTGATTGCTGAGGTGGCGGAGACGGCTGACGTGGCTGAGTTGGAGGAGGAGGAGTGGCCTGAAGCTGTGCCGGACTTGGAGGAGGAGTGGCCTGAAGTTGTGCCGGACTTGGAGGAGGAGTGGACGTCTGACGTTGTGTCGGACTTGGAGGTGGAGTGGCCTGACACTTTGCCGGACTTGGAGGAGGATTGGCCTGACGCGTTGGTGGACTTGGAGGAGCGGGAGTCTGCTGACTCGATGGCGGACTTCGACGAGGAGTCGGCTGATGCGGTGTCGGTGGCCTTCGAAAGATGATGCAATCCTTTCTCCATAGGATGATACGATGTTTGGCCTCTTCCAGTGTGTGCTCCTCATCACCTCCAGGAATGTCAAGCTCTAGCCCCGAATATTGGTCCACCACCTCATCAACCAAGACACGAGCATAGCCCGTTGGAATCGGGTTGCAATGGAAGGTTGACTCGGGGGGATTTGTAAAAGCAATAGCATCCGCCACCTTCATGGATATGTTCTTCATTTTGAAGTGTAGCTCGCAGTTAGTGTTCTCCATGATGTCATCCACGGGGTATCTATCCATCATTGCGTCGCCCGGGGCGGAACCCACGCTGCTTCTCGGCATGGATGGGACGGTGCTATCCAATGCTGGATCATCCGCTAGCTGCTGAGACCCCCTTTGCTGGCTAAGTGAGTCGATCTGCTCCTGCTGCCACTGGAATTTGACTGCCAAGTCCACGTGCACTGATTCTAGGCCTTGAAGGCATTCATAGTCCAGCTTCCTCTGCTCCTCCTCCATCTTTCTCTTGTTCTCCTCCGCAATCTTCTTTCTCGCACGGGTTCTGTAGTCGGCGTTCCAATCCAAAAACCCCTCATACCATGGAATAGCGCCCTTGCCTCGTGTTCTTCCCGGGTGTTCAGGATTTCCCAGGGCACGCGTAAGCTCGTCGTTCTCTCTGTTGGGCTGGAACACCCCCGATCGAGCCTCTTCTATTGCAACAAGTATCTTATCTTCGGCTCCGTTCAGACATGCCTTCTTCGAAACTTTGCCCGTCTTCGGGTCCAACTCCCCCCATGCGCATAGAACCACGTTCTGCACCTGCGGGCCAGCTTAATGTTTCTGGAGTGACACCTGCAGCCTCCATCTCTTTCTCAGACTTATCCTACTTAGGCATTGCCACCGCGTAGCCACCTGGCCCAAGCTTATGAAACTTACCCTTTTTTCGGCATTGGCCTTGTTTATTCTCGACCGTTCCTTAGATAATTCCAAATCCTTGAATTTCACGAAATCGTCCCAATGAGCACTTTGCTTCTCTAGTGTTCCCTCAAATACTGGAGTCTTCCTTCCTCCCTTGACGTACTTGTCCCATACACGATTATTGTGGTTGTTGAATGCAACCGCCATCTTCCTAAGAGCAGCGTCCTTGACTTTCTCCACATCTGCATCTGTGAAATGATCTGGTAGGGTGAAATGTTCCATGAGAGTTTCCCAAAGCAGAACTTTTTGTCTGTCGTCGACAAAAGTAAGATCTGGACGTGGATTTGCTGGCTCTCTCCATTCTTGAAGGGAGATCGGGAGTTGGTCCTTCACAAGAACTCCGCACTGACGAACGAACTTGTCCGAAATCTTCTTAGGCGCTAATGGTTCACCATTAGGTTTGATGGCCTCGATATTGTACTTTACGCCCTCCTTCAACTTTTTGTTCGGGCCTCGTTTCCTGCTGCCTGAAGATTTGCTCGATCCGAATGGCTGAAAGAAGAAAGATCGATTCGTTAATATATCTTCAAGTCATTTAAAACGTGTGATGATCACCAGATGCCTGCTTATATAAATATATATACCTCGCCGGTCTTTGTTGTTTCAAGATCATAGTTCATGACTTCATCAATTCAGTCGTCGCGATCGAATATCATATCACCATCCTCGGTGTTGTTTAGAAATTCGGAGCCGTCATAATCTTCTTCATTCTGATCATCATCTGGCCCGCGAGGATGGCGTATGATATCGAACAGGGTCTCTTCTCCCTCTCTGCTGGTATTGTCCGCCGTAGCTTTTATTTAACTAATCCAAAAGAAATATAAAACAATTTAGTATTCAAATTACAATGCATGGACGCAATCAATTAATAAGGAAAAACTGAATCAATCATAGTACATAATAAGCATAATCGAATATAATCTCGAATACATCGTCTCGAATAATAGATATAATCTCGAATACATCGTCTCGAATAATATATATAATCTCGAATAAATCATCTTGAATATTATATATCGAATACATCACTAGCTAGCTAGCTAGCAGCTAATAAAGATCGAATACTAAAGAGTAATCTAGGCCACTCGCGGTTCCTAAGGCGCGGGCGGTGGACAACCAAACTGAAGGAACCATCACTGGATCATAGCTCGGGTGATCTCCCCAAAGAACCTGCCAGGTATTGGAGAACCTGACGTCCATAGCAGCCATGTAGCGATGGACGTGCTCGTCCCCCTCCCTGACACGGCGATGTACCACCTCCGGCGGGGCCGGCTCCCTCCGCACGCGAACGCCACCAAAGGAGATGAGGGTCGACGACGAGACCCGGGGCCGGGTTCCTCACCAAGCGTCGCGCCCCTAAAGGTAGCACCTCCCAGTGCCAGCCCGACGGAGCCCAGTCCCAGACATGGGTCCTCTGAAGCAGGACGTCGTCGCGAACGGGTCGACGGCGAGGATGCGGGCCGGACATCATCGACAACAAATACTATATGCAAATGTAACGCTAATTATGCTATCATTGCATATGTCAAAATTCTATATGCTATTTCATACTAATTAAGCATCTAACACTAAAAACAGAAAAAACAACTTCTATACATCCATTAAAAAACAGAAAAACAACATTATATAAAAAAAATCCATACTAATTAAACACTAATTATATCCATCTAACATGCATTCATACATATATACTAGTGAAAAAATAATAATCTAAAAAATCTAAACTAATTAAACATACAAAATACGTATATACTAATTAACTTAATGAAATGTGTGTGTGTGTGTGTGTTCATCATGCTTGTGTGTGTATGGGCTCGAGGAGGGGCGGTGCCCATGGTGGCCGCCGGGGCGAGGGAGAGGGGTTAGAGGGGGAGAGCTCACAGCGGGGCGACGGTGACGGCGAGGCGACGGCCGGGGGCGGCGACGGGCCGGGGCGTGACGGTTGGCGGCGACGCGGGGACGGCGCGACGGGGACGGGGGCGGCGATGGGGATAAGGGCGGCGACGGGGATGGGGGCGGCGACAACGTCGATCGATCGGGGCAGGCGGTGCTTCAATGGGGAAATAAAGGAAGAAACAGAGGGAGAATGAAATTTTTCGAAGTGTTGTATATATAGAAGGCACCTTTAGTACCGGTTGGAGCCACCACCCGGTAATAAAGGCCTGTTTTGGCCAGGCCAAGCGGCGGGAAGGGCAGGCCTTTAGTACTGGGTGGTGGCTACAACCGGTACTAAAGACCCCCCCCCTTTAGGACCAGTTGGTGCCACGAACCGGTACTAAAGGGGGTGCGCTGCCCTAACTATTACAAAGAATCCCTTCTGGGTGTGAAACACAGAAGAAAGTGATGATAGTGAAGCCGATCACATCCCAGATCTTTGGGTGTGAAACTTTTTCTTCGCGTGTGTCTTGCGCCGTAACCATGGAAAATCTTTATCATTTAACGGGATGCTCGGGTCAATATTCACTGTGAATGAAGCAATTTCATCAAACTTTTCATAATCTCCTGACATGTCTATCTTGCCATCCACTCCCACGATGTTTCTCTTCCCAAAAAGAACTAGGTGCCGCTTTCGCTCATCGTATGATGCATTCACTTCCTTATCTTTTCTTTTTCTCGGCTTGGTAGACATGTCCTTCACATAGAAAACATGTGCCACATCATTGGCTAGGGCGAATGGTTCGCCTGCATACGCAAGATTGTTGAGATCCACTGTTGTCATTCCGTACTGCGGGTCTTCCGTTACCCGCCTCGTGTCATATTGACCCATTTGCACCGAAACAAAGGGACCTTCAAACCACGTTGATAGTCAAGTTCTCATATGTCCTGTATATAACCATAATATGTTTCCTTTCCCTTCTTGGTTTCCGCATCAAAGCGGATACCACTGTTTTAGTTGGTGCTCTTCTTATCCTGGGCGATCGTGTAAAATGTATTACCATTTATCTCATACCCTTTGAAAGTCATTATATTCGAAGATGGTAACTGGGACAGCAAGTACAGCTCATCTTCAATAGAGGCGTCATGCATGATACGTGTCTGCAACCAGCTGGCGAAACTCCTGGTTTGTTTACGTGTAATCCAGTCATCAGACCGCTCCGGGTGTTTGGAGCATAGCAAATTCTTGTGTTCATCCATATACGGAGCCACCAAGGCAGAATTCTGTAGAACTGTGTAGTGTGCTTCAGTGAGAGAATGTCCGACCATACATATTATTTGTTCCCCTCCTAGCGTACCTTTTCCATCCAGTCTGCCCTTATGCCGCGATTCAGGAACACCAATTGGCTTAAGGTTAGGAATAAAGTCAATACAAAACTCAATGACCTCCTCATTTTCATGGTCCTTGGAGATGCTTCCTTCTGGCCTAGCACGGTTATGATCATATTTCTTTAAGACTCCCATGAACCTCTCAAAGGGGAACATATTGTGTATTAATACAGGACCCAAAACGTTAATCTCTTCGCATAGGTGAACTAGGACGTGCGTCATGATGTTGAAGAAGGATGGTGGGAACACCAACTCGAAACTGACAAGACATTGCACCAAATCATTCTCTAACCTTGATATGATTTCTGGATCGATTACCTTCTGAGTGATTGCATTGAGGAATGCACATAGCTTCACAATGGCTAATCGAACGTTTTCCGGTAGAAGCCCCCTCAATGCAACCGGAAGCAGTTGCGTCATAATCATGTGGCAGTCATGAGACTTTAGGTTCTGGAACTTTTTCTCTGCCATGTTTATTATTCCCTTTATATTCGAAGAGAAGCCAGACGGTACCTTAATACTGAGCAGGCATTCAAAGAAGATTTCCTTCTCTTCTTTGGTAAGAGCGTAGCCTGCATGACCCTGATGTATGCCGTCTTTTTTGTGCATACGTTGCTGGTCCTTCCGTGCCTCAAGTGTATCTTTGGTCTTCCCATACATACCCAAGAAGCCAAGCAGGGTCACACACAGATTCTTCGTCACGTGCATCACGTCGATTGTGGAGCGGACCTCTAGGTCTTTCCAATAGGGCAGGTCCCAAAAAATAGATTTCTTCTTCCACATGGGTGCGCGTCCGTCAGCGTCATTTGGAACAGGTTGTCCACCAGGACCCTTTCCAAAGACCACCTTCAAATCCTTGACCATATCATGTACATCAGCACCAGTACGGTGGCGAGGCTTCGTCCGGTGATCCGCCTCACCTTTGAAATGCTTGCCTTTCTTTCTTACGGGATGCCTGCTCGGAAGAAATCGACGATGTCCCAGGTACTTCTTACAGTTAGCCAAATATATACTATCGGTATCGTCCAAACAGTGCGTGCATGCGCGGTATCCCTTGTTTGCCTGTCCTGAAAGGTTACTGAGAGCAGGCCAATTATTGATGGTCACGAACAGCAACGCCTTTAGGTCAAATTCTTCCCCCATGTGCTTATCCCACGCACGTACACCTGTTCCATTCCACAGTTGTAAGAGTTCTTCAACTAATGGCCTTAGGTACACATCAATGTCGTTGCCGGGTTGCTTAGGGCCTTGGATGAGCACTGGCATCATAATGAACTTCCGCTTCATGCACAACCAAGGAGGAAGGTTATACAAACATAGAGTCACAGGCCAGGTGCTATGGTTGCTGCTCTGCTCCCCAAACGGATTAATGCCATCTGCGGTTAGACCGAACCATACGCTCCTTGCGTCATCTGCAAACTCCTTCCCGTACTTTCTTTCGATTTTTCTCCACTGCGACCCGTCAGCGGGTACTCTCAACTTTCCGTCTTTCTTACGGTCTTCTCTGTGCCATCGCATCGCCTTGGCATGCTCTTTATTTTGGAACGAACATTTCAACTGTGGTATTATAGGAGCATACCACATCACCTTGGCAGGAATCTTCTTCCTGGGGCGCTCGCCCTCGACATCACCAGGATCATCGCGGCTGATCTTATAGCGCAATGCACCGCATACCGGGCAAGCATTCAAATCCTCGTACTCACCGCGGTAGAGGATGCAATCATTAGGGCATGCATGTATCTTCTGCACCTCTAACCCTAGAGGGCAGACAGCCTTCTTTGCTTCGTACGTACTCTCGGGCAATTCGTTGTCCTTTGGAAGCATATTCTTTATCATTACCAACAACTTTCCAAATCCCTTGTCAGATACACCATTCTCTGCCTTCCATTGCAGCAATTCCAGTGTGGTGCCCAACTTTTTCTTGTCACCTACGCAATTCGGGTACAACAATTTTTTATGATCCTCTAACATGCGCTGCAACTTCTTCTTCTCCAAATCACTTGCGCAGTTTCTTTTTGCATCGGCAATGGCCCGACCTAGATCATCAACGGGCTCATCTGATGCCTCTTCTTCAGCTTCTTCCCGCATTGTCGGCTCAGCTTCTTTCCGCATTACCGGCTCAGCTTTTTCCCCCATTGTTGTATCATCGTATTCAGGGAACCCATGGCCAGGATAGCTGTCGTCGTCCTCTTCTTCTTCATTGTCTTCCATCATAACCCCTCTTTCTCCGTGCTTGGTCCAAACATTATAGTGGGGCACGAAACCGAACTTAAATAGGTGGACGTGAATGGTTCTTGACTTAGAGTAATTTAATTCATTCTTACAGCCAGCACATGGACAAGGCATAAAACCATCCGCCCGCTTGTTTGCCTCAGCCGCAAGCAGAAAAGTTTGCACGCCATTAATGAACTCGGGAGAGCATCGGTCATCGTACATCCATTGTCGGCTCATCTTCAATACACAGCATCGAAAACACCAAATTAATACAATACATAAAGTTCATACAACACTTAAATGCAACAAACAAATAACTCTCTAGCTAAAGCATTTAAATGCAACAACAAATGCGATCAATATCGTAACTAAGGTAACAATTGATCCAATAGCATAATGATACCAAGCCTCACTATCAATGACATATTTTCTAATCTTTCTAATCTTCAAGCGCATTTTCTCCATCTTGATCTTGTGATCATCGACGACATCGGCAACATGCAACTCCAATTCCATCTTCTCCCCCTCAATTCTTTTCAATTTTTCTTTCATATACTCGTTTTCTCTTTCAACTAAATTTAACCTCTCGACAATAGGGTCGGTTGGAATTTGCGGTTCACATACCTCCTATATAAAAATATCTATGTCAACTTGATGGGCATAATTTGTCATAAACACGAAATGCAACAAATAGTTTTAAAAGAGAATATACCACATCCCAATCATAATAAGGACGAGGGCCGACGGGGACGGATATCAAAACCATGGCACTATGTATAACAAACAATGTACGGGTAAGATAATCATACGAGTAACTATATATCCAAATCACACAAACATCAATTTTTTTATATAAAATTTCATGAACAAGAGGCTCACCACAAGGTGGTGCCGGCGACGGGACGGTGCGGGCGATCGACGGTGGTTACGACGGAGATTTAGAAGGCACTAAGTAAACCACACCTACATATGCAAACTAAGTGTTATTTTGACCTCAAATTGCATATAAATCAAATACTACCACATATAATTCCTCCCAAATTACTAAAACCGACAATTAATCACTATATAAACCAATGCAAAAGCTAATCTAGCAATGAGAGATGAAAGGACAAAGTTGCTAACCTTTGTGATCATTTGAATGGATGGGGGCCTACAAATCTTGACTAATTTGAGGCAAATTTTGTGATGAACTCGAGAGGAAGAAGGAAAAAACAGAGGAGAGGGAGAGGGGAAAGGGGGGAGAACAGAGTGCGGGTGGACGAAGGGTTTATATAGGACGACATTTAGTACCGGTTCGTGGCACGAACCGGTACTAAAGGTGCTGGAGGGGCCCCACTCTGACAACATCCTGCCACCATTTTCATTAGTACCGGTTCGTGGCACGAACCAATGCTAAAGGTTCGCCACGAACCGGTACTAAAGTGCTCCTCCCGCCTAGCCGTTGGAACCGGCACTAATGGACACATTAGTGCCGGTTCTATTACAAATCGGGACTAATGTGTTTCACATTTGACCCTTTTTCTACTAGTGCCTCCATGTTGTAGGAGAGCTCTTGGACTTTGCCCGCCCAGACTCGGACCGGCGGGTCGAGCTGCTCCGCTGGCACGTCACTGACTTTATGGAGGACGGCGTGCATCATGTCCAGCTCCGCGAGGAGGGACGCGACGCGCTTCTTCACCCGCTTGTCCAGGGTGAACTCAGCCACGACCAGCTTGCTGAGCTTGCGGAGGAGGGGGATCAGCGCCGCAGTTGCACCCTGCATGGCTCCGGTTCTGTGGTTCGGATCTACAGGCGGCGGGTGTAGTGTGTAGGCGTCTAAGATAGAGCTGTTTGCTCCGGTTGTGTGGTGACTGGTGAGGTGGTACTACTGAGGTGAGGGAGACAGGTAAACAAGACAGACCCATATTCCATGTGGCTACATTTAATTATCTGGATTAGTTAGGGGAGATGGCAACCTACACCATAATACAAAGTAACACGCTCTCTCAGCCAGAGCGCGTGGCCAAGGCAAATTAAGAGATCCGACCAACGTCAAATTTGCCAGAAAATAAGCACTTCAAGCCCCTAAAAAATTGCACTTCAAGAAGAAGAAATATGATGGAACAGTTTGTGAAAATATCAACGAGGCCTCTAGGCCCTGTTCTGAAAATACTATAGTTTTTAGGATTACCATGGTTTTAATTACTTTGAGCTGTTTGACAAGACCTAAAAACTATGATATTAATACTGCAGTTTTTCCAATACTATGGTATTTTCTGATCTATTTTAAAAAAAGAACCTCAGACCTCTTTTTCTAAAACTGAGCACGCGAAGGAACAAGCTCATCGTTATCTTCGGTCGCTCCCAAGCCCCCGCCGGCAGCCCCATTTTCTGTGGAGGTCGTCTTGATCGGGCGGCCATGGACAGATCAAGGAACAACAGTACAGTGCGGTACGAACTGCCATGATTGATGGGGCGGAGCAAGCTGCTCCGGGCAACGTGGATGAAAGCCGAGTTGTTTCTACATTGCGCGGATACTTTAGAAAGCGCGCGTATCCAGCCGGATACTGCCCGAATACTCGGATATTGTCCTGATACGGCCCGATACGTACCACGTAAGTATCCTCCGATTTTTTTATTTAAAAAAAGTTTGATACTCCTAGGATACTTCTGCGATACTTCTTGGATACCTAAAACCCTTCGTTCGACATGAAATCCCTTCAATAGTAAAGGTGGACCTTTTGAAAATACCCAACATGGGCGTGAGTTCATGTCAAAACATGATTGTCAATGTTCTTGTTCAATTGAAAGGTGAGGAAAAGAGAGTCGATGCACTGATTGGAAAAACAAACCCAGGAAAATCCCACTGCCAATTAATGAAAGTGGACCAAGTGCAAGAAAACAAAGGGAATAATTCTATTGAGGCATGCTTTGATCTAGAAGCTCTATTTTATTTTCAATAATTAATATATGTAATATCTATATATAAACGTATCCCCGTATCCATGTTTTCAGAAATTTGGCGTATCAGGCATATCCCCGTATCACGTATCCTATACGTATCCAAGTATCGGTGCAACATAGAGTTTCTGTTCACGAGCAGCTTCGCCGCATGATCCGTTGCTGACACCACCGTCTTGCGGAGCTTTAGGTCATGCCTCCACGCAGACCTCTTGGTGATCCGAGACGCGAAAAGAAAACCAAGCTGCTCGGGGCAACGCGCAGCTCCGCCGTTGACTGCCTCCGCGTGTTTAGCTTGGCCATTTAGTTAGTGCATGATCATACGTCTGTGCTAAGTGCATGCCGTTAATGAGTTTGCATGTGTCTAGCTAGCTCAACGCACCGTTCGGAACTGCTTCAAACGGCTCTTGCCAAATAGGTGCACAGTATTCTAAATACTTTAAATTACTCTGTTATGGCAAAACTGTGGTATTGTGTATCTACGAACTAAGTTACTGTAGTTTGCAATACTTCAATTTTTATAATACTTTGTTATCAAACGGGGCCTTAAATGTTTTTTTGGTTTTGTTACGGTTGGTGTCCTGTTCAATAGTCAAGACAATGACGGCCCTCTAAAGATGGAATAAGGTTCTCCCGCCTAGCCCCGTCCCTGTGGTGCGTCTAGTATCATCGGTGGGCGCGTGTGGAGGTGCGTCTCCGGCATAGCCCGCTGGATTCGATTGTTGATTGTCTTGGATGAATCTACTCGGATCCGGTCTTTGTTCGTCTGCGTTTGTGTGTTTTCTGGTTGGATCATTTCAATCTACACGTCTCTTCATCAGTGGAGGTTGTTATTCTGGTGCGTTGGTCCTATGGGGACTTAACACAATGACTTTCTCACTATCTACTACGATAAGTATTTTCCCGTTCCGGCGAGGGATAGGCGATAACGCCGATGCACCACAGGCTCGTTTAAGTTCTTGTACTAGGTGGTCTATGAATTTGGATGTAATTTTATTATTTCTGGTGTTTCATTATACTACCGTGATTGAAGATGAATAGATAGAAAAATATTCCCGTAAAAATAAAAAATCAATGAGGTAGAAAAGGTCCGGAATGAGCTGGTATTTGCACAAACTGTTACAACATTCTACTTCTTAAAACTTTAAAACTTTGTTTCGTAAGCCTGAAATGGTGTAAGGCGGAGAAAGAATTCTAGACAATGGGAGCTGGAAACGTTCTGCAAGACCATAGCTGTTCAAGAAGTAAACAAAAACTAATAAAATTCTGTCGTTTTCAGGCGTACATTGCTCCCCGAGGGTTCGGCCAATCGACCAAACTTTGGTTTCTAATTATTTCATTACTCCTTGCTAACCACCCTCAAATTGATGTCTCTAGCTCTGGCCTCATGCATGTGAATTTGATGGTTGTCCCATTCACCCACTTTTTAGAACGTAAGCGTCAAGATGGCCGGCCTTACGAGTATTTATATTACATTCAAGAAGCAAACATGTCAAGTTGCGTTACAGCACGATCAAGTGGCCGGCCAAAAAACGAGAAGAAAAATGGTTCTAGATGCAAGTGACCACCAATCGTTTGTCTTTACGATTGAAGTGGATGACAACAAAAGAATCCATCCACAAAAGACACACAGACAGACAAATAGCTCTACACAATTTTCTTCATCCCCGCCCACTTGCTAAAAGAAACACGATCAAGCCGCTCCTAACCTCATTCCCCAACCACTCTCACCAGCTCCGGCCTCATGCATGTGATTTCCATCTTTGCTTCGTCGTTCAAGGTCATCTACCTTTTTTAACAATAATAAAGAAAGCATCTCTCTTCTCAGAAACTCTGTATGACCTTGAGCGCACTGATGACCCCCTTATTGTATTAG
Source organism: Triticum dicoccoides (assembly GCF_002162155.2). Taxonomy (NCBI): domain Eukaryota; kingdom Viridiplantae; phylum Streptophyta; class Magnoliopsida; order Poales; family Poaceae; genus Triticum; species Triticum dicoccoides. Next base: position 736,599,127 of record NC_041392.1, on the reverse strand, counting down.
CAAGTTGCACTCAGCACGATCAGATGGTTAGGCTCTACCTCGCCACTTAAAATGCCTAGTTCAAAGCGACGGCAGGATCTGTATTGTCTTGTTACAAATATCACCACGTCGCATCCGGCTCACGCTGGCCTATCCTACCCCGCATATACTCATCCTCATCCGCTTGCCAGATCAAACCCTAGCCCCACTTCACTCCACCACCAAGCTCCCTTCCACAAACTCCGCACTTTTCTGGCATGGTGGGCTGTGGATTCGAGTCCTCTATCACCTGATCTGTGAATTGGGACCTCATCCTAGTCAAGCATGAAGAGGAGATGGCCGCCCTCGAGGAGAACACCCGATAGCGATCGGATACAATTCATCGGGAATGGCGTTTGGATCCAGCGGGAAGCGCGTCGTCGCTGCCTCGCCGGAGGCGGTGCGCTCCGTCTGGCATCCAAACTATTATTGAAAAACAAGTTCACTGATTTCATAAAAATGATTTCACTCATTTAAAATAACTAATTTCACTCATTCTTAAATACTAGTTTCACTTATTTTAAAGTGAATATTTCACTAATTTCATAAAATGATTTCACTCATTTAAAGCAAGCTAATTTCAAACATTTTTTAATACTGGTTTCACTTATTTTAAAACACAAATTTCACTCATTTTGAAAAACAATCCCACTCATGTCAATATTGGAGTACTTTGCTTGTTTCAAAAACAAATTTCACTTGTTTTGATAAATTAAGTTTCACTCATTTTGAATTAAAAGACATGTTTCAATTCCCTGAAGTAATTGAAATATATGAAATGGGTGAAATTAGATTTTCGAATTATGTGAAATATATGAAACGAGTTGTTTTTTGAAATGTATGAAACACGTATCTGGTTGACAAAGGAACTGAAACATGTATCATATATTTGGAAAAACTACTTTCAGATACTAAATAACCTAATTCACTCGTTGAAATAATCTATTTCACATATTTTTGAAATAAAATGTTGCATATATTTTCACCGATTGGAAATAAGCAACTGGACAAAACTAGGAAAATATGTTTCATATAATTGAAACATACCGGTTTGATATATTTGAAGATAATCAATTTCACACAATGAAACAGCAAAGTTCACATTTTTTTTTAAATAAACCTGTTTCACCTGTTGGCACTCACTGGAATAAGCAATTTGGCAAACACACTGGAAAAAGATTGAGTGAAATAAGTGAATTGAAACGGTGAAATTTAAACAATAATTAAATATATCCAAAATTGCTCTTGTTCAAAAGGTCTTCGCATTAGGAGTTCAAATATATATAAAAAGATTAAAAACGAAGTTATAGTTTAAAAGGTACGACTAAATGAAATTGTTAAAGAAACAATAAAATGTAGGGATTTGTGGAGATAGAGAGGGGAAAGAGTGAGTGTATTCTGTGCATGCACTTTGTATGACCCACCCATAGCTGTGTATGACAAAAAGTTGTCAATAGTACGCATGTGGAAGAAAAGCTGTCAGAGAAAGAAAGAGAGATACCAAAGTGTGTGAAGCTGAATACATGCATATACTTATGGGGTGAGGAGACCCATGCACAAATCTAAAATCAAACCAACGGTGGGTGTTTCACCGGTACATCCCTGAACCGGTAAAAAGTGGTTTCTGCCTTTCCTTACTCCATGGCCGGTGCAGCAGCAGGCACCTCGATCTGCGGCTCCCCTTCCCGTTCGCCTCCCCGGCCTCACGCGCGGCATCAACGACGGCCAATCTGTTCTTCTTTGCCTAAAAAAATCTGCATCTTTTTCGTCCAGTGCTTACCAACTAGCGTGCAGATGAGACAAGCAACGGCCGGTCGCAGCAATTTCCTTCCATCGAATCAATGCAGGCCGTGCTTCCTTAAAAATTCTGCACCTTTTTGTCTCGTGCTTAGTTGCTTTCATATATGGACTGTCGTCCACCTCGAGTTCCTCATTGATTTTTTATGCTGGACTGGCTCGTCCTTCAATTTCATATCTAGCTAGGTTAGCAGCACGAAACTTTACTAGTTATTCGTTAATTGCATAGGATCACACGCAGACAAGCTCTATGCGTACACACCTGTGCTATAAATGGGTCCATCCATCAACCCACCAGGGGCACACATCCGAACAGCTAGCTTAGCTTGCCCACACAACCTCTCATACACACCACCAACCACCATAGTTAACCAACCCTGCCTGCCGGGGCGCCGGAGCAGATGGAGGCGGCGATCGGCGCGGCGAATAGGCTCATTGGCAGCGTGCTGAACCACCTGTCCGATGAGTTCGTGCAGGCCTACGTTGCCAGCTCCCAGCTCGGACTCAACTCCGAGAAGATCAAGGAGGATCTCATGCTCGCGCAAGGGCTGCTGCAAGTGGCCCAGACGAGGTGTTTGAGCGACAACCTCGGTCTTCAGGGGTTGCTGCAGAAGCTCAACGCCAAGGCCGACGAGGCCGAGGACGCGCTGGATGAGCTCCACTACTTCATCATCCAGGACCAGCTCAACGACACCCACTACGCGGTGCCGGATCTGGGTGATGACCTCCGTGGCCATGCTCGCCACGGTCGTCATGCTTTTCGCCACACTGTCGGTAACTGTCTTGCATGCTTTTCTTGTATGCGCGTGAAAGATGGTGATGATGTTGCTGCTGCTTATGTCATTACTGAGAACCCTCCCAATGCCACTCTAAACCCTGGCAGTGATGATAATGATGGTCCAGTTGCTAAGTTGCCATTTGATAGAGTTGCCATGTCCAAAAAAATCAAGTCAGTGATAGAGGAAATCCAGTCCCTGTGTGACAGTGTCTTGAGGTTGCTCCCAATAATTCCACACCATAGCACCATCAGAACAATCACCCCAAGCCATCGTGTCACAGGATCAACCAGTACACAACAAACATTACATGGGAGAAGAGCCCTTTTGGATAAAACCATAGATGATATGCTCACTACTGCCACAGATCACCCTGAAACCCTTCCTGTTCTTCCTATAGTTGGTCCAGGGGGTATTGGAAAGACAGCTTTCACCCAACACCTCTTTAACGATAAAAGGCTAGAAGATCACTTTACTGTTAAGGCTTGGGTATGTGTATCAACTGATTTTGATGTGGTTAAGCTCAGCCAACAGATCCTTGGCTCCATACAAGGAAGCAACACTTCAAATCAAACAAACAATTTAGCCGAGCTCCAAATATCCATCACAGAGAAACTCAAGTCAAAAAGGTTTTTAATTGTGTTTGATGATATATGGGAATGCAATAGTGAGGGATGGAAAACCCTGTTAGCTCCATTCAGGATGGGCGAAGCCAAGGGTAGCATGGTTCTTGTCACAACTCGATTTCCATCTATAGCTGAAATAGTTAAAACCACCAACCCAATAGCACTGCAAGGTCTGGAGTTTGATGACTTCTTCACATTTTTTTCATTAATATTTGGGGTCAACAAACCTGAGTATTGCCAAGGGGACTTGGGTGATCTTGCAATTGATATTGCAAAAAAATTGAAGGGTTCACCTCTAGCAGCCATAACGGTTGGTCGGTTATTGAGCAAGGACTTCTCTCGGGGACATTGGATGGGAGTTTTTCAAAACAACGAGTGGCAAAAAGTGAAAATTGTTGATGACATTATGCCATCATTAAGGATTAGCTATGACTACCTTCCTTTTCATCTAAAGAAATGTTTTTCATATTTTTCCTTGTTCCCTGAAGATTTTGAATTTAAGAAGTTAGATATGACGTATTTTTGGATTGCACTGAGAATCATAGAAAAAGATGAGAATTATATAGAAGAATTAGTAGATAATGGCTTCCTTGTGAAGGTAGTTAATGATTCTGAGCAACCATACTATGTAATGCATGATTTATTACATGAGTTGTCTCTAAGTGTTTCGTCGCAAGAGTGCCTCAACATATGTAGGTCAAATTTTAGAGTTGATGACATCCCACAAACTGTTCGACATGTATCTCTCACAATGGAAGATAGATTTGAAGGGGGTGTTAGGGAAGAAATGATTAAATTGAGGAGCAAGATAGACATTTGCAATTTGCGAGCTTTGATGATTTTTAGAAAATATGATGAAACAACTGATGGATTTTTGAAAGATATTTTTAAGGAAATAGAGGGTCTTCGTGTCCTATATATAGTAGCAAATTCCCAAAAAAATTTGCCGCTCAACTTTTCAAAACTTATCCACCTCCGATACCTAAAAATTACAGGACCATATTTTTCAAACATTTGGTCAGAACCGACTTTGCCTAGTACACTATCCAGATTTTATCACTTGAAATTTTTAGACCTTAGAAGCTTTGGTGACTATAGAAAGTTACCTAAAGACATTAGCCGCCTTATAAATTTACGCCATCTTTTTGTTGATAAAGAACTCCAATCCAATGTTCCTGGGATCGGAAAGATGAAATGCCTGCAGGAGCTAAAGAAATTCTGTGTTAAAAAAGAGAGTGTTGGATATGAACTGAGAGAGTTGGGGGAACTAACAGAGCTTGGAGGAGAACTCAGCATACATAATCTTGAGAAGGTGGCAACCGAGGAAGAGGCTGCAGAAGCGAAACTTGTGTTTAAAAGAGATTTGAAAGAGTTGTGGTTAGTTTGGGGTACAGATCACCAACATAGCACAGAATATGGTGTTCTTGATGGTCTTCAGCCACACCATAATCTTGGAGCACTTGGCATTATAAATCATGGTGGTATAAATGGTCCTACTTGGTTGTGTGGTGACATTAGCATCAAACTGTTGGGGTCTCTCTACCTAGAGTGTGTATCTTGGGGCACCCTACCACTTGGGCAGCTACGGCATCTCACGTCACTCACATTGATTCGGATTTCTGCACTTCGTGAGATCAGACCTGGCTTTGGTGGTGTCACAGACAAAAGCTTTGCGTCTCTGAAGCAGATCGTTCTTGCTAGTTTATGTGAATTTGTCGAGTGGGTTGGGGGAGTTAATACCCATTGTTTTTCAAGGCTTGAATCCATTACTTGCACAAATTGTCCCAATCTCTGTGCGGTGCCCTTCCTGGAGTGCTCCGTCTCTTATCCCAATCTTCTGCATTTGTCCATTGAAGATTGCCCAAAGTTGTCTCTGCCCCCCATGCCTCACACGTCCACGCTGAAATTTTGTCATGTGGAACTTCCTTCTTCAAAGCTTAATTATTCTAGAGGTGAGACGATGTATATTAACCAGTACAGTGGTGAGCTGGCCTTGCATAATCTGCGTAATGTAAAGGAAGCGCAAATCAGCAATGTGCCACGCTTTTCACTCAAGGAGCTCAGTAAACATAAATCCCTAGCAAGGCTAGAATTCCACAAATGCAGCATCACGTGCCATGGACTGCAGGATCTCATGTGCCTCGAATCAGTTAAAGTAATGGATTGTCCCAACTTCTTTCGGTGGCCCGTCGAAGCAGCTCACACCATCAGGCCTTTCCCCGCTTCCATCAAGATACTTGTGATCATAGGAGAGTCAGGCATGCAGTCAATGGCTCTGCTCTCCAACCTCACTTGTCTCACTATTCTATATCTGGTGGACTGTGAGAATTTGACAATGGATGGGTTTAATCCTCTCATCACAGTCAACCTTGATACCTTGGGGGTCTATAACACAGATAAGTGCCTTGGCCGCTCTATATCAGCGGATCTGTTCTCAGAATTGGCGGGAGCAAGGACCAACCTATCATTGCGTGCAGGCTCCTTCCAATTGCGAACACTTGAAGTGGATTGCATCTCAGCGGTCCTTGTTGCTCCCATCTGCACCCTCCTCGCCACTACCCTCCAACATTTACAATTCAGGGATGATCAGCGGGCAGAAAGCTTCACGGGAGAGGAAGAAGGAGCTCTTCAGCTCCTCTCCTCCCTCTGTTTCATCAGTTTTGAAGATTGCCCGAATCTGCCGTCCCTTCCTCAAGGGTTACACAGCCTTCTTTCCCTTGGGCAACTATGCGTCCAAGGTTGTCCTCAAATCCGAACTCTGCCCAAGGAGCCCTTCCAGCGTCAATGAAGTATCTACTCGTAAAGCGTTGCGGTGCCGAGCTACAAGAGCAGGTCGAGAAATTAAAGGGAACAAACCCAGATGTTCGGGTGTTGGGTTGACTAGCACAAGGTAACACGCCTCCTGCTATCTATGTATTCCTTCTTCTCATACAAGGAAAGGAAATCAATCCCACGATTCTCTACTGTTCTGCAGTACTAACTAACTTGTTAAATCTATCGTTTCAGCCGCATTCCATCTACGGAGCACACTAGGATGGAGTAGGAGTACTACAGTATGCATGTTTAGCAATAAAAGCCACATGGTTAATTTTGAAGGAAGGCCAACACGACACTGGAGGTTAATGCATGCCTATATATTTAATCCCCGGCATCGATCCTTCAGAGTTTCGGTTCCTACTTAGCAGGTTCATCAACTGACCAACTCAATGTAATGAATTATATCAATGAGTTCCCTTACCTTGCTTATTTGTGAGTCTTACATTTATTACTTGGATTCTGCAGAACCATTACTGTTAGCCGTCAGTTTTGCTTCTGGAAATTCAGAACTTGGTTGTTGTATCCAAACTATAACAGATATGGAAGCATATGTTTTGATGTCCTGAAGGAGTTGTCCAATTTTGCATTGACTGTCTCAAAAGGTAAGTGGATAGTTCTTTCACTTATTTTAGCTATTCACTGGTGCATGCATTGCCTTCCCAGTGACTGCACATCTTGTGTTTCATAAGATTGTCAACTTTACTTAAAGCAAGAATGCAACCACCGACTTGACTCACTCTCAAGCTTCAGAGTTTCATTTTATACTTTATATTTAGCAGGTTTACCTGTTTTTTTTTTTTGCGGGGGAGCAGGTTCACCTGTTGACAGACAAAAGTAGTGGCCGGGCAATACTTACATCCATTAATTTCATTATCTTGTTTATCGTTTGTTTTAGTCTTACACTCGTTTCTTTGATTCTTTTTTTTTAGAAATGGAGGTTGAACCCCCGGCCTCTGCATCAATCGATGCATGCAGCCATCTTTATTAATTATTCCACAAAGGTCTGACAAGAAACATACATCAAATCGCCCGAAGCCACCACTCACACCTACAAATTCGATAATGAGGAGTGCTCTCACTCCCCATATCTACAACCAGTGTAGTCGCCGATCCATCCACTCATTTCTTTGATTCTGCAGACCAATTACAACCAATTGTGGATTTAGAAGTGAGCATTAATTCAAAGCTAGGCTCGGTTGTTCCATCCAAACAACGACGGTAACAACGGAAGCTTTAGAGTTTCAGTTTATATTTAGCACTTTAGCAGGTTCACCTGTTGAACAACGAAAGTAACGACTGAGCAATACTAACATCCATGGATTTCATTACCTTGTTTATCGTTTTTCAGTCTTACAATCATTACTTTGATTCTGCAGACCAATTACAACCAACAGTGGATTCAGAAGTGGGCATTAATTCAGAGCTCGGTTGTTCCATCCCTCTGGATGTCTCGATGGAGAGCTGAGCGGTTGTGAAATAAAGTTAGTACAAAGTTGAGACACTTATTTTGGGACGGAGGGAGTAGTTGATTACTTCCTGAGGTGTGGTGGTGATTCATTACTCGTTTAAACAAGTTACATTACATATTTTCGGTGCTGATTTGTTTCATATATGTGGTCGCAGCATCACCATGCAGTTGTGTGATTGTGTCTTGTCTTCAGAGTTTCAGCTCTAATTTTGCCTAGCGAATTAAAGTAAGGTCTGAATCAACTATATCCATGATGATTAATTCCATGACCTCGCTCATCATTTTTGGGGTCTTAGATTCGTTATTCTATTTCTGCAGAACAGGTTGCAGCCAACGGTTAATTCAGAAGTCGGTATTCAGAAGCTAAGTTGGTTGTTTACATCCAAACAGGAAAAGTAACCTGCAAAGAGCCTCAGTCTTGATGTCTAAGTCTTTTCATTGGTTCCTTGGAGTATCGGCCGATTCGCTTGTTTGCATGCGCATTGGTGGACTTCCTAGTGACTGAGCAGCTTATGTTTCACGACATAATCAATTTGGGTGCAAGAGCGATTTCTCCTCTGCTCAGGTATATTGATCTATCTTAACAACTTTAGATGATACAAGTAGCTGTTAATTAGTGTATATGGTGTAGGCAATAGACCTTTTTTCTGCTCCATTCTTGTTGGTTTAAATCAAGAATGTATTATTAGCCTTTTATCTGAATATATCTGAATGCTAATAAAAACATGTTTCGTGCAACATTGGAACAGGTTGATTATGGTACCACCGACTGCAGAATTTGAAGATTTCTTTATGGTGACATTCACTTCCATCTGCCAGAGTTTCGGTACACGTTCAGCAGGTTCACCTGCTGACCTAATCTAAATGATAATAAACTGAGCATTCATATTCATGAGTTCCTAGGTCTTAAATTCATCACTCGGTTTATGCAGTGCAGAACAATCAGTGTGCAGCCAAGAGTGAATTTACATGTTGGCATTCAGAAGTAAATTACCTGTAGCTGCAGAGAGCCCCGACCGAGAGGTGCGCAGTTCTGCATCCATCCTTTCAATAGCACTGTAATTAATTACTGTACATCAAAAGGTAGTGACTCAGCACGTATTTAGAGAAGTTACATCACTTCTTGTCAGCGTGACATGATTGTTTTCTGGTACTGATTGATTTATGCATGTTGCGTCTAGGTTTCCCCTCCTGATGAAGCCAGACACATGGCTCCTCTCTTCTCTTCCCCAAAGGACCGCCTGATCCTCCCTCCCTCCCCACCGCCGCCCCTTTCCTCCCTCGCCACCATCTCATCTACCATGTCTGCTATCGCCAAACCACGTCCTCATCTGGCTTGCTATGCTGCCACCACTCCATCTTCCTCCACCTCCCCTGTTGGTCCTTGTAAACAAACACAGTTTTGAGCAGCATCAGTAGGAATTAGTTAGGCTCTCAAGCGTGCATCGCGTCGTGCATGCATACAAAGCACACCTTTGATCACCAACACAAATCATATCGGATCTCTTCTCTCTCGAAGAAATGCCTCTTTACACTCCCTCCTTCCTTCCTGCCCCCACTGCTCATCTTGCCGGGTCAGTCGACGGGAGCAAGCAGCATGGACAGAACTGGCCACACCAGAGATGATGATGACGATGCGACCTCGGAAAATGATGCATGCTTTTTTGTAGTGTCGATCAGTACAACAAATCTTCCCTACTGCAATAAACTTACTTAAAAGTCTGGGATTTAGTGGTTGCGGTTCAGTTCCAGCTATCAAGCAAAGAAACTCGGAAAGAAAAGGTTCAAGTGTTGTAACAAACTGCTGCTTCAGAGTGGACAGCTAGCTGTAACATCCTAGCTATCTACTAGCTTGTTGACTCGACGAACCTAGTGATTACTGATTAGTGTTAAGCAGCAGAGTTTGAATAAATTGTCCATTCTTCCAGCATTGTGTTGCTTTGTTTTCGTATCAGAATGTGCGTTCCAAATGGACAATGCTAGCTAGGCCACACACAAATGTTTCTTGTTCATTTATCACTCCATTGATTCTTCCCTACTGTAAATGTATTTAAAGGCTAGAGCATATTATTGCAATTCACAAGTGTTGTATCTACTATCATGCAGTCAATGGCTCTGCTCTCCAACCTCACTTGTCTCACTATTCTATATCTGGTGGACTGTGAGAATTTGACAATGGATGGGTTTAATCCTCTCATCACAGTCAACCTTGATACCTTGGGGGTCTATAACACAGATAAGTGCCTTGGCCGCTCTATATCAGCGGATCTGTTCTCAGAATTGGCGGGAGCAAGGACCAACCTATCATTGCGTGCAGGCTCCTTCCAATTGCGAACACTTGAAGTGGATTGCATCTCAGCGGTCCTTGTTGCTCCCATCTGCACCCTCCTCGCCGCCACCCTCGAGGCTTTAACATTCAGTCATGATCAGCGGGCAGAAAGCCTTACGGGAGAGGAAGATAGAGCTCTTCAGCTCCTCACCTCCCTCCGCGTCATAAAATTTGAGGATTGCCCGAATCTGCCGTCCCTTCCTTCTCTTGAGGAAAGGGCCCCTTCCCCACTTCACTGAAGACACTACACGCAAGACGTTGCAGCCCCGAGCAAACCAAGAAATTAAGGGGAACAATCCCAGGTGTTGACGTGGATGAGTAACACAAGGTAACAACACGCCTCCTGCTATCTATCTAGCATGCTTCCCTTTTTTTCCTTCTTATATACGAGGAAAGGAAATATCTCCCAACGATTCTCCACTGTTTGGTACTACTAACTACAATAACTTGTTGCAGTAAAGAAAACTAATAACTTGTTAAATCTGACAGGTGGCTTAATTGCCGGCACAGCTGTTCGTTACAACTGCATTGTGTACATAAGTCGTCAAACCTTCTGGCCTACTCTTATAGAGATAGAAGACCATAGATCAACATCTGGTCAGGATTAATGCAAGTCATGTTGCAGCTCCACACGTCAGTCAATCCATTTGCCGGCCGGTTAATTGGTAAAGTGCGCCCGGATGAAAACCCTAGCCCCGGTGGCTAAGCGGCGGCGGCGCCACAGCGTCGTCACCTTCTTGAAGGCGCCGACTTGGGCATGGGGATGCTGGGTGTGCATGGCGTGCTTGTCTGGTTCCTGGTGGCGGCTCGCCTGTTCTACTGCGTCGCAACTCCGGGCAGTGTCTCGGGGCTGCGGTGCTTCTCTTCCGGCCGTGTCTCCGGTGGGGACCTCGCCCTTCCTCGCCTTGTACATGCCGTGGTGGAGCGGTACTTCATCTCACTCATTGATGGCGGCGAAGATCGGCGGCATGGAGCTGCGGAGGCTCGCCGCCCGATGCGCGGAGATGGACTCGCGCAGGAGGAGGTTGTTGTCTGGCGTCATGGTGACGTCGATGGTAGAGTGGCCAGACAAGGTAGAAGCCTCAATATGATCTGAAGACGGACCTGTGGAATATGGCGGCGATGACACACGAGTGTGTCTGACCGGATTGTGCCCCAGACCCGGTATGTGGCTCGGCTGGGGCTTTCGAATATGTTTCGGTTTCCGGCTTTTGATGTTAGGCTTAGGTGAGTGGTTTGGGTAGTGGCCCAGCTAGCACCGCTCCATCATTTTGGATAGGAGTAGCGGCATGTGTTGCCAAGATGGTGAATTCAGGCTCATTGTTGTAATACTTTGTAAGGTCTTGAGAATAATCAATAAAGTGGCCGTATGCATCTCCCAGATGCAGAGGCCGGGGGTCATCCTCCTTTCCAAAAAAAAAAAATTGGTAAAGTGCGCGCAAAACCAACCTGTACTTGTACTCGTTCCGGTGTGCATATCAGTTACACACCGTGTAGCTATCTGAACTTATATATCTTCGTTTTCTACACAGTTGTGGTACTATTTGAGATAGAGCCGGAGTACCACAGTTTGGATTGATCGGAGCAAAAGCTGCGTGCTAAATTTTGAAGACCAAGACACTATATCGATATATAGACCTGAAGCTGAAGGTGAATGCATGCCTATATATTTTTCAGTCATGGTTGGATAGGGCAGTATCATCTGGAAAGTGGGTTTGCCTGAGCATTTATATGTTGGTTTTCTGACCATACAATGATTCTGCAGAACCATTAGGGCCAACAGTGGATTTGGCATTCAGGACTTAATTGGTTGCTCCAACTAAACTGTAACATTAACAGTAACAAAAGTATCATCAAGAAGCAGCTGTGCAGTTCTACCAGGATCGTTTCAAATGTCAGTTCATCACACTTTCCCTCTATTTTTTCCTTACTTTTAGTTTAGCATTCTCAGCAGTGCAGTCTGCAGTTTACTTGACACTAGCTACCATCCACACGTCGGAGTTTTGGAATGATGATCTGGTGGTAGAAAGCTTGATGGAAGAGAAAGAGAAAATGCTTAAGATGAATATGGTGTAAGCAGCACACCTTCTTTGCTCCTTCTTTGGTGGCATAAGGCAACTATGTTTCCTCACACTTATCTGAATATCTCAGTGGTACATTATATGCAATATTGGACCAGGTACATTATTTTTTTTCATGCTCTTGGTCGTCAGTCCATGGTACCACCAGCTCACAACCACACCTTGTGCAGATTGCATATACGGTAATGTTTCACTGCCGGGCAACCTTCAGAGTTTCTGCTCCTACTTGCCAGTTTCATCAACTGACCAATTCAAAGTAATGAATTACAACAATGAGTTCCCTTACCTTGCTAAGTTTGGGAGTCTTACATTCCCTACTTGGATTCTGCCGAACCATAATTCTGCAAGTCTTGCATTCATTACTTCGATTCTGCAGAACCATGACAGCCAACCGTTAGTGTTGCTGTTGGAATTCAGAACTTGGTTGTTGCATCGAAACTACATAATAGTAATGGAAGCATATGTCTTGCTGTCCTGAAGGAGCTGCACAGTTCTGCATAAAACATCTATCAGAAAAGGTTAGTTGATCAATTATTTCTCTTCTTTTAGAAAGGGAAAAAAATAATAGAACCCTACTAAAGCTCTGATTTGTTCCAGGCATGTTCCAGCTATTCACAGATGCATAACTTGAGGAGCCGCACAGTTCTGCATAACTGGTTCTTGCAGTCCTTGAGGGGCCGCACAGTTCTGCATATAGACGATCTATCAGAAAAGGTCAGTTGGTCAGTTCTTTCACTTCTTTTTTTTCTTTTGAAAAGGGGGATTCCCCGGCCTCTGCATCAGAAAGATGCATACGGACATCTTATTAGACAAATAGATAAGTATCTACATGGTTCGAAAGGTCACCAAAAGTAAAAAAAAAAGTACAGAAAGCTCACACAGAGCCTAAAAAAAAGGCTAGAAACACCCACTAGCCAAGACAAGATGCCGCAACCGGCCGGCCCAAATTAGATAGGGAAACTAAATATCTATCCTATTACATGACCGCCATCCAAACCGGTTGAAGATATCCCGAGCTACCATCTCCCAGCGGAAAGACCCAGTAACCAAATGCTCCCTGGCCGCCGTCTGGGTGAGTAGCGACCACGAACGGATCAGTGCCGTAGATCGGAAAATGACCTGCAAAAAATGTATACATGATCGGAAAATGTATACAGTTCTGCATAAAACATCTATCAGAAAAGGTCAGTTGATCAATTATTTCTCTTCTTTTAGAAAGGGAAAAAAAATAATAGAACCCTACTAAAGCACTGATTTGTTCCACACTATTCACTGATGCGTGCGTTGGCTTCCCAGTGACTGCACATCCTGTGTTACAGTTTCACAAGGCTAACAATTTGGGTGGAAGAGCATCTCATCTTCTGGTATGTTTTACTTGCTGCATACATTGCAGAGGCCGGGGACAATCCTCCTTTTCAAAAAAAAAAAACTTGCTGCATGCATATGGTGCATGCAACATGCCTTCTTTGCACCACTTTGTTGGTTTAAAGCAAGAATGTTTGCTTAGCCTTTTTTCAGAATATACACCAACGTTAATTAAAACACGTTTCGTGAAGTATTGGGGCAGGTTGATTATTGGCTCATACAGTTCATGCTACCCCCAACAACCGACTAAATCCTCGTCATGTGCGGTTTTGTTATATGGTGATTTTTCACTGTCAACCTTCAGAGTTTCAGTTCCAGTTTAGCAGGTTAACCAGCTGACCAATGACTGAAAGTAATGACCAAACAACTATATCCATGATGATGAAATCCATTACCTTGTTCATCATTTTTTCTGATTCTCAGATTCACTGCCCTGTTTTTGCAGAACAATATATCTACACCCAACAATTAATGTTTACAAGTTGGTTGGTATTCAGAAGCAACCACGTAGCAGTGAGGCTCTGTCATGGTGTCTCGGCGGAGAGTTTCGCAGTTGTGCATAATCGACCATTTCAGCGGTAACTGATGACATCAAGTGGTGGTTAAAAGAGTTACATTTCAAACTGTGGGTGTGGCATGATGGACGATTCAGGTTTTTGGCACTACTAATTTGTTTCTTGTATTTTATAGGGAAGGCCTGCTCCCCTCCCTGTCGATGAGCTCCAAATCCTGATGAATCAAGACAGGATAGCAGGGCAGCGCCTCCTCCACTAGCTCCAGACCTGGCGTTATCTCCTCTGCTCTGGTCACATTTGGCGCTCATCGCCGCCGGCTCACTCCATCTTCCTCCTCCTCCACTTGTCTTATCCTCCCTCCCTCATTGTTAGTGTACACGCTACATAGTTTGTTACCTATAGCTACCATGTCAAACCCCACCTCCACTTCTCTTATTCTCAAAAAAAAATAGTCGCACTCTTAGGAATGCCTCTTTACACTTCATAATTCCTCCTCCCACCGCCCATCATGCCAGATCGACCCGGGATCAGCGTGGCGACAACTTGGCAAAATGAACCATGATGTTTCTGCAGTGTTGATCAACACATAAATTCTTCCCTGCTGTAAACTTACTTAGAAATGCTGGAGACTGTTAGTGCAGTTCAGTTATTCCAGCCAGCAAGTTCAAGTGTGTTGTAATGCTGCTTCAGACTGGCCGCAGCGAGCTGTGAGGCTTGGAGCTTTGCTTGCTCATTGTTCAGACATGTAATTACTGGTGTTAAGCAGCAGCGCAGTACTCTGTTCCCTCTTGAACCGATCGCCCACCAGATATCTCAAGCATCTCTCTCACACAAAAGCAAGCGAAATAAAATGTGATGCACGGAACGTCCTCCAAAGCATTGCATATCGCACGATGTTCAATGGCGAGTTGCACAGTGCTGTGATTTCATTTATAAACCCTTTTTTTTAGAATCATTTCATCTATTAACTGGAAGTAGCATACACATGTCTCTCACAGTAGCCCTGATCATCCTCTGGGCTGGGCCAGGTGTCGGGCCGGCTTGGCAAAGCCCAAACACAAAATCCCATGTCCAGCCTCAAACACATGAACATTACAATTTCACATTTAAAATAATTTTTATTTTTATTTTGGGATACTAAAAAATAATATATTATACATACTTTTTGAATAAAATATACTCCCACAATTTCAAAATATAAGTATTTCTATAGATTTCACTACGTACTACATGCGGAGGAAAATGAGTGAATCCACACTCTAAAATATGTCTATATACATCTTTATGTAGTTTGTATATAAATATCTAAAAAGACATATATTTAGGAACAGAGGGAGTATATTTTTGGTCATTTCGGTTTTTTCTTTTTCAAATACGTAAAACTTGCGCATTATTTCATTGATAGAAAAGGTTAGAATGAGTACATGGGGTGGTACAAAACATGGCACAAACGCAAAAGACGTGAACATGGTGCCAGAAGTAGAGAGACATGAGATGTTCGACCCAAACATGGAAAAATACAGCTAAACTCGTCGACCGGAGAAATGGTTCAACCAACAACTTAGATGCCAATTGTCATGCTAGAAAGAGATCTTACAGCCATTGCCAAGCCTACGCCATCTAGACTATGCTTAATGGCCTCTTCACCGACAACAAGTTACAGCGCAAGGTCCTCCTCCATGGCGAGTTTTACGGGTTTCAGCAGCTTTACTCGTTCATCGACAATTTTTGCATGCGCCTCAAAAAGCTCGTCGATGAGCTCCGCGATCTCGGAGAGACGGTCCATGACGAGCACCTCATCAGCACCCTCACCGCCGGCTTCAACGAGGATTTTGAGAACGCCGCCTCCAACTTCACCCTCATCCCGGATCCTACCTTCGCTAAGGTGGTGACGTACCTCAAGCAGGAGGAGCGCCGGATGAAGATGGCGCGGACACGGGCAACCCACACCGCACTTCTCGCCGGCACCCGCGGGGGCCAGGCCCCATCACCACTGCGGCCCGCGCCGGCCCAACCGCCGGCGCCCGCCTACCCGCCCGCCCCCTTCCCGTCGCCCCAGCCGACTGGGGGGGCCATCGCGGAGGCCGCCGAGAAGGCCGCAAGCAGCAGCAGGGGGGCGCGGGCGCTCAGGGAGGACCAGCCAGCCCGCCGCAGCAGCCGTACCAGCCGGCCCCATGGTACGCCGACCAGAACCCCTGGACGGGCGTCGTGCACGCCTACTCCATGCCGGTTCCGCGTGCCCTTGCCCCGGGTATTCTCGGCGCCCGTCCCCCATCTCACCAGGTGTTCTACACCACGCTGCAGCCATACGCGGCGCCCTACGGGCCCCTCTCCTACGGCCAGCAGCCGCAGCCAGGTGGGCTGCTGCCGCCGCCCCTGACGGCCCCGCCGCAGCAGCATGCTCTCCCACCAGCGCCGCGGGACCTGTCTCTTCTGGCGGCTCTTCATACCGCCCCTTTACCGTCCACCTGCACCGGCGGCGGCGACTGGTATATGGACACTGGAGCTACCGCGCACATGACCGCTCATCCCGGTAACCTCCACACCTCCTATCCCGTCCACACTTCCGCTCGCATCATCGTCGGGGACGGTTCCTCCCTTCCCATTACTCACATAGGACATGCATATTTTCCGTCTAATTCTACTCCATTGTTACTGTCTAACATCTTAGTTTCTCCTGATCTTATTAAAAATCTTGTTTATGTTTGTTCTTTTACACGTCAAAATCATGTTACCGTTGAGTTTGACGAGTGTGGTTTTTTTGTTAAGGACGCTCGTACCCGGATGGTACTCCACCGATGTGACAGCCCCGACGAGCTCTACCCGGTTCACTCCGCCACCTCCACCACCTTCGCCGGCCCTGTCGCTCTCACCACCAGAGTGGATCATTGGCACGCTCGCTTCAGTCATCCCAACCCTGCCACCCTTCGTCATATACTTCGGAGTTTTTCTTTCACGTGTAATAAGAACGAGGATCACTCGTGTCATGCATGTCGCCTCGGCAAACATGCTTGTCTCCCATTTAGGGCATCTTCTCATGTTGCATCGTACCCGTTTGAGTTAATTCATCGTGATGTTTGGACCGCTCCTGTTGCAAGTAATACGGGCTATCTCTATTATCTTGTCATACTTGATGTTTTTTGCACTATGTGTGGACCTTCCCGTTGCGTCGTAAGTCGGATGTCATATCGACGCTCGCCGCCTTTTACTCTTATGTTCTCACGTAGTTTGGTCGTCACATTCTCGCGTTCCAGACAGATAACGGGAAGGATTTCGACAACCTAGCTGTTCGTACTCTCCTCACCACACATGGCACGACTTTTCGTCTCACCTGCCCGTACACTTCGCAACAGAACGGGTGTTGAGCATGTCCTTCGCACTCTTAACGACTGCGTTCGGACCCTCCATTTTCATGCCAATGTGCCTCCGTGCTTTTGGCCTGACGCTCTCGCCACCGCATCACTCCTCATTAACATCCGTCCATGTCGCACTCGGGGGAACTTTGCACCTCATCACCTCCTCTTCGGTGCACTGCCCTCTTATGATGAGCTGCGCATCTTCGGCTATCTCTGCTACCCTAGCATCGCCGCCACTGCGCCTTAGAAGCTTGCACCACACTCCGTCGCCTGCATCTTTCTCGGCTACCCACCTAACACTAAGGGCTACCGCTGCTACGATCCCGTCCCACGACGTGTTTTCACCTCCCGACACGTTTACTTTGATGAGAAGGTGTTTCCGTTTCAACAGCAGGTACCCTCGTCGCCCCGTCGCCGCCGGCCACCGGCGGCCCTTCGGCGACTCCGTCAGGTGGACGGTCCAGCTCGGCTCTCGGACCGCCTCCGGGATTTGGCGGTCCTCGCACCGTGGGACGAGCTGGGCTTCGCGCCCAAACGCCATCGGCGCCCTCCTCTTCGGCCTCCTCGGCCGACCCCGCCACCTCGACCGGCCCCGATGCCTCGGCCAACGCCCCCTCTTCACCCGCCGCCCCCGCCTCGGGCACCGCGGGCTTTGCTGCCACCCCCTTCCCGGCTGCGTTGCCGGCGGCCTCATTGGCTGCCATGCCGGGCGCCTTGCCGGCCGCTTCACCGGTCGCCTCGCCGCCCGCCTCACCGAACATCTCGGCGTTGCCGTCTCGCCCCGTCACATGGGCCCGAGCTGGTGTTCACCGTCCGAGTCTGCGGTACTCGAGTGACAAGTACCTCCTCGCCGCCTCCACCGTGGAGATGTCCCCTATTCCTGCGTCCGCTCGCGCAACCCTTTGTGATCCTCACTGACTTGCCGTGATGCAGGAAGAGTTCGACGCTCTCCAGCGGAACCGCACCTGGATACTGGTTCCCCGGCCCTCTCGCGCCAATGTCATCAGCAGCAAGTGGGTGTTTCGCTACAAGACCCGCTTGTATGGTACACTTGAGCGCTACAAGGCTCGCTGGGTGGTTCGTGGTTTTCGACAGCGCGCTCGAGTTGACTTCACTGAGATGTTTGTACCGGTTGTCAAACCGGGCACGATCCACACCGTCCTCCAGCTTGCGGTGTCCCGAGGCTGGCCAGTTCATCAGATGGATATCTCCAACGCTTTCCTCCATGGCCATCTTGAGGAGCAGGTTTATTGTGAGCAGCCCACCGGTTTTGTCGACGCATCTCTTCCTCGGCATGTGTGTTTGCTGTCCTGGTCTCTCTACGGGCTCAAGCAAGAACCTCACGCCTAGTACCTAGGGGTGAATTAACGAGCTACTCGGCTCGTTATGCTCGTACTCATTAAGCTGGTGCTCATTAAGGCTCGACTCGTTAAGCTCGTTAAGATTAACGAGTAGAAACTCGTGCTCGGCTCGGTTCGTTTGAAGCTTGTTAAGCTCGTGAGCGCTTGCGAGCGGTCGTTAACAGATTATAATGTGCTACGTTCTACATGATGAGTTCATAGTTGTAGTTTTGAAGATGAAATATGGTGGCTACGAAAGAAATACACTCGTTTGTTGCGTCCTATGTCGATTAGATTGAATAGATGAGTTGAGGTCCTACAAAAAGTTTGCCACGTAAGATGAAAATATCTGTTGTGTTGTTACTAACGAGCTGAACGAACTACTCGTGCTAAAATCTATGATTGGCTCTGTTCATTAAGAAGCGAGCGACGAGCTTAACGAGCCGAGATATCGAGCGCTCATTAAGCTCACGAGCTACGAGCTTTTGGTCCAGCCCTACTGGTACCAGCGGATCATCGGGTTTCTTCAGACAATGGGCTTCAGCGTCACTCGCTCAGATGCTTCACCGTTTGTCTATCTCCGCAGTGTCACGACTGCATATTTGCTCCTCTACGTCGACGACATCATCCTGACGGCCTCCTCCGCGGATCTTCTTCATCAGATTACTCTCCGGCTGCGTGACGAGTTCACCATCAAGGACCTGGGCACTCTACATTATTTCCTTTGCATTGAGGTAGTTCGGTGACCGGGTGGCTTCTTTCTTGATCAGCAGAAGTATGCGCACGAGCTCCTTGAGCGTGCCGGCATGCTCAACTATCACTCTGTTGCTACTCATGTTGACACGAAGGCCAAGGTTTCTGCTCTTGAGGGCTCGCCAGCGTTGGCTGCTCCCTTCTACTGGTCCATTGTCGGTGCTCTTCAGTATCTGACTCTCACTCGACCGGATCTCCAGTATGCTGTTCAGCAGGTGTGTCTCCACATGCACGCCCCTCGTGACTCCCATTGGACCCTCATGAAGCAGATCCTCCATTACATTCGCGGCACGATGGCTCTTGAGCTCACCCTCACGGCATCCACTTCTCTGGAGATGGTGGCCTACTCCGACGCGGACTGGGCTGGCTGGCCGGACACCCGTTGGTCCACCTCTGGCTACTGCCTTTACCTCGGTCCTTCACTCATCTCATGGTCGTCCAAGTGACATCCTACGGTCTCGCGCTCCAGCACGGAGGCTGAGTACCGAGTTGTGGCTAACGCTGTTGCCGAGTGACCTGGCTACGACAGTTACTTCAGGAGCTGCATCATGATGTCTCCCAGGCTACGGTTGTCTACTGTGACAACGTCTCTGTGGTGTACCTTTCCGCCAACACCGTTCATAATCGCCGGACCAAGCACATTGAGGTGGACATTAATTTTGTGCGCGAGCAGGTGGCCCTGGGACGTATTCAGGTCCTTCATGTTCTGACTGCACAACAGTTCGCCGATGTGATGACGAAGGGACTACCGACTTCCACCGTCAAGGAGTTTCGTTCCAGTCTCTGCGTCACTGGCGCCGCTTCGAGTATATTGTGTACATTTGTATTGTGTATTGGGCCCACCTCCTAGTTCGTCCGTATAATCGAGGTTGTGACCCCCTCTGTACTCATATATACGTGCCTGGTGCACTGATAAATGCATTGCGATTGCACAGCCCATACTTGTCCCTCTACAAGAGCTTCAGTGCCAACTCCAAGTAATTTTTTTCGATAAAGGACATTTCATTGTATAGATATATCGAGGTGATACAATCGCATCGAAAGAAAGCCCGGCCTCTGTGATACGTCTCCAACGTATCTATAACTTTTGATTGTTCCGTGCTATTATATTATCTGTTTTGGATGTTTAATGGGCTTTATTATACACTTTTATATTATTTTTGGGACTAACCTACTAACCAAAGGCCCAGTGCAAATTGCAGTTTTTTTGCCTATTTCAGTGTTTTGCAGAAAAGGAATATCAAACGGAATCCAAACGGAATGAAACCTTTGGGAGAGTGATTTTTGGAACAAACGCAATCCAGGAGACTTGGAGTGGACGTCACGAAAGAAACGAGGAGGCCACGAGGTAGGAGGGCGCGCCCAGGGGGGTAGGCGCGCCCCCACCCTCGTGGGCCCCTCGTGGCTCCCCTGACCGACTTCTTTTGCCTATATATACTCATATACCTCGAAAACATCCGAGAGCACCACAAAACCCTATTTCCACCACCGCAACCTTCTGTACCCGTGAGATCCCATCTTGGGGCCTTTTCCGGTGCTCCGCCGGAGGGGAAATCGATCACGGAGGGCTTCTACATTAACACCATAGACTCTCCAATGATGTGTGAGTAGTTTACCACAAACCTTCGGGTCCATAGTTATTAGCTAGATGGCTTCTTCTCTCTCTTTGGATCTCAATACAAAGTTCTTCTCGATCTTCTTGGAGATCTATTCGATGTAATTCTTTTTGCGGTGTGTTTGTCGAGATCCGATGAATTGTGGGTTTATGATCAAGATTGTCTACGAACAATATTTGAATCTCCTCTGAATTCTTTTATGTATGATTTTTTATCTTTGCAAGTCTCTTCGAATTATCAGTTTGGTTTCGCCTACTAGATTGATCTTTCTTGCAATGGGAGAAGTTCTTAGCTTTGGGTTCAATCTTGCGGTGTCCTTTCCCAGTGACAGCAGGGGCAGCAAGGCACGCATTGTATTGTTGCCATCAAGGACAAAAAGATGGGGTTTATATCATATTGCTTGAGTTTATCCCTCTACATCATGTCATCTTGCCTAATGCGTTATTCTGTTCTTATGAACTTAATACTCTAGATGCATGCTGGAGAGCGGTCAATGTGTGGAGTAATAGTAGTACATGCAAAATCATTTCGGTCTACTTGTCGCGGACGCGATGCCTATATACATGATCATGCCTAGATATTCTCATAACTATACACTTTTCTATCAATTGCTCGAGAGTAATTTGTTCACCCACCGTAATACTTATGCTATCTTGAGAGAAGCCACTAGTGAAACCTATGGCCCCCGGGTCTATTTTCCATCATATAAGTTTCCAATCTATTTTACTTTGCAATCTTTAATTTCAATCTATATCATAAAAATACCAAAAATATTTATCTTATTATCTCTATCAGATCTCACTATTGCAAGTGGCCGTGAAGGGATTGACAACCCCTTTATCGCGTTGGTTGCAAGGTTCTTATTTGTTTGTGTAGGTATGAGGCGACTTGCGTGTAGTCTGCTACTAGATTGATACCTTGGTTTCCAAAAACTGAGGGAAATACTTACGCTAATTTGCTGCATCACCCTTTCCTCTTCAAGGGAAAACCAACGCAGTGCTCAAGAGGTAGCAAGAAGAATTTCTAGAGCCATTGCCGGGGAGGTGTGCACCAAGTCAAGTCAAGTCAAGACATACCAAGTACCCATCACAAACTCGGGTCTGAGTAGTTCACCCTCGGGGCTGAGGGTATGTACCAGTAGCTATGTGTTTGATATCTCTCTCTCGTGTTCTTGAGGTGATACGATCTTGATGTATCACGAGCTTTGCTATTATAGTTGGATCTTATGATGTTTCTCCCCCTCTACTCTCTTGTAATGGATTGAGTTTTCCCTTTTGAAGTTATCTTATCGGATTGAGTCTTTACGAATTTGAGAACACTTGATGTATGTCTTGCCGTGCTTATCTGTGGTGACAATGGGATATTCACATGATCCACTTGATGTATGTTTTGGTGATCAACTTACGGGTTCCGCCCATGAACCTATGCATAGGGGTTGGCACACGTTTTCGTCTTGACTCTCCGGTAGAAATTGTGGGGCACTCTTTGAAGTACTTTGTGTTGGTTCAATAGATGAATCTGAGATTGTGTGATGCATATCGTATAATCATACCCACGGATACTTGAGGTGACATTGGAGTATCTAGGTGACATTAGGGTTTTGGTTGATTTGTGTCTTAAGGTGTTATTCTAGTACGAACTCTATGATAGATCGAACGGAAAGAATAGCTTCGTGTTATTTTACTACGGACTCTTGAATAGATTGATCAGAAAGGATAACTTTGAGGTGGTTTCGTACCCTACAATAATCTCTTTGTTTGTTCTCCGCTATTAGTGACTTTGGAGTGACTCTTTGTTGCATGTTGAGGGATAGTTATATGATCCAATTATGTTATTATTGTTGAGAGAACTTGCACTAGTGAAAGTATGAACCCTAGGCCTTGTTTCCTAGCATTGCAATACCGTTTACGCTCACTTTTACCACTTGTTACCTTGCTGTTTTTATATTTTTAGATTACAAAAACCTATATCTACCATCCATATTGCACTTGTATCACCATCTCTTCGCCGAACTAGTGCACCTATACAATTTACAATTGTATTGGGTGTGTTGGGGACACAAGAGACTCTTTGTTATTTGGTTGCAGGGTTGTTTGAGAGAGACCATCTTCATCCTATGCCTCCCATGGATTGATAAACCTTAGGTCATCCACTTGAGGGAAATTTGCTACTGTCCTACAAACCTCTGCACTTGGAGGCCCAGCAACGTTTACAAGAAAAAGGTTGTGTAGGTAGACATCAGGGGGATCAGACTGAAGGAAATATGCCCTAGAGGCAATAATAAAGTTATTATTTATTTCCTTATATCACGATAAACGTTTAGTATTCATGCTAGAATTGTATTAACAGGAAACATAATACATGTGTGAATACATAGACAAACAGAGTGTCACTAGTATGCCTCTACTTGACTAGCTCGTTAATCAATGATGGTTATTTTTCCTAACCATGAACAAAGAGTTGTTATTTGATTAACGAGGTCACATCATTAGTTGAATGATCTGATTGACATGACCCATTCCATTAGCTTAGCACCCGATCATTTAGTATGTTGCTATTCCTTTCTTCATGACTTATACATGTTCCTATAACTATGAGATTATGCAAATCCCGTTTACCGGAGGAACACTTTGGGTACTACCAAACGTCACAACGTAACTGGGTGATTATAAAGGAGTACTACAGGTGTCTCCAAAGGTACATGTTGGGTTGGCGTATTTCGAGATTAGGTTTTGTCACTCCAATTGTTGGAGAGGTATCTCTGGGCCCTCTCGGTAATGCACATCACTTAAGCCTTGCAAGCATTGCAACTAAATGAGTTAGTTGCGGGATGATGTATTAAGGAACGAGTAAAAGAGACTTGCCGGTAACGAGATTGAACTAGGTATTGGATAGCGACGATCGAATCTCGGGCAAGTAACATACCGATGACAAAGGGAACAACGTATGTTGTTATGCGGTCTGACCGATAAATATCTTTGTAGAATATGTAGGAGCCAATATGGGCATCCAGGTCCCGCTATTGGTTATTGACCGGAGACGTGTCTCGGTCATGTCTACATTATTCTCGAACCCGTAGGGTCCGCACGCTTAAGGTTACGATGACAGTTATTTTTTGAGTTTATGCATTTTGATGTACCGAAGGTTGTTCGGAGTCCCGGATGTGATCATGGACATGACAAGGAGTCTCGAAATGGTCGAGACGTAAAGATTGATATATTGGAAGCCTATGTTTGGATATCGGAAGTGTTCCGGGTGAAATCGAGATTTTACCGGAGTACCGGGAGGTTATCGGAACCCCCCGGGGGCCATATGGGCCTTAATGGGCTTTAGTGGAAAGGAGAAAGGGGCAGCCCAAGGTGGCTGCGCACCTCCCCCCTCCCCTAGTCCTATTAGGACTAGGAGAAGGTGGCCGGCCCCCCTCTCCCTCTTTCCCCCTCGGGGAATCCTAGTCCAACTAGGATTGGGGGGGGGAGTCCTACTCCCGGAAGGAGTAGGACTCCTCCTGCGCCCTCCTCCTGGCCGGCGCCCCCCTCCCCCTTGGCTCCTTTATATACTGAGGCAGAGGCACCCCAGAAACACACAAGTTGATCCACGTGATCTATTCCTTAGCCGTGTGCGGTGCCCCCAGCCACCATAGTCCTTGATAATACTGTAGCGGAGTTTAGGCGAAGCCCTGCTGCTGTAGTACATCAAGATCGTCACCACGCCGTCGTGCTGACGGAACTCTTCCCCGACACTTTGCTGGATCGGAGTCTGGGGATTGTCATCGAGCTGAACGTGTGCTCGAACTCGGAGGTGCCGTAGTTTCGGTGCTTGATCGGTTGGATCGTGAAGATGTACGACTACTTCCTCTACGTTGCGTCAACGCTTCCGCAGTCGGTCTGCGTGGGTACGTAGACAACACTCTCCCGTCTCGTTGCTATGCATCACATGATCTTGCGTGTGCGTAGGAAATTTTTTGAAATTACTACGAAAGCCAACAGTGGCATCCGAGCCTAGGTTATTTATGTTGATGTTATATGCACGAGTAGAACACAAGTGAGTTGTGGGCGATATAAGTCATACTGCCTACCAGCATGTCATACTTTGGTTCGGCGGTATTGTTGGACGAGACGACCCGGACCAACCTTACGCCTACGCTTACGCGAGACCGGTTCCCCCGACGTGCTTTGCACACAGGTGGCTTGCGGGCGACTGTCTCTCCAACTTTAGTTGAACCAAGTATGGTTACGCCCGGTCCTTGCGAAGGTTAAAACGGAGTCTATTTGACAAACTATCGTTGTGGTTTTGATGCGTAGGTGAGATTGGTTCTTACTTAAGCCCGTAGCAGCCACGTAAAACTTGCAACAACAAAGTAGAGGACGTCTAACTAGTTTTTGCAGGGCATGTTGTGATGTGATATGGTCAAGGCATGATGCTAAATTTTATTGTATGAGATGATCATGTTTTCTAACCGAGTTATCGGCAACTGGCAGGAGCCATATGGTTGTCGCTTTATTGTATGCAATGAAATCGCGATGTAATGCTTTACTTTATTACTAAGCGGTAGTGATAGTCGTGGAAGCATAAGATTGGCGAGACGACAACGATCCTACGATGGAGATCAAGGTGTCGCACCGGTGACGATGGTGATCATAACGGTGCTTCTGAGATGGAGATCACAAGCACAAGATGATGATGGCCATATCATATCACTTATATTGATTGCATGTGATGTTTATCCTTTTATGCATCTTATCTTGCTTTGATTGACGGTAGCATTATAAGATGATCTCTCACTAAATTATCAAGATGTGTTGTCCCTGAGTATGCACCGTTGCCAAAGTTCGTCGTGCCCAGACACCACATGATGATCGGGTGTGATAAGCTCTACGTCCATCTACAACGGGTGCAAGCCAGTTTTGCACACGCAGAATACTCAGGTTAAACTTGACGAGCCTAGCATATGCAGATATGGCCTCGGAACACGGAGACCGAAAGGTCGAGCGTGAATCATATAGTTGATATGATCAACATAACGATGTTCACCATTGAAAACTACCCCATCTCACGTGATGATCGGTTATGGTTTAGTTGATTTGGATCACGTAATCACTTAAAAGATTAGAGGGATGTCTATCTAAGTGGGAGTTCTTAAGTAATTTGATTAATTGAACTTAAACTTATCATGAACTTAGTACCTGATAGTATCTTGCTTGTTTATGTTGCTTGTAGATAGATGGCTCATGCTGTTGTTCCGTTGAATTTTAATGCGTTCCTTGAGAAAGCAAAGTTGAAAGATGATGGTAGCAATTACACGGACTGGGTCCGTAACTTGAGGATTATCCTCATTGCTGCACAGAAGAATTACGTCCTGGAAGCACCGCTGGGTGCCAGGCCTGCTGCTGGAGCAACACCAGATGTTATGAACGTCTGGCAGAGCAAAGCTGATGACTACTCGATAGTTCAGTGTGCCATGCTTTACGTCTTAGAATCGGGACTTCAACGACGTTTTGAACGTCATGGAGCATATGAGATGTTCCAGGAGTTGAAGTTAATATTTCAAGCAAATGCCCGGATTGAGAGATATGAAGTCTCCAATAAGTTCTATAGCTGCAAGATGGAGGAGAACAGTTCTGTCAGTGAGCATATACTCAAAATGTCTGGGTATAATAATCACTTGATTCAGATGGGAGTTAATCTTCCAGATGATTGCGTCATTGACAGAATTCTCCAATCACTGCCACCAAGCTACAAGAGCTTCATGATGAACTATAATATGCAAGGGATGAACAAGACTATTCCCGAGCTCTTCGCGATGCTGAAAGCTGCGGAGGTAGAAATCAAGAAGGAGCATCAAGTGTTGATGGTTAATAAAACCACTAGTTTCAAGAAAAAGAGCAAAGGGAAGAAGAAGGGTAACTTCAAGAAGAACGGCAAACAAGTTGCTGCTCAGGAGAAGAAACCCAAGTCTGGACCTAAGCCTGAAACTGAGTGCTTCTACTGCAAGCAGACTGGTCACTGGAAGCGGAACTGCCCCAAGTATTTGGCGGATAAGAAGGATGGCAAGGTGAACAAAGGTATATGTGATATACATGTTATTGATGTGTACCTTACTAGAGCTCGCAGTAGCACCTGGGTATTTGATACTGGTTCTGTTGCTAATATCTGCAACTCGAAACAGGGACTACGGAATAAGCGGGCACTGGCAAAGGATGAGGTGACGATGCGCGTGGGAAACGGTTCCAAAGTCGATGTGATCGCGGTCGGCACGCTACCTCTACATCTACCTTCGGGATTAATATTAGACCTAAATAATTGTTATTTGGTGCCAGCGTTGAGCATGAACATTATATCTGGATCTTATTTAATGCGAGACGGTTATTCATTTAAATCAGAGAATAATGGTTGTTCTATTTATATGAGTAATATCTTTTATGGTCATGCACCTTTGAAGAGTGGTCTATTTTTGATGAATCTCGATAGTAGTGATACACATATTCATAATGTTGAAGCCAAAGGATGCAGAGTTGATAATGAAAGTGCAACTTATTTGTGGCACTGTCGTTTAGGTCATATCAGTGTAAAGCGCATGAAGAAACTCCATACTGATGGACTTTTGGAACCACTTGATTATGAATCACTTGGTACTTGCGAATCGTGCCTCATGGGCAAGATGACTAAAACACCGTTCTCCGGTACTATGGAGAGAGCAACAGATTTGTTGGAAATCATACATACCGATGTATGTGGTCCGATGAATATTGAGGCTCGTGGCGGATATCGTTATTTTCTCATCTTCACAGATGACTTAAGCAGATATGGGTATATCTACTTAATGAAACATAAGTCT
Organism: Triticum dicoccoides; assembly: GCF_002162155.2. Classification (NCBI taxonomy): domain Eukaryota; kingdom Viridiplantae; phylum Streptophyta; class Magnoliopsida; order Poales; family Poaceae; genus Triticum; species Triticum dicoccoides. The sequence continues at coordinate 736,571,435 of NC_041392.1, read as the reverse complement.
GAAACATTTGAAAAGTTCAAAGAGTTTCAGAGTGAAGTTGAAAATCATCGTAACAAGAAAATAAAGTTTCTACGATCTGATCGTGGAGGAGAATATTTGAGTTACGAGTTTGGTGTACATTTGAAAAATTGTGGAATAGTTTCGCAACTCACGCCACCCGGAACACCACAGCGTAATGGTGTGCCCGAACGTCGTAATCGTACTTTACTAGATATGGTGCGATCTATGATGTCTCTTACTGATTTACCGCTATCGTTTTGGGGTTATGCTTTAGAGACGGCCGCATTCACATTAAATAGGACACCATCAAAATCCGTTGAGACGACGTCTTATGAACTATGGTTTGGCAAGAAACCAAAGTTGTCGTTTCTTAAAGGTTGGGGCTGCGATGCTTATGTGAAAAAGCTTCAACCTGATAAGCTCGAACCCAAATCGGAGAAATGTGTCTTCATAGGATACCCAAAGGAGACTGTTGGGTACACCTTCTATCACAGATCCGAAGGCAAGACATTCGTTGCTAAAAATGGATCCTTTCTAGAGAAGGAGTTTCTCTCGAAAGAAGTGAGTGGGAGGAAAGTAGAACTTGACGAGGTAACTGTACCTGCTCCTTTATTGGAAAGTAGTACATCATAGAAAACTGTTTCTGCGACACCTGCACCAATAAGTGAGGTAGCTAATGATGATGGTCATGAAACTTCAGATCAAGATACTACTGAACCTCGTAGATCAACCAGAGTAAGATCCGCGCCAGATTGGTGCGGTAATCCTGTTTTGGAAATCATGCTATTAGATCATGATGAACCTACGAATTATGAAGAAGCGATGGTGAGCCCAGATTCCGCAAAGTGGCTTGAAGCCATGAAATCTGAGATGGGATCCATGTATGAGAACAAAGTATGGACTTTGGTTGACTTGCCCGATGATCGGCAAGCGATTGAGAATAAATGTATCTTCAAGAAGAAGACTGACGCTGATGGTAATGTTACTGTCTACAAAGCTCGACTTGTCGCAAAAGGTTTTCGACAAGTTCAAGGGGTTGACTATGATGAGACCTTCTCACCCGTAGCGATGCTTAAGTATGTCCGAATCATGTTAGCAATTGCCGCATTTTATGATTATGAAATTTGGCAGATGGATGTCAAAACTGCATTCCTGAATGGATTTCTGGAAGAAGAGTTGTATATGATGCAACCGGAAGGTTTTGTCGATCCAAAGGGAGCTAACAAAGTGTGCAAGCTCCAGCGATCCATTTATGGACTGGTGCAAGCCTCTCGGAGTTGGAATAAACGTTTTGATAGTGTGATCAAAGCATTTGGTTTTATACAGACTTTCGGAGAAGCCTGTATTTACAAGAAAGTGAGTGGGAGCTATGTAGCATTTCTGATATTATATGTGGATGACATATTACTGATTGGAAATGATATAGAATTTCTGGATAGCATAAAGGGATACTTGAATAAGAGTTTTTTAATGAAAGACCTCGGTGAAGCTGCTTACATATGAGGCATAAAAATCTATAGAGATAGATCAAGACGCTTAATTGGACTTTCACAAAGCACATACCTTGACAAGATTTTGAAGAAGCTCAAAATGGATCAAGCAAAGAAAGGGTTCTTGCCTGTGTTACAAGGTGTGAAGTTGAGTCAGACTCAATGCCCGACCACTGCAGAAGATAGAGAGAAAATGAAAGATGTTCCCTATGCTTCAGCCATAGGCTCTATCATGTATGCAATGCTGTGTACCAGACCTAATGTGTGCCTTGCTATAAGTTTAGCAGGGAGGTACCAAAGTAATCCAGGAGTGGATCACTGGACGGCGGTCAAGAACATCCTGAAATACCTGAAAAGTACTAAGGATATGTTTCTCGTATATGGAGGTGACAAAGAGCTCACCGTAAAAGGTTACGTTGATGCAAGCTTTGACACTGATCCGGATACGTGTTTACATTAAACGGTGAAGCTGTCAGTTGGTGCAGTTCTAAACAAAGCGTCGTAGCGGGATCTACATGTGAAGCGAAGTACATAGCTGCTTCGGAAGCAGCAAATGAAGGAGTTCATATCCGATCTAGGTGTCATACCTAGTGCATCGGGTCCAATGAAAATATTTTGTGACAATACTGGTGCAATTGCCTTGGCAAAGGAATCCAGATTTCACAAAAGGACCAAGCACATCAAGAGACGCTTCAATTCCATCCTGGATCTAGTCCAGGTGGGAGACATAGAGATTTGCAAGATACATACGGATCTGAATGTTGCAGACCCGTTGACTAAGCCTCTTCCACGAGCAAAACATGATCAGCACCAAAGCTCCATGGGTGTTAGAATCATTATAGTGTAATCTAGATTATTGACTCTAGTGCAAGTGGGAGACTGAAGGAAATATGCCCTAGAGGCAATAATAAAGTTATTATTTATTTCCTTATATCATGATAAACGTTTAGTAGTCATGCTAGAATTGTATTAACAGGAAACATAATACATGTGTGAATACATAGACAAACAGAGTGTCACTAGTATGCCTCTACTTGACTAGCTCGTTAATCAATGATGGTTATGTTTCCTAACCATGAACAAAGAGTTGTTATTTGATTAACAAGGTCACATCATTAGTTGAATGATCTGATTGACATGACCCATTCCATTAGCTTAGCACCCGATCGTTTAGTATGTTGCTATTGCTTTCGTCATGACTTATACATGTTCCTATAACTATGAGATTATGCAACTCCCGTTTACCGGAGGAACACTTTGGGTACTACCAAACGTCACAACGTATCTGGGTGATTATAAAGGAGTACTACAGGTGTCTCCAAGGGTACATGTTGGGTTGGCGTATTTTGAGATTAGGTTTTGTCACTCCGATTGTCGGAGAGGTATCTCTGGGCCCTCTCGGTAATGCACATAACTTAAGCCTTGCAAGCATTGCAACTAAATGAGTTAGTTGCGGGATGATGTATTAAGGAACGAGTAAAAGAGACTTGCCGGTAACGAGATTGAACTAGGTATTGGATACCGACGATCGAATCTCGGGCAAGTAACATACCGATGACAAAGGGAACAGCGTATGTTGTTATGCGGTCTGACCGATAAAGATCTTCGTAGAATATGTAGGAGCCAATATGGGCATCCAGGTCCCGCTATTGGTTATTGACCGGAGGCGTGTCTCGGTCATGTCTACATTATTCTCGAACCCGTAGGGTCCGCACGCTTAAGGTTACGATGACAGTTATATTTTGAGTTTATGCATTTTGATGTACCGAAGGTTGTTCGGAGTCCTGAATGTGATCATGGACATGACGAGGAGTCTCGAAATGGTCGAGACGTAAAGATTGATATATTGGAAGCCTATGTTTGGATATCGGAAGTGTTCCGGGTGAAATCGGGATTTTACCGGAGTACCGGGAGGTTACCGGAACCCCCCGGGAGCCATATGGGCCTTAATGGGCTTTAGTGGAAAGGAGAAAGGGGCAGACCAAGGTGGCTGCGCACCTCCCCCCTCCCCTAGTCCTATTAGGAATAGGAGAAGGTGGCCGGCCCCCCTCTCCCTCTTTCCCCCTCGGGGAATCCTAGTCCAACTAGGATTGGGGGGGGGGGGGATGTTGGGGAACGTAGCGGAAATTCAAAAAATTTCCTACGTGTCACCAAGATCTATCTATGGAGAGACTAGCAACGAGGGGAAGGAGAGTGCATCTACATACCCTTGTAGATCGCTAAGCGGAAGCGTTCAAGTGAACGGGGTTGATGGAGTCATACTCATCGTGATTCAGATCACCGATGATCCTAGTGCCGAACGGACAGCACCTCCGCGTTCAACACACGTACAGCACGGAGACGTCTCCCACGCCTTGATCCAGCAAGGAGGACGGAGAGGTTGATGGAGATCCAGCAGCACGACGGCGTGGTGGAAGTAGCGGGATTCCAACAGGGCTTCGCTAAGCGCTGCGGGAGGAGGGAGATGTGTCACGGGAGGGAGAGGGAGGCGCCAGGCCTTAGGTATGTTTGCTCCTCCTTTTCCCCACTATATATAGGGCCAAGGGAGAGGGGGAGGCGCAGCCCTTGCCCCTTCCTCCAAGGAAGGGTGCGGCCAAGGGTGGGGAGGAGTCCATCCTCCCCAAGGCACCTCGGAGGTGCCTTCTCCCTTTAGGACTCTCCCCTTTTTCTCTTCTCTTGGCGCATGGGCCTCTTGGGGCTGGTGCCCTTGGCCCATATAGGCCAAGGCGCACCCCCTACAGCCCATGTGCCCCCCCGGGGCAGGTGTCCCCACCCAGTGGACCCCCGGGACCCTTCCGGTGGTCCCGGTACAATACCAGTGACCCCGAAACTTGTCCCGATGGCCGAAATAGCACTTCCTATATATAATTCTTTACCTCCGGACCATTCCGGAACTCCTCGTGACGTCCGGGATCTCATCCGGGACTCCGAACAACATTCGGGTTACCGCATACTAATATCTCTACAACCCTAGCGTCACCGAACCTTAAGTGTGTAGACCCTACGAGTTCGGGAGACATGCAGACATGACCGAGACGTTCTTCGGTCAATAACCAACAGCGGGATCTGGATACCCATGATGGCTCCCACATGTTCCATGATGTTCTCACCGGATGAACCACGATGTCAAGGACTTAATCAATCCCGTATACAATTCCCTTTGTCTATCGGTATGTTACTTGCCCGAGATTCGATCGTCGGTATCCAATACCTAGTTCAATCTCGTTACCGGCAAGTCTCTTTACTCGTTCCGTAACACATCATCCCGTGATCAACTCCTTGGTCACATTGCGCATATGATGATGTCCTACTGAGTGGGCCCAGAGATACCTCTCCGTTTACACGGAGTGACAAATCCCAGTCTCGATTCGTGCCAACCCAACAGACACTTTCAGAGATACCTGTAATGCACCTTTATAGCCACCCAGTTACGTTGTGACGTTTGATACACCCAAAGCATTCCTACGGTATCCGGGAGTTGCACAATCTCATGGTCTAAGGAAATGATACTTGACATTAGAAAAGCTTTAGCATACGAACTACACGATCTTTGTGCTATGCTTATGATTGGGTCTTGTCCATCACACCATTCTCCTAATGATGTGATCCCGTTATCAACGACATCCAATGTCCATGGTTAGGAAACCGTAACCATCTATTGATCAACGAGCTAGTCAACTAGAGGCTTACTAGGGACATGGTGTTGTCTATGTATCCACACATGTATCTGAGTTTCCTATCAATACAATTATAGCATGGATAATAAACGATTATCATGAACAAGGAAATATAATAATAACCAATTTATTATTGCCTCTAGGGCATATTTCCAACAGTCTCCCACTTGCACTAGAGTCAATAATCTAGTTCACATCGCCATGTGATTAACACTCACAGGTCACATCGCCATGTGACTAACACCCAAGAGTTTACTAGAGTCAGTAGTCTAGTTCACATCACTATGTGATTAACAGTCAATGAGTTTTAGGTTTGATCATGTTGCTTGTGAGAGAGGTTTTAGTCAAAGGGTCTGAACCTTTCAGATGCATGTGTGCTTTACAAATCTCTATGTCATCTCCTAGATGTAGCTACCACGCTCTATTTGGAGCTAATCCAAATAACTGTTCTACCTGGAGCTATTCTAAATTGTTGCTCCATTATATGCATCCGGTATCTCTACTCAGAGCTATCCGGATAGATGTTAAGCTTGCATCGACGTAACCCTTTACGACGAACTCTTTTCCACCTCCATAATCGAGAAAATTCCTTAGTCCACTAGTTACTAAGGATAACTTTGACCACTGTCCTGTGATCCATTCTTGGATCACACTTGTACCCCTTGACTGACTCATGGCAAAGCACACTTCAGGTGCGGTACACAGCATAGCATACTGTAGAGCCTATGTTTTAAGCATAGGGGATGACCTTCGTTCTTTCTCTCTATCTTGCCGCGGTCGAGCTTTAAGTCTTAACTTCATACCTTACAACTCAGGCAAGAACTCCTTCTTTGAATGATCCATCTTGAACAACTTCAAGATCATGTCAAGGTAAGTGCTCATTTGAAAGTACCATTAAGCGTTTTGATCTATCCTTATAGATCTTGATGCTTAATGCTCAAGTAGCTTAATCCAGGCCTTCCATTGAAAAACACTTTCCAAATAACCCTATATGCTTTCCAGAAATTCTACGTCATTTCCGATCAACAATATGTTAAAACATATACTCATCAGAAATTCTATAGTGCTCCCACTCACTTCTTTGGAAATACAAGTTTCTCATAAACTTTGTATAAACCCAAAATCTTTGATCATCATCAAAGCATACATTCCAACTCCGAGATGCTTACTCCAGTCCTTAGAAGGATTGCTGGAGCTTTGCATACTTATTAGCATCTTTCAGGATTGACAAAACCTTCCGGTTTGTATCACATACAACCTTTCCTCAAAAACCGTCGAGGAAACAATGTTTTTGACATCTTATCTGCAAGATTTCATAAATAATGCAGTAATCGCTAATATAATTCCAACAGACTCTTAGCATCGCTACGAGTGAGAAAGTCTCATCATAGTCAACTCCTTGAACTTGTCGGAAAACATCTTAACGACAAGTCGAGCTTTCTTAATGGTGACATTTACCATCATTGTCCGTCTTCCTTTTAAAATCCATTTGCACTCAACAGCCTTATGACCATCGAGTTGTTCTGTCAAAGTCTACACTTTGTTTCCATACATGGATCATCTCTCGGATTTCATGGCCTCGAGCCATTTATCGGAATCCGGGCCCACCATCGCTTCTCCATAGCTCGTAGGTTCATTGTTGTCTAGCAACATGACTTCCAAGATAGGATTACGTACCACTCTGAAGTAGTACGCATCCTTGTCATCCTACGAGGTTTGGTAGTGACTTGATCTGAAGTCTCATGATCACTATCATAAGCTTGCACTTCAATTGGTGTAGGTGCCATAGGAACAACTCTTTGTGCCCTGCTATACACTAGTTGAAGTGACGGTTCAATAACCTCATCAAGTCTCCACCATCCTCCCACTCAATTCTTTCGAGAGAAACTTTTCCTCGAGAAAGGACCCGATTCTAGAAACAATCCTTTATTTCTTTCGGATCTAAGACAGGAGGTATACCCAACTGTTTTTGGGTTGTCCTATGAAGATGCATTTATCCGCTTTGGGTTCGAGCTTATCGGCCTGAAACTTTTCCACATAAGCGACGCAGCCCCAAACTTTTAAGAAATGACAGCTTAGGTTTCTCTAAACCATAGTTCATACGGTGTCATCTCATCGGAATTACGTGGTGCCCTATTTAAAGTGAATGTGGTTGTCTCTAATGCTTAACCCATAAACTATTGTGGTAATTCGATAAGAGACATCATGGTATGCATCATATCCAATAGGGTGCAGTTATGATGTTCGGACACACCATCACACTATGGTGTTCCAGGCTGTATTAGTTGTGAAACGATTTCCACAATGTCTTAATTTTGTGCCAAACTCGTAATTCAGATATTCATCTCTATGATCATATCATAGATCTTTTATCCTCTTGTCACGATGATCTTTCAACTTCACACTAAAATTACTTGAACCTTTTAATAATTCAGACTCGTGATTCAGCAAGTAAATGTACTCAACATCTACTCAAATCATCTGTGAAGAAAGAACATAACGATATCCACTACATGCCTCAGCACTCATTGGACTGCACACATCAAAATGTATTACTTCCAACAATTTGCTTTCTAGTTCCATTTTACTGAAACCGAGGCTCTCAGTCATCTTGCCCATGGGGTATGATTTGCATGTCTCAAGTGATTCAAAATCAAGCGAGTACAAAACGGTCCATTTGCATGGAGTTTCTTCATGCATATACACCAACAGACATGGTTCGCATGTCTCAAACTTTTCAAAAATGAGTGAGTCCAAAAATCCATCAACATGGAGCTTCTTCATGCGTTTTATACCGATATGACTTACGTGGCAGTGCCACAAGTAGGTGGTACTATCATTACTATCTTTTGGCATAAACATGTGTATCACTACGATCGAGATTCAATAAACCATTCATTTTAGGTGTAAGACCATTGAAGGTATTATTCAAATAAATAGAGTAACCATTATTCTCCTTAAATGAATAACCGTATTGCGATAGACATAATCCAATCATGTCTATGCTCAACACAAACACCAATCTCGATGGTAGAAGGAGCGTACGATATTTGATTATATCAACATTGGAAACACTTCCAACACATATCATCAGCTCACCTTTAGCTAGTCTCTGTTTATTCCGTAGCTTTTATTTCGAGTTACTAACACTTAGCAACCGAACCGGTATCTAATACCCTGGTGCTACTAGGAGTACTAGTAAAGTACACATCAACACAATGTATATCCAATATACTTCTATCGACCTTGCCAGCCTTCTAATCTACCAAGTATCTAAGGTAATTTTGCTCCAGTGGTTGTTCTCCTTATTACAGAAGCACTTAGTCTCGGGTTTGGGTTCAACCTTGGGTTTCTTCACTAGAGCAGCATCTGAATTGCCGTGTCATGAAGTATCCCTTCTTGCCCTTGCCCTTCTTGAAACTAGTGGTTTCACTAACCATCAACAATTGATGCTCCTTCTTGATTTCTACTTTCGCGGTGTCAAACATCGCGAATATCTCAAGGATCATCATATATGTCCCTGATACATTATAGTTCATCACGAAGCTCTAGCAGCTTGGTGGTAATGACTTCGGAGAAACATCACTATCTTATCTGGAAGATCAACTCCCAGTTGATTCAAATGATTGTTGTACTCAGACAATCTGAGCACAAGCTCAACAATTGAGCTTTTCTCCCTTAGTTTGCAGGCTAAGAAAATCGTCGGAGGTCTTATACCTCTTGACGTGGGCACGAGCTTGAAATCCCAATTTCAGCCCTCAAAACATCTCATATGTTTTGCGATGTTTCAAAAAACGTCTTTGGTGCCTCAACTCTAAACCGTTTAACTGAACTATCACGTAGTTATCAAAACGTGTATGTCAGATGTTCGCAACATCCACAGACAACGTTCGAGGTTCAGCACACTGAGCGGTGCATTAAGGACATCAGCCTTCTATGAAGCAATGAGGACAATCCTCAGTTTACGGACCTAGTCCGCATAATTGCTACTATCAACTTTCAACTAATTTTTCTCTAGGGACATATCTAAACAGTAGAACTAAAGCGTGAGATATGACATAATTTGCAAAATCCTTTTGACTATGTTCAGGATAATTAAGTTCATCTTATGAACTCCCACTTAGATTAGACATCCCTCTAGTCATCTAAGTATTACACGATCCGAGTCGACTAGGCCATGTCCGATTAACACGTGAGACGGACTAGTTAACGTCGGTGAACATCTTCATGTTGATCGTATCTTCCATACGACTCGTGTTCGACCTTTCGGTCTCTGTGTTCCGAGGCCATGTCTTCACATGCTAGGCTCGTCAAGTTAACCCTAAGTGTTTTTGCATGTGTAAATCTTGCTTACACCCGTTGTATGTGAACGAAAGGATCTATCACACCCGATTAACACGTGATGCTTTGAAGCGACGAACTGTAGCAACGGTGCACAGTTAGGGGAGAACACTTCTTGAAATTTTAATGAGGGATCATCTTATTTACTACCGTCGTACTAAGTAAACAAGATGCATAACATGATAAACATCATATGCAATCAAATAGTGACATGATATGGCCAATATCATGTAGCTCCTTTGATCTCCATCTTGGGGCTCCATGATCATCTATTACAAGAACATGATTAATCTCATACATTACATATATCATTCATCACATCCTTTTGGCCATATCACATCACATAGCACACCCTGCAAAAACAAGTTAGACGTCCTCTAATTGTTGTTTGCATGTTTTACGTGGCTGCTATGGGTTTCTAGCAAGAACGTTTCTTACCTACGCAAAACCACAACGTGATATGCCAATTGCTATTTACCCTTCATAAGGACCCTTTTCATCGAATCCGATCCGACTAAAGTAGGAGAGACAGACACCTGCTAGCCACCTTATGCAACTAGTGCATGTCAGTCGGTGGAACCTGTCTCACGTAAGAGTACGTGTAAGGTTGGTCCCGGCCGCTTCATCCCACGATGCCGCCGAATCAAGATAAGACTAGTAACGGCAAGCATATTGAACAAAATCAATGCCCACAACTACTTTGTGTTCTACTCGTGCATAGAATCTACGTAATAGACCTAGCTCTAATACCACTGTTGGGGAACGTACCAGAAATTCAAAAAATTTCCTACGTGTCACCAAGATCTATCTATGGAGAGACTAGCAACGAGGGGAAGGAGAGTGCATCTACATACCCTTGTAGATCGCTAAGCGGAAGCGTTCAAGTGAACGGGGTTGATGGAGTCGTACTCGTCGTGATTCAGATCACCGATGATCCTAGTGCCGAACGGACAGCACCTCCGCGTTCAACACACGTACAGCACGGAGACGTCTCCCACGCCTTGATCCAGCAAGGAGGAGGGAGAGGTTGATGGAGATCCAGCAGCACGACGGCTTGGTGGAAGTAGCGGGATTCCAACAGGGCTTTGCTAAGCGCTGCGGGAGGAGGGAGATGTGTCACGGGAGGGAGAGGGAGGCGCCAGGCTTTAGGTATGTTTGCTCCTCCTTTTCCCCACTATATATAGGGCCAAGGGAGAGGGGGAGGCGCAGCCCTTGCCCCTTCCTCCAAGGAAGGGTGCGGCCAAGGGTGGGGAGGAGTCCATCCTCCCCAAGGCACCTCGGAGGTGCCTTCTCCCTTTAGGACTCTCCCCTTTTTCTCTTCTCTTGGTGCATGGGCCTCTTGGGGCTGGTTCCCTTGGCCCATATAGGCCAAGGCGCACCCCCTACAGCCCATGTGGCCCCCCGGGGCAGGTGGCCCCACCCGGTGGACCCCCGGGACCCTTCCGGTGGTCCCGGTACAATACCGGTGACCCCGAAACTTGTCCCGATGGCCGAAATAGCACTTCCTATATATAATTCTTTACCTCCGGACCATTCCGGAACTCCTCGTGACATCCGGGATCTCATCCGGGACTCCGAACAACATTCGGGTTACCGCATACTAATATCTCTACAACCCTAGCGTCACCGAACCTTAAGTGTGTAGACCCTACGGGTTCGGGAGACATGCAGACATGACCGAGACGTTCTCCGGTCAATAACCAACAGCGGGATCTGGATACCCATGATGGCTCCCACATGTTCCACGATGTTCTCATCGGATGAACCACGATGTCAAGGACTTAATCAATCCCGTATACAATTCCCTTTGTCTATCGGTATGTTACTTGCCCGAGATTCGATCGTCGGTATCCAATACCTAGTTCAATCTCGTTACCGGCAAGTCTCTTTACTCGTTCCGTAACACATCATCCCATGATCAACTCCTTGGTCACATTGCGCATATGATGATGTCCTACCGAGTGGGCCCAGAGATACCTCTCCGTTTACACGGAGTGACAAATCCCAGTCTCGATTCGTGCCAACCCAACAGACACTTTCAGAGATACCTGTAATGCACCTTTATAGCCATCCAGTTACGTTGTGACGTTTGATACACCCAAAGCATTCCTACGGTATCCGGGAGCTGCACAATCTCATGGTCTAAGGAAATGATACTTGACATCAGAAAAGCTTTAGCATACGAACTACACGATCTTTGTGCTATGCTTAGGATTGGGTCTTGTCCATCACACCCTTCTCCTAATGATGTGATCCCGTTATCAACGACATCCAATGTCCATGGTTAGGAAACCGTAACCATCTATTGATCAACGAGCTAGTCAACTAGAGGCTTACTAGGGACATGGTGTTGTCTATGTATCCACACATGTATCTGAGTTTCCTATCAATACAATTATAGCATGGATAATAAACGATTATCATGAACAAGGAAATATAATAATAACCAATTTATTATTGCCTCTAGGGCATATTTCCAACAGGGGAGTCCTACTCCCGGAAGGAGTAGGACTCCTCCTGCGCCCTCCTCCTGGCCGGCGCCCCCCTCCCCCTTGGCTTCTTTATATACTGAGGCAGAGGCATCCCAGAAACACACAAGTTGATCCACGTGATCTATTCCTTAGCCGTGTGCGGTGCCCCCAGCCACCATAGTCCTCGATAATACTGTAGCGGAGTTTAGGCGAAGCCCTGCTGCTGTAGTACATCAAGATCGTCACCACGCCGTCGTGCTGACGGAACTCTTCCCCGACACTTTGCTGGATCGGAGTCCGGGGATCGTCATCGAGCTGAACGTGTGCTCAAACTCGGAGGTGCCGTAGTTTTGGTGATTGATCGGTTGGATCGTGAAGACGTACGACTACTTCCTCTACGTTGCGTCAACGCTTCCGCAGTCGGTCTGCGTGGGTACGTAGACAACACTCTCCCCTCTCGTTGCTATGCATCACATGATCTTGCGTGTGCGTAGAAATTTTTTTGAAATTACTACGAAACCCAACACAGACATGTCAGACGCCTCCAAGGAGGAACACGACGCCCTCGGGCGTCGCCGTCGACATGGCCGGCCAGCGATTTCGCCCGGACTGGGTTCCCCACCACCAGCACCAACGCCGACGACCCATGGAAGCATGGGCAGATTGGAGGGGGAGGGAAGGAGGCGCCAGGTCTAGCTACAACGGCACCTTGACAACCACCACGCCACACCGACGACCACCGAGATCCAGCCGCCCTCGCGGACAGGAACGTCGGAACCAATGCCCGCACCACCGCCGCCGCTAAGCCGGTGGCGCCTCACCAGATGGAGCCGCCGCCCCAAATCTGAAGCCCCCCGCTTGAAGCAGGGCAGCAGCTGGCCCCGCCGCCACCTTCCTTGGCGGCATCCCGGGCTTGCCCGGTGCCGAGGAAGACAGGGGGAAGGAGGGGCACACCAGCAGCTAGGGTTGTTGGCCCCCGAGTCGCCCGCAAGGCGGCGCGGGGGGAGGGGCATTATCAAGAAACTGATAAACGATCATCTGATGAATTGGTGAGTTGTCATGACAATTGCGAGTCACGTATGCGTGAAGGATGTAATTCTAGTCTATGTTTGCATCTAAAACTATTCGAAATTAGAGAGCATATTTTACCTTAAGTGGTCATGTGTCATTTGGTTCTAACGAATTAACAGAACCACAGATGAGTTTTTCTGTATCCTCCTTGTACATCAACCTAATGACAAATTTTGATTTTTAACTATGTTGATATTAAGCAAAACATTATTAAAAATAGATGTTAAATAGAATAACAGAGAAACATGCAGTGCAATATCTAGAGAAAACGTGATTTAAATACAACAATATTTTAATGAACTACAATATTCGAAAGGCCGATCTTCACGTTCTAAAGAGTAGGCATAACTGACGCACATATAAAATATAAGCCGCGGCTTAAAAATTGCATCTCAAACCCGAACCTTTCTTCCCAACCATCCCGAACCACCAACCGCCGCCACTGCTTGCCCCATGCATTCCGGCCTCCGGACGTCATGTCTCCCCCGGTCCCCGCTGGCTTCTCAGTCCTCTGTGCGCCGCGCCACCCGGCACCGGTGGCTGCTCCGGGCTCCGCTCACCGTGCCACCCTGGCCACAGCTGAATACGCTGGCCCCGGCCTCCGTGGATCGCACGGGCCACCCCATCCTGCCGCTGCTTGCTACCGTGCGCTACTCCCCACCGCCACGCCGCGTCACCGGGTATGCTCTAGTGGGGCGAATTCTCTGTTTTGACCTTTTTTGCAAATTTTAACACGATCTGACCCTAGTTTGAAAAAATTCTGTGATCTGGCCCTTTCCCTACCGCCATCATCCTGGGCGGTAGGGTAACACTGTCTACCGCCGAAGGCTTTGGAGGTAGGACTTGACTGCGTCGTCACGGTTGTTTGACGTTAAAAATACCCTACCGCCATAGTCCTCGGCGGTAGGGTCTAAAATGTTAAATTATGCATGGCGTCAAGTACTACTATACCACTTTGTTGGCAAGTTTGCTAGTGTGTGCAAGTTTTCTTCTGCAGGTCATGGGTTCGAGCCTTCCTAAGGCCGTTGTTTCGTTCATTTTTATTTTTCCCAATAAAAAATAAATAATTTGTTCAATTAATATTAGGACATAAACCGTTGATAAAAATATATTTTTACTTATCTGTAATTGTTTTATAAAATTCGCTCAAAGATATATATATATATAATTGGTCTCACGCATTACCTGCACAAAAAAGATTTGAAAGGTTGTTCACCGAGATCAATTGGTCTCACGCATTATTGGTCCCACATATCTCTTCATCGTTAGTATATGAAGCCTCCATGATAGTTAGTTCGTTGCATTCACCTTCAGGTCTTTGCTCCATCATCTCCTCTTGCCCTCAATTATTCCCTGTCCTTGGACCTTCGTTTTCCCTCAGAAGCACTGCTAGATTGGAGAACTCCCTTGCCGGAGCAGGAGCAACAGTGGCTGCTAGCTTGCACTTTATCAAGGTGAGTGCACCAGCTCCATCTTAAATTCCTCAACGCTTTTGGAATCAGTTGGACTTCTAGTTTGCAGTTTGTATATGCTCTTTTGAAACTTGTGTTCTGATACTGGAACCCAAGAAAGGATGAAATACGGCTCTATGACCATTTATTTATCCTCTTCCATATCCACAATTAATTTGTTTACCCAGGGGTTTTACTAATTCCTGCTATTTTCTTAGTTAGTTTAAACTTCGGAAGGCCTTTGCACACCCTGATTTGTATCTGTGTTTGGATGATAATACTGAGAACGAACCTTACACCGTATTTGATCTTACTGGAGAGGTCGTCTTTGTATCGCGGAATTGATAATATAGTAGCAACTAAACTGAAGGACCTGGTGGCGCGCGTGTGTAGTAGTTTGAGCGCGGAGCCGACCAACCTTAGTGCTACTCAGGATACACATTTTCTTTTAGTTAAACAGTTAAAAATAAAGCATTATCATCCAATTATTAATTACGCACCAATGTAGCTCTTTTGGCAAAACAACATGGAAGAAAACTCATCATTAACATAGCTGGTCAGAGACAAACAATAACAGAGCCAAACAAAGTAACATATGATGAGAACTTAATTGCAGAGCGCGTAATCTTCATGATGAGCAAAGAATAAAACTGCTCTCTCTCGTGTATGTTACAAATCTAAGCCGCAAAAAGACTGCAAAAAACAAATCTTTACGGGAATTTTATGAAAAAGTTACATATAAGTAAAAAAAATTCCATAGCTTAACATTAATTGGACAAATTGTTTATCCCAAAATATTCGTTTATATCTTTGCGAAGAATTTTATAAACAGTTACAGATAAATAAAAATACATTTTTATCAATAATTCATATCCTAATATTAGTTGGACAACTTATTTAATTTTATTGAGCAAAATAAAAATAAACATAAAAATAGGCTTATGAAGGCTTGAACCCAAGACCTACCGAAAAACTTGATTGCACTAGCCAACTTTCAAGTGGAGAGATTATGTTGTAATTGACGCCAGAGGTAATGTAAACCTTCTGGGCCCTACCGCCAAGGACTATGACGGTAGGGTATTTTGATGGCGGTAGGAAAATGGTCAGATCATGATTTTTTTTTTGAACCGGGTCAGATCGCGGTAAAGTTTAAAAAAAAGTCAAAACAGTGAATTTGGCCGCTCTAGAGTGAAGAGCTTCCTAACGCTGTCTACCCATCCTCCCGTCTCTCTCTCTCTCTCTCTCTCTCTCTCTCTCTCTCTCTCTCTCTCTCTCTCTCACGGCTGGTGCTTTCACTATCGGAGTCGCCCCCTATGCCGACGGCAAGGGCCGTCGGCATAGGCCTGAGTCCCGTCGGGGTAGACCTATGCCGACGGCCCCCGTCGGCATAGGGCCGTCGGCAACATATGCGTCGGCACAGCCAGGGAGGCCGTCGGCTTAGAAAAGCCGTCGGCATATATGATACGCCGAGGGGGGCCGTACATCTATGCCGACGGCCTCGGCCGTCGGCAACTATCACGCCTAACGGCGGTCGCCGTCAAGTCTGCCCAATGACTGATAGCCACATGGCACCCCTATGCCGACGGCCTAGCCGTCGGCTTAGTCAAAACCTATGCCGACGGCTAGACCGTCGTCATAGGGGTGCCACGTGGCGACCAGCCGCTGCTCTAGGACCAGGCCTATGCCGACGGACAGGCCGTCGGCATTGTCCTTCATACAGAGCTCCCAGTAGCTGCCACGTGGGCGCCTATGCCGACGGCATAGCCGTCGGCACAGTTTTAAACTAAGCCGACGGCCATGCCGTTGGCATAGGCGCCCACGTGTCAGCTACTGGGAGCTCATGCTAGCCCTATGCCGACGGCCTGGCCGTCGGCATAGTTTGCTTTTGCTTTTTTTTTTCTTTTTTCTGTTTGTTTTCAGATCAATTCAATTCAAATAGCAGCACATATCAGCAAATATATATGATGAGATAGACATATAAAACACAACGGAATATCATCCGGCACCATCACAACAATATATGCATAAGCATCATCACACACAAGTCTCTAAATGAAAATCATCACAACCAACATAAGCATATAGAGAAGCACACAAGTCATCTAAATGATCATCACCACACACAAGTCATCTCAAGCATCATCACCACACAAGGATCATCGAGCACCGCAGAGGTCGTCACCGCCAAGACGGCCAAAGCCCAGGTCGTCAGTGCTAGCGGCAGCGCTACCGCCAAGACTGCCTCCGCCTCCGCCTCCGTGGATCGGAGTGGTCGGGCTCCGTGTCTCCGGAGTGCTACGAAGACCGCCGCCAACGGTAGATCCACGTGTTCCCTGGATGTTGAAAAGACATATGCACGGGATATATGACTGTGTTGAAAGGCATGACATGCTTTGGGTGAATAGATTGGGGATGAACTAACCGGCGAGGGGCTAGCGTTCTGTGCCACAAACTCCTCAAAGCTCATCAGCACTGGTTGTGCTGGAGGGCATTGTGCTGGAGGGAACTGAGGACACCTGTCGGCCGCCATATCCTGAAAAGCCTGCTGCATCTGGCTATCCCTCTGCACTTGGTGTTCATAAAGCCTCTGATGCCACGCCATGGTCTCCTGGCGTGTGTACTCCATGTAGGCCTACGGTATGACAGGATGGAACTCATAAAACTACTAAATGCGGAAAATGAAGTGAGAAATGAAGATAAGAGGGAAAATACTTACAGATTGTTGCTCCTGAAAGAGGTACTGTGTACTGGTCACTGGCTGGCTCGTGCGCTGGCTCAGGCTCGGGTCGATCCGACGAAGCTGTGTGTAGGAGATACTAGGAGTGATCACAGCATCGAGAACCGCCTCCCGACCGTGCTCCTTGGGCCCCATCCTCACCACCGCCATGTCGTCCAGAGGCGCCGCAATGGGGTTAGGTGTGTCAGGATGTAACTCCAGATACGCTTCGGAGTAGGCCTTCTTCCTCTCTGCGGTCTTCTTGCCGTAGTACTTGGGCTCGCCAGGCTTGGGGTCCTTCCGCGTATGGGCGATCTCCCACGCCTGCATGTGTGAGAGCGGCCGCTTCAGTTTCTCCTCCTGCACCACCAAACAGAGGTTAGTCATACATAAGAAAGTGATGGTAAATAGAAGAAGAAGAATGTTTAATGGGGTTAGTCATACATTAACTGCCTTGTGGAGATAGTGGTTTTGGTTTCCCTGAGCATGTACTCCCTCCGTCCCTCGGTTAGCCTTATTTTTGGTTCTCATAGCCGCCCAGGCTCCAGCCTCATCACACCAAAGATCCACCAATGCCGCCCAGGACTCGTCTTTTCCATAACACCAATTTGGACACACCTACATAATAAAAGCATAATGGCATGTAGGTGTGTCCAAATTGGTGTTATGGAAGCATAAAGCATAAAGCATAATGTACCACAAGGTAATGAAAGCATAATGAAAGCATGATATACGAAAGCATAATGAAAAATCTTTTATACTTACCGCCAAGAACTCGGGCCTCTCCAAGGTAATGCCCATCCTCCGCGCTTCTTCCTTGGTCATCTTCACACCAAGATAGTCGTGGTAGTATGTGGAGATGGCCACATAGCGCACCTCGTACTGCATCTGGCGGGCCTTCTTCTTGCATTGGCGCAGCACGATCTGGTCCGCTCTAGCCCTGTGCTCCGGAAGAACTCGATAGAATTTCTACAATCATGCATGAAACAAGAATGGGAGAAGCCATGAGTTAAATCATTCATGAAACTAGAATGGACTTGTGCTTCTGAAGGGAACTCACCCAGAAAGTAGTGATCACGGCCTTGGCATGGGTCTCATGGTCCGCGTGGTGGGCCGCTTCCCAGTGGTCCCAGCTCGTGGCCAAAACCCGATGGTCTGGCTGCCTGACTGGATCAGGACAGTACAACCCCGGCCAATATAACTTTAGCAAGACGGTGATGAGGCCGTTGGGAATACGGACCCCTTTAGAATATATCCAGTTGCTGCAAAAGAATGAACGATTAGCATGTGACAAGAAAAACAAATAACAACCGGAATAAGCATGTGACAAGCAACATAATGAACCACTTACTCTTTTCCCGTGGGCTCAATGAGCCACTTCTGCTCCTCAGTAGCAGGAACTTGCTTTGGTAGCTTTGCATTGCCACGCAGCCACCCCTTCGTGTCAACCCCCTTCCCGTCACCACCATCATCCCCGCCACCACCCTCCTCCTCGCCTGCCTCCCCCTCCCCAACC
>NC_041392.1:736550259-736552651 GCF_002162155.2 Triticum dicoccoides | reverse complement strand
CCTCCTCCTCCTCCTCCTCCTCGCCTGCCTCACTAGAGGAGGGTACCTCACTAGAGGAGGGCCTCGAAGACAACACCCCTAAGTCGGTGAGGGTGCGCTCTTTCTGGCCGCGACCCCCTGTAGTGGCTCTCCCCCCAGCACCTCGTCCTCTAGAGGCTCTCCCCCCGCCCCCTCCTCCTCTAGGGGCACCTCTCCCTCGACCTCCCTGTGAGGAGTCATCGTCAAGTAGCCGAGGGGGAGGATTACGTGCTCGACCACTCCAACTAGGCAGGCCGACGACCTTGCGTAGGAAACCCACGCCGTCGGCCTTCCCCTTGCCCATGTTCCACGAACCTGCATTGAAAAGAGAAAAAGCAATTAGTAAATTAATGAAATGAAGGAAAAGGCATGATAATAAACACATTAATAAAAATGCATAAAAAGGCATATTCCTAAACTATAGGAAAAATACTTGAAACGTACATCTGCTAGAACCCATATGAATCATCACTGTTGTAACCTCTTTCTCGGTCCGTCTCATCATCACTATCAATCATATCATCTTCGTTGTCCGACGGAGGTGGAGGCTCTTCCTCGTCGTCAGCGTCTTCGTTTAACTTTTCTAGCATAAGTATGTCATTTTCATTGACAATGTTCTCACCATCATTCCGTGCATCGTCGATGTTTGGGTCCACATCATCATCACCCAATGGTCTAGCGTCATCGTTTCTAACCACATCATCATCATCATCATCAGGTTGCTCTTGATAGAACACTCCCTCGTATGTCATGGGGTTAATGTTGTAGTAATCGTCTTCATTCGGGTCTGGTAGCTTACCATGTGGCGACACCTTGAACACAACTTCCCAACCCTTTAGATACACTTTCTGGCATGGGTAAGGCAGATAATATACTTGTGTAGCTTGGGTAGCCGCAATGAAGAGATCGGCTCCGGCATAGAAGTTTGGCATATATCCGTGCGTGCGAAGATGCTCACTCATGTCCGTCTGATTTCTACGGTGACGTCTGGCAAATCTCGCACAGGGGCATGGTGGGATAATTCTCATTGGACGACAGAATATCTCCTTCAAATACACATCGGTTTTCGCGATCCACTCTGATGTTACTCGATTCCGACGGATAAAACCACTGTACATCCACTGATTATCTGCCATTCTCTGCTTTTTTGCAACCCACACAACATAATTAAGGATTCACTTAAATTAATCACATCAAATTTTCAGTTTCTACCGCGTTTAATCCACCTACATCTCTAATAGGTAAAGATGGTTCCTAATCCCACCCGAGAATGTGTAGATTGAGTACGTTGTCCACGCTCTACCCCGTTCCGAGACAAAATTTTGGCAGCACCTCCCCGCTGTTCTCCAGATACACGTCTCGGCAAAATGCCGAGAGAATGTGCATCCGGAGAACAACAGGGAGGCGCCGCTGAAATCCTGTCTCGGAACGGGGTAGAGCATGAACAACGTACCCAATCTACACATCCTCGGGCTGTCCGTGGAAAGCGCTGGACAATCCGAAAGAGCTGCGGTGATAAATATGCAATTGAATGCATATTTATCGATGCAACCCTTTCGGACGGGAGACCTAGGTTACGCGACTTGATGTGAAAATTTAATCTAGTGACATGGAAAAAAAGTGGACGGGGTCATGGAATTGCTGCTCACCCTCCGATGTAGAGGATGTAGTCGATCAAAGGAGGGACGATCCTGGACCAACACCTCCAACGTCGACGGTCACTCCACGAAGATGGGAACACCACAAATCCTGTTAATTCCATCAAGTGAAAAAAATTAGGTCTTCACCTCACATTAACCATTTGGCACAACATTATGAATCGACATGAAACAAAATGTCAAATTGCAAAAAAAATCTTTATTAAGTATTTTAGAAACCAAGTGCCTCGATTTGCTTCTTATATATGAATCAACATGACCATAACACTAACTTGACCAATATCCATCCATCTATCACTAATTTGCCCAACATCTAATTCATCTATATTCACAAACTTAGTAAAAAATATCTAGTATGTATGTAAATACCTAATAAAACTACACAAAACTATCTAGTATATATCTAAATATCCATCCATCTATCTATTCATCTAGCATCCGTCTATATATTCATCTAGAATCCATCCATCTATCTAGCATCTATCTATTCATCCAGCCACCATGAACACAAGCAACGAGAACAACGGGTGCTCACTGGGGCTGGGAGCGGGCACGGCGGCGTCTGGCGATGGAGGCAGGAGCTCACTGGGGCTGGGAGTGGGCACGGCGGCGTCTGGCGATGGAGGGAGGAGCTCACTCGGGCGGGAGTGCTCGTCGAAGCAGGGCCGGCCGAAGCCGCGCCCAGGCTCGTTGGGGCAGCCTACGGGCTCCGGGAG
>NC_041392.1:736548877-736549767 GCF_002162155.2 Triticum dicoccoides | reverse complement strand
GCGGGTGGAGCGGCGGCGCAGCGTGGGGGTGGCGGGGAGCGGCGCGGGTGGAGCGGCGGCGCAGCGTGGGGGCGGCGGGGAGCGACGCAGCGTCGGGGGCGCGATAGGGAATGAGTGGAGGGGGTTCGCCCCGCGGGTGGATAAGGCAGACTATGCCGACGGCTAAGCCGTCGGCATACATGAGGAGGCCACGTGTCACCTATGCCGACGGCTTAGCCGTAGGCATACTTTTATATTTTTTTATATTTTTTATTACCCACGTCACTGATCCGCGTAACGCCTACCGTATGGCCTAAGCTATGCCGACGGCTTTGCCGTCGGCATAGTTTTATTTTCCTTTTTTATTTTATATAAATTTTTAATGTTTTCTTATAGTTATATATTTATTCTTTTTATTTTATATAGATTTTAAATTTTTTTTATAGTTATAATTTTCTTTTATGTATTATTATTTCATATAGATTTTTAATTTTTTTTAAACCGCTCAGCCCTCTCCTCTCCCGGAACCACACAGAGGGGAGGGGAGGGGAGGCGCTGTCCGTGACGGGGGCCACACCCCGGAGACGCGTGCCGCCTCTTCGGACATGCCACAACACCACCCCACATGTATGAGGGCCCGGTACGACGCTCCGGTGCCATTGCTACCCCCCAGGTCCCCCGTCCCGCCTAACCCTGTAGCGTTTGACCACGGGATCTAGCCCTTTGACTTTGCACGGACGGGCTTTGACCAGCGGACCTTCCCACCCGGTTTTGTTAGGTCAGCCCATAGGAACACTTTGGAGCAACATCCGGGCCAGACCCACAACAAGATCCCCTCCGTGTAGACCCGATGCGTCCGTTTCCCCCCTCCAGGTGCCGGCGGCGGCGCCGTCCGTGAGGGGGGCCACGCC
>NC_041392.1:736545782-736547534 GCF_002162155.2 Triticum dicoccoides | reverse complement strand
TGCCACCACACCACCCCGCA
Organism: Triticum dicoccoides; assembly: GCF_002162155.2. Taxonomy (NCBI): domain Eukaryota; kingdom Viridiplantae; phylum Streptophyta; class Magnoliopsida; order Poales; family Poaceae; genus Triticum; species Triticum dicoccoides. The sequence goes on along the minus strand of NC_041392.1, from coordinate 736,547,514 downwards.
TGTATGACGGCCCGGTGCGACGCTCCGGTGGCATTGCTACCCCCAGTGCCCCCGTCCCGCCTAACTCTATAGCGTTTGACCACGGATCTACCCCTTTGACTTTGCACGGACGGGCTTTGACAAGTGGACCTCCCCACCCGATTGTGTTAGGTCAGCCCATAGGAACACTTTGGAGCAACATCCGGGGCAGACCCATAGCAAGATCCCCTCCGTGTAGACCCCACGCGTCCATTTCCCCCCTCCAGGTGCCGGCGGCAGCGCCGTCCGTGAGGAGGGCACACCCCGGAGACGCGTGCCGGGCGTTTGCAACCGCGACAACACTTCCAGACTTGTGAGAGGCCGCCGGCGCAAGATTTGGCGGCATGCTAGCCCCCGGAGGCCGCCGGCCACAGCCGTAGACGCGCGAAGGTCAATCCGCGTAGAGGGAATTTTTCGGATACTTCTCCATCACCAAAAATTATGAAAAAATACCATCGTTCCTATAGCACATGTGCCCACGCCGTGCAAAAAAATCATGATTTTATCGCGCTCCGAGTATTTAGTAATATTGACGCCGCATCGTTACCGCAGAACGTCTACTACCGTGTCATCGCCGTCCGTGAGAGGGGCCACGCCCCGGAGACGCGTCCCGCCTGTTCGGACATGCCACCACACCACCCCGCATGCATGAGGGCCCGGTGCGACGCTCCGGTGGCATTGCTACCCCCCTAGTGCCGCCGTCCCGCCTAACCCTGTAGCGTTTGACCACGGGATCTACCCCTTTGACTTTGCACGGACGGGCTTTGACCAGTGGACCTCCCCACCCGGTTGTGTTAGGTCAGCCCATAGGAACACTTTGGAGCAACATCCGGCCGGACCCACAGCAAGATCCCCTTCGTGTAGACCCGACGCGTCCGTTTCCCCCCTCCAGGTGTCGGCGGCGGTGCTGTCCGTGAGGGGGGGCACACCCCGGACACGCGTGCCGGGCGTTTGCAACCGCCACAACACTTCCAGACTTGTGACAGGCCGCCTACGCAAGATTTGGCGGCATGCTCGCCCCCGGAGGCCGCCGGCCACAGCCGTAGACGCGCGGAGGGCAATCCGCGTAGAGGGAATTTTTCGGATACTTCTCCATCACCAAAAATTATGAAAAAATGCCATCGTTCCTATAGCACATGTGCCCACGTCGTGCAAAAAACTCATGATTTTATCGCGCTCCGAGTATTTAGTAATATTGACGCTGCATCGTTACCGCAGAACGTCTACTACCGTGTCATCGCCGTCCGTGAGGGGGGGCCACGCCACGGAGACGCGTCCCGCCTCTTCGGACATGCTACCACACCACCCCGCATGTATGAGGGCCCGGTGCGACGCTCCGGTGGCATTGAGGGCCATGGGGGGACGGGGGCCCTGGGGGTAGCAATGGCACCGGAGCGTCGCACCGGGACCTCAACCGTGAGGGGGGCACTCCCCTGAGCCGCGTGTCGGGTGCCTGCGCCTGCCACCATGCTTCCACAACCGTAGGAGGGCCCACCGCAACGCCTAGCGGCATTGCTACCCCCAGGTACCCCGTCCCGTCTAACCCTGACAAAGACGACCGCTGGGTCTAGCCCTTTGACTTTCGCCGGACGGGGTTTGACCGGTGGACCTTTTCACCTGGTTTTCATAGCCCAGCCCATAGCTAGACCCCCCAACACCGTCCCGGCCCAACCCACCCCAAGATTCCCTCCGTGTCGGCCCGACGTGGCCGTTT
>NC_041392.1:736527287-736544849 GCF_002162155.2 Triticum dicoccoides | reverse complement strand
TAATTATTTTGGAAAAAATAAAAAGGAAAAAGAGAAAATAAATAAAATATGAAAAAAATATTAGAAATCTATGCCTACGGCTATGCCGTCGGCATAGCTACAGCCACAGAAGGGTAGAGCCCTGGATCGATGACGTGGCATATGGCGCGGATCGATGACGTGGGACCGTCCATGGGCCAAGCCTATGCCGACGGCAAGGCTGTCGGCATAGATATGCCACCCCACGGACCAGTGAGCGTTTCGGATCGTTGACGTGGCAGATCACGCGGATCGATGACGTGGCAGATATGCCGACGGCCACCGTTAGGCCCCGTCGGCGTAGGCTTCACGCCGTGAAAGGATGTCGCCGCCCGGGCAGTCGGGCACACAGATATGCCGAAGACAGCCTCTATGCCGACGGCCGCCGTAGGCATATTTATTGGGATGCCGACGGCCCATCTGTGCCGACGGCCCCCGTCGGCATAGGTGGATGTATGCCGAAGGCGTTTCTACGCCGACGGCCTGACCTGTGCCGTCGGGATAGATCTGTTGATGCCGATGGGGCCGTCGGCATAGATTTGGCCATCGGCAATTGGGTAAATTCTGGTAGTGTTTGACGGCCGCTGCTACTTCCAGTTCGTGCACAGCAGAGACGAGGGATATGCAGACAAGCTGTTTGTGTTTATGCCTCATAAACAAACAAAAAGTGTAGTGTCTTTTGGAAGAATTCTTTTACCCTGCCTAAAATAAAGGAAGTTCACTGTATAGCCGAGTTGATGCTTGATGTATGTATACAGGTGTAGTTCTCACCTACACAATTGTTCTCTGAACACGAATGGGCCCAATGTTACGCGCTGGAGGAACAGGTTCAGGCCTTGCTCCGCGCGGAAGAGGAGTACTGGCGGCGTCGTGGTGGCCTCAAGTGGGTACTTAAAGGCGATGCCAACACGAAATACTTCCATGCCTACGCTAATGGGAGACAGCGTAGATGCATGATTCTTCGGCTGCAGTCCGAACATGGGTTACTCCTAGCCCAGGCGGATATAATGCGTCATGTCTACGATTTCTATATCCAATTGATGGGTACGAGTGAGGAGCAGCGCGCAGGGTTGCGTGCTGACCTATGGGAGTCATCCCAGCTCGTTACCGACCGGGAAAATGAGGAGCTGGGGCTCGCCTTTTTGCCCGAGGAGGTCGATGCTGCTCTGGGGAGTATGAAAACCGACACCGCGCTGGGCCCAGTGCCGGGCCCAGATGGATGGCCAGTGGCCATGTTTAAACAGTTCTGGCCGCTCCTTCGGGGACCCATTTTTGAGGTGTGCAATGGCTTCATGCGCGGAACGGTAGAAATCGCTCGGCTCAATTTTGGCGTCTTATCGCTTATTCCCAAGGTGGTAGGAGCTGATAACATTCGACAATTTAGGCCAATCGCGTTAATTAACGCCCCGTTTAAGATTTGTTTCAAAGCGACCAACTCCCGCCTAGTCCCGATAGCGCACCGTACTATTAGCCGCACCCAAACTGCTTTCATCCGCGGTCGCAAAATCCTTGAGGGAATGCTTGCACTGCAAGAGATCATCCACGAACTCAAACGCACTAGGGAACCAGCCATCCTTCTAAAGCTAGACTTCGAAAAGGCGTACGATCGTGTTAACCGGGGCTTTTTGCATCAGGTTCTGCTGAGCCGTGGTTTCTCGGCCATGTGGGTCCACCAAGTGATTCAGCTGGTCTCGGGGGGCCAGACTACCATCCCGGTTAATGGGGAAGTTGAGAACTTCTTCCAACAGACGGGGACTGCGTTAGAGTAACCCGATGTCTCCGATCTTGTTCAATTTTTTGGTGGATGCCCTTGCGGCTATGCTACGGAAAGCCACCTCGGCTGGCCACATCAAGGGAGTGGTCGGCCATCTTATTCTAGGGGGGATATCTCACTTGCAGTACGCAGACAACACCCTGCTACTGTTCCAACCAGATACTCACAGTATCGCGACGGTTAAAGCATTACTGCTGAGTTTTGAATTGATGTTGGGGCTCAAAATCAACTTTCACAAGTGTGAAGTGCTATCTATGTGGGTAGATAGTGAGGAGGGACGTCGCATCGCGGACCTCCTCAATTGTAAAGTGAGAAAATTCCCCTTCACGTACATAGGCCTGCCCCTAGCGCCTCGGCGGTTGACAATCAATGATTGGGCACCCCTATGTTGCAAAGTGGGGAGAAAAGTGAGCCCCTGGCGCGGCAAGTTCATGTCCTCCGCGGCAAGACTTGTCCTGACTAACTCTAGCCTCTCCTCGCTTCCCATGTTCGCCATGGGTCTATTTCTGTTGGCGGAAGGACTCCATGCTAAAATGGACACGTCGAGAGCCCGTTTCTTTTGAGAGGGAACGGGCCCAAACGCAAGTACCATATGGTCAAATGGGTTGCGGTGTGTAGGCCCAAGTCCTTGGGAGGACCAGGAATCACAAACACCAGACTCCAAAACATCCCGTATTCCCGTTGATGTGCAAGTGGATCTGGAAGCTATCACATGGGGCGACTGGCTTATGGGCTAACATCCTTAGGGCGAAATACTTCCCAAACGGGAACCTTTTCGAAGGGGACGCGAGGGGCTCCCCTTTCTGGAATGATTTGCAGGCAATCAGACCGGCCTTCGACCAAGGGGCCAAGTTCGCGGTTGGAAACGGTTGTTCTATCCGTTTCTGGATCGACGACTAGGTGGGCCCTCGGCCTCTCTGGGAGGAATTCCAAGACCTGTATGCAATTGCGGTGCATCCAAATTTACGGGTGGCAGATGCCTTGGCTTCTTGCCCCCATGCAATTTCCTTCTGCCGTAACCTAAACACCCAGGAGACAGCGAGGCTGGGCGCTTTGCTGGATCTGGTGAACCACGTTGCCTTGTCTAATGAGCCCGACAGGGTGTCGTGGCATCTAAACGCCTCCGGAATGTTTTCCGTTAAGTATTTATATCACAAATTGTGCCAAGGGACGGCACAAAGGGAGGCTAAAGGACTCTGGCAAGCCCGTGTTCCGCTGAAGATCAAAGTTTTTCTTTGGCAGATGTTCCGTGATCGGCTCCCTACGTCTATTAACATAGCTAAACGGAACGGTCCGGCGACGGGTCCGTTCGCGTTATGTGGGAACCCTGAGAACGCAAACCATGTTTTCTTTTTATGCCCACTTGCTCGGTTCGCCTGGAGCGTTGTGCACGAGGCGGCTGGCGTTCTCTGGGACCCGCGCTCCTCCTCCGAACTTGTAGGGCTACTTGATTCGGTCCAGGGACAAAGCAAGCGTGTGCTGTGGACTAGTATAGGGGCGCTGTTATGGTCCTTATGGCTTACTTGCAATAAACTTACCATTGAGGGCATTCTCCCGTTGCACCCAGCTAACATCATATACAAATGCTCTATTCTCATGCAGCAGTGGAGTCCGTTGGCGAAGCAGATGGACTGTGAGATCGTGAAGCACGCGCAAGAACGAATTCACCAAGTGTACATGGTGGCTAGGGAGCCGGCGATGCCTGCCTAGGGTGGGAGTGCCCTTTTGTTTTGCGAGCCTGCGTGCTCAGATGCTTAGGCCTTGGCCTTGTAACTTGCTCGCTGCCCGGCTTTGAACCCTCCAGACTCTCTCGATGCCGATGCGCCTAGGGCTTTTGGTTTGTGTAATGTTCGATCGGTTGCTACTTTGCCTGTCGTGTGGGCTTTATTAATTTAAAGCCGGACGCTCCTAGCGTCTTTGGTCTAAAAAAGGATGAATGGTGATGTGAGGAAATGCATAGGCTCTGTAGTCTGTACTCCTGTATACTCATGCTCAAAACATAGAGATACCTGTGTATTTATTCTTACATAACCACTGGAAAAACAGCCTAACCGAGGGCTGCTTCTACACCAGTACGATGGGTACAAAGCTGAAAAAAGTTTAGGTAGGGGATACCTAGGCTGCTACCATTTATGTATTAATGCCAATTCAGTTGTGTTAGCCTGACAGAGACGCTACAGGCAGAGGTGTTCAAGCAAATAAGCAATTTTTTTGAATTAATCCTAAGTAAATATTTCACATTCCAAGAATTGAAAATTCTGGGATGTGATAGAGATGCTTAAGAGCCGAGCGCATCGCCCCGAAATAGAGATGAGCTTCAGACGGGAACTCCTTGGCAGTCGTTATTTCTACTCACCTGTTTTTACTTACGTACTGTGTTGTTTCCTTCATCTTACAGTAGTAGAGTCATAAGCCGGTCACGCACACTGGTCCGTCGTGGAGAAGATGGATGTCAAGCTGAAAAATGGGGAATCCCGGCGTGCGACATGACTGGCGGAGGTGGAGTTGGCTGGTAGCAATGTTCAGTTAACCTTTGGTGTGGGATGAGAACCGTCCTTTCTGTGTTTCATTTTGGCCTAGGTTGCTTGAGCTGGTGGCTTTTATTTTTCTTACTGTTTTTGCGATCCATTTGCTGTTGTTGCAGTGGGCCAAGCACCTTGTAAAAGCTTTCAGTTTGTACGTATTGTTTTACTTTGTTAGAAATTACACCCTTATCGATTGCAAACACAATCCAGAAACGGATAACTTATTGAAATGTGCTGCCGCTTTAATACAAGTAATCTACATATCTGAACAAGAAGGAACTGAAGCTCCAGGTAAGGTCCCTCTGAGTAGGATAGGATGCATGATTTTAAATAGCCCGCTATAGCTCCGCTATAGCATTTACAAAAGGTCTTACGCTAAGAGACATTGGTCCAAACAAATGAACAAACCTTTTAAATAGTGCACTATAGCGTTTAGAAAAGGTCCGCCGCTAAGAAACTTAGCGCGCTATTTAAAGCTATGATAGGATGCCACAATTAGCTGTCCAATCTGAAGGCTGAAGCAGCAGTTCGTTACAGCACTTGAATATTTCTCTCGGGTAATTTGCTTGCTGGAACTAAATCGCAACCATTAAACTCCAGGCTTGTAATTAAGTTAACAGTAGGAAGAAACGACGTACTGATCTTCCAAGGTTGTTGTGTCATAACCTGTCATCCCATGAGCGGTGGGAGGACAAGTCGCACACACTAGCAAGGAGCACCAAGAGGGTGAGGAAGGGGGTGGGGACCTGGCCGGCGGTGCCGGTTACAGCCAAGCGCACGTACAGTGTGGTGGCGGAGCCAAATTGGTTCAGAGGAATTGTTTAAAGTTTTATAAACGCGCGGATCACCACTGAAACTAATATAAAAGTATTTAGATCACTATTTTAATAATGTAAACACTCATAAATTAGTTTACAGAGGGAGTACCTTTGAAATAATTGATTATAGCGGTGATGGCAGGCGCACGGCATGGCGGTGGATCCAAATCATGGCAGCGGATACAGGAGCGGAGACGGCACGAGGCGCCAGGCGGTAGCGGAGGAGGCCGCCGTAGAGGCTGCGGCAGAGGGGGGCCGAAAACAGAGGAGGCGACCAATGCTCAGTTTCAGATAAAAAAACGTATTTCGGTCCATAGCCTCCTGCACGATGATACGAAATGAAAAGTTGATGTACTGGTCAACACTACAGAAACATGCATGGTTTTCCAAGGCCGTCATCATCTCTCGTGCGCCGAATACCAGCGGGATATATGCTAACAAACTCAGAGATGCTGGCCAACGTTCACTAGTTAAGCCGGCTGTCACGTGCACAAGGACTAATTACGTCATGCACACTAACGATGAAGGAGAAGAGAGAAGGAGCAGGATGAAGATGGAGTGGCCCCACCATTTGTGCACTTGAATAACACCTAACCCGGATGTTGCTGCGTGGTAGACACTCGGCGCGCCACCAGCCCGCGGCAGTCGTCGCATTGTATGGATGGCAACAGCGAGCCAGCGAGCTGCTGGGTCAGCGCCGAGCCCGGGTGATGTGCGGGCGTGCCTTTTCCGGCGAGCCACCGGCGGAAGAGATTCGACTGGCTAGAGAAGGAGTCAGTGTAGGAGAAGCGCCGCTTTTACTTAGCCGCCGCGCGAAGGAGTAAATATAAAGAGATTTAGGGGGAGGGGTAAAATTTTACTTCTTTACGATGGATAAGGAATCGGCTAGATCCCTGTTAACGGAGTAAAACCACATTTTTACTTCTCTAACCAGTTATAAGCGATCGGCTAGAGCCTTACCTTATTTTTTTTTGAGGGTAGGGTAGAGCCTTAGCTTTTTCTTTCTTTTTTGAGGGTAGGGTTAGGACTGGACCAAAAGCTCGTAGCTCGCGAGCTTAATGAGCGCTCGATAGTTCGGCTCGTTAAGCTTGGAGCTCGCTTCTTAATGAACAGAGCCAATCATTGATTTCAACTCGTTAAGCTTAACGAGCTTAATGAACGAGCTAAGGAGTTTCACAAGTAGCTCGTTAAGCTCGTTAGTAACAACATGACACATATTTTCATCTTACGTGACACATTTTTTGTAGCACCTCAGCCCATCAATTCAATCTAATCGACATATGAGGCAACAAACTAGTGCATTTCTTTTTGTATTCACCATATTTCATCTTGAATACCACGCCTACACATTCATCATGTATATCATAACACATTATAATCTGTTAACGAGTGCTCGCGAGCGCTCACGAGCTTAGCGAGCTTCAAATGAGCCTAGCCGAGCAGGGTTTTCTGCTCGTTAATCTTAACGAGCTTAACGAGCCGAGCCTTAACGAGCACGAGCTTAACGAGCCGAGCTGCTCATTAGTCCACCCCTAGGTAGGGTAGAGCCTTAGCTTTTTTTTCTTCAACGCAAGATGCTAAGATGGGCGCTTAGCAAAATAAAATTAATCTCCAAAAATAGAAAGAAGGATTAGAGCGCTTGCAGCCCAACGCTAGCCGCTAATTTATAGGGCACCGCTAGGCGCCGGAGCGCCGGCCCAAATTTGGGCCGGTCGCACCGCAGCCGTGCGATCCCGCAGGTAGGAGCCATCCGATCCTCGCTCCCCATGTCATCCCCTTTCTTCCTCCCCGCATCAGATCCGTTTCAGCGCGACGTTCCTGCCCCAGCCCCCGTTGTGCGTGTGCGCCGGTGAGATGCGAAAGCACCCGCGTCCTTTTCCTCGCCGTCGCCGCTCGTCGCAGCACCCACGTTCTCTCCCCCCTGGCCGTTCGCCGCTCGTCGCCATCGCCATCGTGCGCCCACAAACTTCATCCTCGGTTGAAGCTTTTTTAACCTCTGGTTGAAGCTTTTCCTATGCCGATTGAAGCTTTTTTTCCCCGGCTGAAGCTTTTTCATGAGGATTGAAGCTTTTTTAACCTCTGGTTGAAGCTTTTTCTATGCCGATTGAAGCTTTTTTCCCCGGCTGAAGCTTTTTCATGAGGGTTGATGCTTTTTCAGCTATGCCTGTTGAAGCTTTTTACGCTATGCTTGTTGAAGCTTTTTCGGGCACCAGTGGTAACTTCTCGTAGGTCAGTTGAAGCTTTTTTCCATGTCAGGCTGAAGCATCGACGCCGTCGTTGCCATGCATGTACCAAAAAAAGTCATCGGTAGTAGCAAAAACAGGATATGGTTGTAGCAAAACAGGATGTGGTTGCAGCAAAAATGCACTACATTCCCGCGGCCACCTTGGTCACCATGGTCACCATTGAGGGGGGGGAAAAGCCGGTTCCAGCAAACCGTGACAATGGTTCCGGCAAAAAAGAAGCTGGATGTAGCATTATTTTAAGCTGGTTGTAGCTCTGTCGGCTGCCGGTCACAGCTCGTCCTGGGGATATGATGTTTCGCAAGGGGGTTGAGAGGGTAAAAGGGGAGGGAAGAGCATCCTGGTTGTTGCCGTTTTCTCCTTCCGCCGTAGCTCGCCCAAGCAGCAAGGCCCCATGCCGGCCTGATGCGGTGGGCGGAGATGGAGGACGAGAGGAGTTGCAACGGCATCATGCGTCGTGGGGTAAAAGAAAGGCAGAGGGGAAAAACGATTCGTATGGAAAAAAGGATAAGGTAGCCTACGAAGCGCTCGTGGCCGTGGGAGACGCACGATCGAGATCGATCACGCAGCTTACGCGCGACAAGCCCAATCTTCGGCCGGCACGCCGTGTCTAAACGATTCCCTAATTTATAGGCGCTAGCGCTGCTCAATTCCTTTATTTTCGTTCGTTGCACAACTAATCGCTACCATCACGCACACTGACAAAGAACTAAGCGTCCGGTTCCTTTATTTGCGCCGATGCGAGGCCAGACGCCAGGATTCGATGGATTAACTGCCCATCGACCAGGATATTGATCTTTTTTTAAAAAAAGAAGATGAACCTCGGTCTCTGCATCTGACCAGGATATTGATCCTAGCGCCGTGCATTGTAGATGCCCTTAGACTGCTATATTTGCGCTAATGGCCTGCATGCGCCCAGCTTAAGTGGAAGCTCAACAGCCCATCGGCTGAGAACCATCATCGTGGCCAGGAGTTGTTTTTCTGTGGTCGGCCATACAGTTGTTTTATCGATTGGGTCCCCTCAAAGAAAAAAGTTAATTTATCCATTCAAAAAAAAAGAAAAGAAAAAAGTTAATCGATTGGAGAACCAGATCTGTCGATTAGTTATCGAACCCTGCGTCTCAGCGCCGCCGCTAGGGCACCAAACGCTGCCACCGCGCTGCCGTCGGTCGCCGTCGTTGTGGGAGGCATCAGACCAGGATATGCCCTAGTGCTATCCGCTCCGGGCTTCCTCAGCGACGCTGGTGTATCATCGCGTCGAACTATGTCGAACGCAGCATTTAATCGTTGATCACTGTAAGTATTTCATTATCAGATGGTCATCTTTGACGAATCGACAAATTTCCACGCAAACCAATCGTGTTTACTTATAGCATACTTGCGTGTGAAACAGCATAATAGTTTACCAATTTGATTTGTTTTTCTTTGAATTTTATTATGCCTCAAATATAAACAGGAAAAAACAACAACGGTGTGAAAACCCTTTTCACAAGTCGAGACCATACCATATTGTTCATTACATCGAGTTGGTTGTAAATGAACCTGCCAAGTACAAACTGAAACTCTGATGTCACAGCTGTAAAATAGGTTGGAAAGCTTTCAACCCTTTGTCTCGGGCCGCATCTGTATATATATGGCATAAGCTTTGATGTACAAGTTGTGGAGATCGATCATATAACGATCGTTACATCGATACGAGAGGAAAGCTACGGGAGAGAGAAGAAGAAATAGAGATGAAGTACAAGTTTAAAACAACAAGTCCTATCCCTATACAACTATTCTAACACTCCCCCTCAATCTGAAACTCAATGAGCTTTGCCAAGGTTGAAATTGTATGTAAACTTTTCCAATCCTCTCAAAGTAAGTGGTTTTGTAAACACATCTACAAGCTGATCTCCTGTAGGTATGAACTTGATCTCAAGCAACTTCCGAGCCACTCTTTCTCTGACAAAATGAAAGTCAACCTCAATGTGTTTTGTTCTTGCATGAAAAACCGGATTGGCTGAGAGATATGTTGCACCAATATTATCACACCATAGTCTCGCAGCCCAAGGTGCTTTAATGCCAAGCTCATAAAGAAGTGTCTGAATCCACATTACTTCAGCTGGAGCATTAACCAAGGCTTTATATTCAGCCTCTGTACTTGATCTTGAGACAGTGGCCTGTTTTCTTGCGCTCCATGCCACAAGATTTGTTTTCAGAAAAAAAAAAGCAAAGCCACCTGTAGATCTTCTATCATCAGCACATCCTGCCCAGTCTGCATCTGAATAAGCAGTTACAGGAAGAGAGGAGGACTTGGTAATCTGAAGTCCAAGACCTTCTGAGTACTTAAGATACCTTAGAATGCTCTTAACTGCAGTCCAATGAGTAGTTCTAGGTGCATGCAAATATTGACATACCTTGTTGACTGAGTAGGAAATATCAGGACGAGTAAGAGTTAAATATTGCAAAGCACCTACAACACTCCTATATTTTGTTGCATCAACTGGTGCAAGAGCTTCTCCACTTTCTGCTGTAAGCATTTCTGAGGTAGAAATTGGTGTACTAACCGGCTTGCAATTTTCCAAACCCACTCTTATGAGAATATCAGTAGTATATTTTTCCCTTGAGAGAAGTCTGCCATCTTTAATTTTCTTCACTTCTATTCCAAGAAAATAATGAAGGTCACCCAAGTCTTTGAGGGCAAACTCCAATTTCAAATCCTTAAGCAAGCAAGTAGGAGCTTCTGCACTTGAACTAGCAACAATTATATCATCAACATAAACAAGCACAAAAATAGTAACATTGCCTTTTCTAAAGAAGAACAATGAGGTGTCTGCCTTGGATGGTATGAACCCAAGGTGTTGCAACTGCATGCTCAATCTGGCATACCAAGCTCTTGGTGCTTGTTTCAAGCCATATAATGCTTTATCCAACTTACAGACATACTGTGGTGTGCTGTGATCCTCATAGCCTGGTGGTTGCCTCATGAACACTTCTTCCTCAAGAACACCATGAAGAAACATCTTCTGAACATCTAGCTGTCTTAAGCTCCAACCTCTGGAAATAGCAATAGATAGAACAAGTCGAATAGTGGCAGACTTAACAACAGGGCTAACGGTATCTTCATAATCAATTCCAAACCTTTGCTTAAAACCTTTGGCAACTAATCGAGCCTTATACCTGTCTATGCTTCCATCAGACTTTCTTTTTATCTTGTATACCAACTTACAATCAATAATATTGTCTCCATGTTTCGGTGGTACCAAGTGCCAAGTTTTATTTTTCATAAGTGCATCATATTCATTGTCCATAGCTTCCTTCCAATCCTTATTAGCAAGGGCATCATGCAAATGAATTGGTTCACCAGTAGTGGTATGAAAAGCTCGTTTAACTTTGTCATACCTTATAGTACCATCATTGTACTTTTTTTCTTTGACAATACCTGACCGGGACCTTGTTCGCCGAAGGGAAGTTGTAGAAGACACAGGAACATCCGCTGTGGACGGTGGTACACGTGATCCTGGTGAAGCTGTATTGGCCATAGAAGATCCAGCTGATGAAGCTATGTACCTAGGGTAGGGGCACGGACCTGTCCAAAAGAGCCCTACCCAAGGACATCCCTAGAAGAAGTCACCTTTCAATCGACTTGAAGGTACCCACTCGACAGGTTTAAGACACTCGACCAAGAAGCTACCACTCGACAGTGGAGCCAACCACTCGACTGCCAGGAGACCTAAGGTCACTCCGCAGGCAAACGGTCGGCTATTAAGTAGTCTTTATGGTCATTATAGCATTTCATTAACAGCGTTACCAGTAACGCCCCGCATTAATGTACATTGAACCCTTAGTAACGTGGGCTGGCCGGGGTCTTGGCGAACTCTATATAAGCCACCCCCACCTCGGTATCAAGGGTTCGCACCCCTGTTATTCACACGCCTATAATCCAATCGACCGCCTCCGGGCACCGAGACGTAGGGCTGTTACTTCCTCCGCGAAGGGCCTGAACTCGTACATCTTGGTGTGTTTACAACTCCCCAATAGCTGAGATCTAGCCTCTCCTTACACGCCCCCCTACATCACTGTCAGAGTTAGAACCACGACAGTTGGCGCCCACTGTGGGGCAGGAATCTTAGCGCTTAATTGGGGAAGTTGCGGTTCTTTCGATCCCCTTTGATCATGGTTTCGTGCGGAGTTTTGGTGGAGGGCCGCGAGATCCGTCTCGGCGCGCTCACATTCATCGCCGACGACTCCGCTTGGCTTCAAGAGGCTCCACTCGACATCGACGCGCTCCCCGTCCGCGGTGCGACGCACTTCCGCGCATGCGTTCGTGGCGTCCTCCTGCGGCAGCCGTCGACCCAGTATTGGTCGGCCCTCGTGTCGTCTCCCCGCTCTGTCTCCCTCCGGCGCAAGCGTTCCGGTAGGTCGAGACTTCAGAGGTGGGTGAGGCATGCCATGACTCGCCAGTCGGCCGTCCCACAAGTCGCGGCAATCGAGCCCGACGAATCCCTCTGCGGCCTGTTCGACCTGTCGACTGGCTCCGCGGAGACTGCATCCGAGTGTGACAGTAGCGACCCAGCGGCTGAGGTTCTGGCGGTCGATGGGACACACATTCCTCCCGGTTTCCCTCACGCTGATGGAGGCGCGGGTGGGGGCGACCCGTTGCATCCCCACGGCGAGTATCTCCCTGAACCTCTCACGGCATCGCAGCGAGAGGAGCTTCGCCGCCGGAACATAGACGCACTCCACACTCCTATCGTCGGAGAAACCCCTGAGGCCCGGGCCTTGGAGGACGCGTGCTTGGCTAACTTGGCCGAGCGCACTCGACTGGAAAATCTCCAGCGAATACTCGACGAGCAAGCGCGTCAGCGAGCTCCTGAGTCCAGTCGACGTCAGCTCTTCCCGCCGACGCAGGTATATCGAACCCCAGTTCAGAATTTGGCCGCCGTGGCCCGTATAGCAGAGTCAATTCAGCCCTCCCAGTCAGAGGCTAGCAGGGGCTTGTTGCAGATCAGAGCGCTGCTCCGGGCGGCGGGGAACCAGAATTCCGCTGTTTCTCAGTCGCGGAATAGGATCCACAGTCGATCCGTTGCAACAGATACAGTCCAGTCGGCTCACAGCCCGAGATCGCCCCCGAGGCGTGAGGGACGTGGAGACCGGCATGATCAGTACAGAAGAAATGAGCAGTATGATCACCGATTCGATCGTGAGATCGACGTCGAGTGCCAACCCCTCCCCCGAGGAGTGGGTCATATGCGCCTCGACGGCGAGATGACAGGCGCCCTCATAGTGTTGGGCAGAGGATTCCAGTCGACCCCAGGGACCCAGGCTTTGATGCGAGATCCATCCTCGTTCAGGGTCTGGTTGACAGGAACAGAGCTCACCGAGAAGGCCACGACAGAGATGCGCCTGCCAGCAGCAGAGTACGTGTTTCAGGACCAGAGTGTTTCAGTCGGGCCATCAGAGCCGCAGTGATTCCTCTCAACTTCAGGTTGGTGACTGGAATCAGCAAGTTCACCGGTGAGTCTAAGCCTGACACTTGGCTCAAAGATTACCGAGTGGCTGTACAGATTGGCGGTGGCAATGATGAGGTGGCCATGAAGCATTTGCCTCTCATGTTAGAGGGCTCAGCCAGAGCATGGCTAAATTGGTTAGCGCCCAGCAGCATCTACACTTGGGAGGACCTCTCCCGAGTGTTTGTCACAACCTTTGAGAGAACATGCAAGCGACCTGCAGGCCTTACAGAGTTGCGGTCTTGCGTGCAGAAACCGAATGAAACGCTGAGGGATTACATCCAGAGGTGGATCACATTGCATCAGACGGTTGAGAATGTTCCAGATCATCAAGCAGTTTGTGCCTTCAAAGAAGGCGTTAAGTATAGAGAATTGAATCTGAAGTTCGGTCGAACTGGAGAGATGTCTCTAAATCGGATGATGGAGATTGCCACCAAATACGCCAATGGCGAAGACGAAGATCGCCTCCGGAGTGGCAAGCACAAGGCAGTCGCCCAAGAAACCGGAGGAAACTCCAGTCGAAAACAGAAGCGGAAGGCCGAGCCAGCCGTCCCTGGGGAGGCCCTGGCCGTAACCCAGGGAAATTTCAAGGGAAAAGCCAAGGGCCCCTGGAAGCCCAAGAAAGTCAAGGATTAAGATGGAAATGATGTTTTGGATCTGCCATGTCACATCCACTCCAAGAAAGATGAAGAGGGTAATTTTATTTACCCAAAGCATACCACTAGACAGTGCCGGCTCCTGATCCAGCAGTTTCAGGGCAAGCAGCCCAAAGATAAGGAAAAAGAGCCGGACAGAGTTGAAGACAAGGATGATAGTGACGATGGATACCCCCAAGTCAATTCCACCCTGATGATTTTTGCTGATGTCGAAAGCAAAAGTCGACTGCAAGTCATTAATCGTGAAGTGAATATGGTTGCTCCGGCAACACCCAGCTATCTGAAGTGGTCTCAGACTGCCATAACGTTCGACCAGTCTGATCACCCCATGCACATTGCCACCCCTGGGAGGCAAGCTTTGGTGGTCGACCCAGTTGTCGAAGGCACTCGACTGACCAAAGTCCTGATGGATGGAGGCAGTGGCCTGAACATACTGTATGCTGAAACATTGAAAGGGATGGGCATTCCGATGTCCAGGCTCAGTACCAGCAACATGAGCTTCCACGGAGTCATTCCCGGGAAGAAAGCCCAAGCACTCGGCCAGATTGCTCTTGATGTGGTTTTCGGTGATTCAAAGAATTACCGCAAGGAAAAGTTGACATTCGAGGTTGTGGACTTCCAAAGTGCTTATCATGCCATTTTGGGCAGGCCAGCTTATGCACGCTTCATGGCCCGACCATGTTATGTGTATCTCAAATTGAAGATGCCTGGTCCCAAAGGTGTGACACTGTTACAGGCAATCGGAAGAAAGCAGAAGAGTGCTTTCAGAAAGGCTCAAAGATTGCTGACGCTCAATGGCAGTGGTTGAGCTGCAAGAGTATCAGAAGACTGCAGATCCGAGTGAGTTGCTACGAGCTAAGAAGCCCGCTTCAGAGTCAGCTTTTCAGTCGTCCGGTGAAACGAAGCCAGTTCTCATTCACCCGACCGACCCCGAGGCTGCCCCGACTCACATCTCAACAACGCTTGACTCCAAATAGGAAGAAGCGCTCATCCAGTTCCTCCGTGAGAAGTGGGACATCTTCGCATGGAAGCCCTTTGACATGCCTGGAATTCCCAGGGGGCTAGCTGAGCACCGTCTACGAGTCGACCCAAAGTTCAAGCCTGTGAAAGAACATCTTCGACGGTCCGCCGTCTAGAAGAGGAAAGCTATTGGCGAGGAGGTGGCTTGGCTCTTAGCAGCGGAGTTCATCCGAGAGATTCACCACTCCGAATGGCTCGCCAATGTTGTCATGGTCCCCAAGAAGGACAAGTCGCTTCGCATGTGCATCGACTTTAAACATATCAATCGAGCCTGCCCGAAAGATCATTTTCCTCTCCCTCGCATCGACCAAATAGTCGACTCGACCGCGGGGTGTGAGCGATTGTCTTTTCTAGACGCCTATTCCGGGTACCATCAGATCCATCTGTATGGACCCGATGAGATCAAAACAGCTTTCATCACTCCATTCGGGTGCTTATGTTATGTCACCATGCCCTTCGGCCTCAAGAACGCTGGAGCCACATTACTTCTCTGACCACTCCATTACAGTCGTCAGCGACGCCCCACTGTCAAAGATTCTGCATAACAGAGATGCAACTGGTCGAGTGGCGAAGTGGGCGATTGAACTTATTCCCCTAGATATCAAGTTTGAAGCAAAGAAGGCTATCAAGTCCCAAGCAATTGCAGATTTCGTCGCCGAGTGGATCAAACAGCAGCTTCTGACTCAAGTTCACTCGAAGCACTGGACCATGTTCTTCGATGGTTCCAAGATGCTGAATGGTTCCGGTGCTGGGGTAGTATTGGTCTCCCCCCGAGGAGATAAGCTCAGATATGTTCTCCAGATTCACTTCGATTCCTCCAATAATGAAGCAGAATATCAAGCTCTTTTGTATGGGTTGCGCATGGCCATTTCACTCGGCATCCGTCGCCTCATGGTCTATGGCGACTCAGATTTGGTGGTTAATCAGGTGATGAAGGAGTGGGACGTCAGAAGTCCGGCAATGACTGGTTATTGCAATGCAGTGAGAAAGCTAGAAACGAAATTCGAGGGGTTAGAGATTCATCACATCCCCCGACTGAAAAATCAAGAAGCTGATGATCTGGCAAAGATTGGCTCCAAGAGAGAAGCCATTCCCAGCAATGTGTTTTTGGAGCACATCCGCTCGCCGTCAGTCCAGGAGGATCCTTTTACAGAAGAAGCCCCGCAACCGAAAAGTGCCACAGATCCGACTGAAGTTGAAGTCCCTGTTGTAGTCGACCTAATCATGGAAGTCTTGGCAATCACTCCTGACTGGACGATACCGTACATCGCGTATATCCTAAGGAAAGAACTCCCGGAGGACGAGGAAGAGGCTCGACAGATCGTCCGCCGATCCAAGGCCTTCACAGTAATAAAGGGACAGTTGTATAGAGAAAGCGCGACTGGAATCGGTCAGAAGTGCATAACACCAGAAGAGTGTCAGATAATCCTTGATGATATCCACTCGGGGACCTGTGGTCACCATGCGTCCTCTCGGACCATTGTGGCTAAAGCATACCGAGCGGGATTTTACTGGCCAAGAGAAAATGAGATGGCAAAAGAGATAGTCGACAAGTGTGGAGGGTGCCAGTTCTACTCCAACATGTCACACAAGCCTGCATCAGCCCTGAAGACCATTCCACTCGTCTGGCCCTTTGCTGTCTGGGGACTGGACATGGTTGGTCCACTGAGAACAGGCAGGAGCGGTTTCACTCATGTGCTTGTGGCAGTCGACAAGTTTACCAAATGGATTGAAGCTAAGCCCATCAAGAATCTTGATGCTCGCACTGCTATCAGTTTCGTCAGAGGGCTAACATTCAAATATGGAGTCCCGCATAGCATCATCACTGACAATGGGTCAAACTTTGATTCGGACAAGTTCAGAGCTTTTTGCGCCTCTCAAGGCACGCGAGTCGACTACGCATCGGTCGCCCATCCCCAGTCGAATGGGCAAGCCGAGAGAGCAAATGGTCTGATTCTCAAAGGATTAAAGCCTCGACTGATGCGTGATCTCAAGCACGCGGCAGGTGCTTGGGTCGACGAGCTTCCGTCAGTTCTGTGGGGATTGAGGACCACCCCGAACCGGTCAACTGGAAGAACTCCATTCTTTCTGGTTTATGGAGCCGAAGCAGTTCTGCCGAGTGATCTTCTTCACAACGCACCCCGAGTCGAACTTTATACCGAAGATGAAGCAGAACAAGCCCGGCAAGACGCAGTCGACCTCCTAGAAGAAGAGAGGGAGATGGCCATGATCAGATCGACCATTTATCAGCAAGACTTGCGTCGATTCCACGCCAGGAATGTGAAGAGTCGAGCCTTCCAAGAAGGAGATTTGGTCCTCCGAGTGGATCAACAGAAACCACACAAGCTTGCTCCTACTTGGGAAGGCCCCTTCATCGTCACCAGAGTCCTCCACAATGGAGCGTATCACCTCTACAATGTTGATCGCCAGATCGACGAGCCACGAGCTTGGAATGCGGAACTGCTCCGCCCCTTTTACACTTGAGTTCTCCCTCGGACGAGATGTAATAAGGAAAAAAAATTCTGCAGTTCATTTTTATCAAAGACAAGAGTGTTCCAATAATTGATGTCACTTTTTGTTTGTATACGAAATCCCCCAGTGGGTGACTTAGCCGCGAATCCGTTTCGCCTAAGTTTGAAAAATCCTACCGAGTAGAGAGCCAGACTCCCACTCGGGGGCTTAGCTGCAGCCCAGTGCTTGCCTAAGTATTCAAAAATCCTACCGAGTGAGAGCAATCCTCCCATTCGGGGGCTTAGCTGCAGTCCAGTACTCGCCTAAGTTCTCCCGCTTAGAGACTTAGCTGCAGTCAGGCACTCGCCTAAGTATTTAAAAATCCTACCGAGTGGAGAGAAATCCTCCCACTCGGGGGCTTAGCTGCAGTCCAATACTCGCCTAAGTACTCCCACTTAGAGACTTAGCTGCAGTCATGCACTCGCCTAAGTTTGAAAAAATCCTACCGAGTGGCGAGCAATCCTCCCACTCGGGGGCTTAGCTGCAGTCCAGTACTCGCCTAAGT
>NC_041392.1:736509068-736526711 GCF_002162155.2 Triticum dicoccoides | reverse complement strand
GAGTGAGAACAAACCTCTCACTCGGGGGCTTAGCTGCAGCCCAGCGCTCGCCTAAGTGTTTAAAAATCCCACCGAGTGAGAGCAAACCTCTCACTCGGGGGCTTAGCTGCAGCCCAGTGCTCGCCTAAGTGTTTAAAAATCCTACCGAGTGGAGAGCCAGACTCCCACTCGGGGGCTTAGCTGCAGCCTAGTGCTCGCCTAAGTGTTTAAAAATCCTACCGAGTGAGAGCAAACCTCTCATTCGGGGGCTTAGCTGCAACCCAGTGCTCGCCTAAGTGTTTAAAAATCCTACCGAGTGAGAGCAAACCTCCCACTCGGAGGCTTAGCTGCAGCCCAGCGCTCACCTAAGTACAGGACACAACCCAGTCCGCAAGGACGACGAGGCGCAAGTCGACTGCTACCTTCTCCTTCGGAGTTACGCCACAAATACAAGGTTGTTCCGAGTGAAGATCAAGTTCCACTCGACGGATCAAACCATGAAGATATTCAACGAGAAATCAAGTTCAGATAAGGCCTAAAGGTCCCAGACCTCATATCAAAGTACTCGAGCCCTCGGCTCGGCAGAGTTTAATGGTTACAAATCCACTCGGCATTCTGAGGCAAATTTAAAGCGAAGTATAAAAGTTTTTATTCCTCAAGCGGAGGGCTGGAAGGGGCGACGAACTCGTCCAAGTCGATCCCGTCTGCAATACGAGTAGCGGCAGCGATGAAAGTCTCCATGAAGTCTTGAAAGCTGTGATTCCGGGTATTGGCAACTTGAATGGCGGCCAGCTTCTCTTCTCGCGCCTCCTTGCAATGGACGCGGACCAGAGACAGAGCGACATCAGCGCCACATCTAGCAGAAGATTTCTTCCATTCCGCCACTCGACCTGGGACTTCATTAAGTCGAGCCATCAGGGACTCGAGGTCGTTCTGAAGCGTCGTCCCAGGCCAGAGTGATGTGTCGATCCGCGACATCGCAACCTTCAGCCGGGCGAGATAGTCAACAACGCTGGCAACACGAGACTCCAGTCGGAGCACGTTCATAGCAGCCTCGTCCTTCACGAGAGAATTGGCGGGATCCAAGCCTGGCTCCACTCGACTGGTTTCCTCTTCGAAGCTCTGGCAAAACTCTGCGAACATGATTCAAGAATAAGACAGTGACCCTAAACGAGCTTGGTAACCGGAAAACAGTTGGGTCGGAGTAACTACCTTCGAGCATGATGAACAGCTTCTTGGCGAGTCCACCAAGATAAGTCTCCAGATCGCTCACCTTCCCCGCCAGCTCACCCGCTTTGTCGTGCAGAACCATCTTGTCGTTCTTCAGTCGGGTGACCTCTTGATTGGCTACCCCGAGAGCAGCTTTTAGTCTGGAGTTCTCCTGCTCAAGAGCTCCGACCGAAACCATTTTCTCTTCAGCAAGCCTCGTTTTGTCCAAGACCTCCTTCTGTGCCTCTGCAAGATCTTGGTCCTTCTTCTTCAGAGCTTCCTCCAGTTTATCTGCGGTGCGTCGAGTGAAATCAACATCAAGAATGGACAAACAAGGAAGATCACTCGACAAGAATGGAGAACCTCACCAGCCATACCTTTTTCTTCTTCTTGCGCCTTCTTCAAATTTTCCTGAGCAAGCTTCAAGTTAAGGTTGAGCTGGATCTGCTGATTCTCCAACTCAGTATAGCGAGCTACAAGTTCACAGGATTTCTGTAAAAAGAAAAAACAGTCGACAGACGTCCAAGATAAGTTGCTTCCGAGTAACTAAGAGACAATGATGACGTTTCTAAGACCACAGCCGAATAAAAAACATTCGACAGTAGTCTCGGGGACTACATCTAGTGGGTGCACTCAGCGCGCCCCCACTGTAAAAAAAAAGTCGACTGCCCGCAGTCGACCGGATACAGTTCCATTCGACATGGCCTGACCAGACCGAGTGAAGAAATACAGTTACAGCAACACAATATAAAGACTGTCAGCAGTCCACCGTAGTCTCGGGGACTACACCCAGTGGGTGCACTTAGCGTGCCCCCACTCGTCCAAGACTTGACAGACACACCCAGTGGGTGTACAGATACAAAGATCTTCAGAAAAGAGATTCTTCAAACAGCGTATCGTAACAGACCAAGTGTTGAGTCGACTGACCTGGACATTACTCTGAAGAGCCGAACTTGCGTCGTAAGCTGCTTGGTTGGCCTCCCGAGCCACCTTCACTTGCTCCATCATGATCCCTGCCTGACGTATAGCCTCTTTTGCAGCAGCCGCTTGGTCCTCAGGGACGGGGTATGCGGCAAAAAGCGAAGGCGGATCCGCAGTCGACGTCGAGGGCCGCACACTCGTCAGAGGAATGGCGAAAGTCACAGAAGCCCGAGTGGTGTCACCACCATCCCGAGCTACGGCCTTAGACGACCGAGCAGATTGGGGGGCCTTGTCAGCCGGCACCCTCCTGTTCCTCCTCACCCTCAGCGGTTCGTTGTCGTCGTCATCCGGGAGGTCGATAACATGAGGAGGAGCTACAAGGAAAACATTCAATCGACCAGAGTTGCAATAAATGTTCAGTCGACTCAAAACGGAACGCTAGTAATCGTACCAGGGTTGGAGGTGACAACATCCTCCATCTCTTGGTCGTCGTCCTTGGCGGAGACCTCAGAAGTGGCAGCGCTGCAAACCTCGAAAGTCAGTCGGTTGGCTCAATGAATCGACCCAGGATCTGTCCACGGTCGACAAAGGAAAGCAAGTTTTGTTATTACCCGGAAATGGTAGGGACATCCATCTTCATCTTGGGCAGAGCCTTGGGCGGCTTGGACGGCGTTGCACGTGGGTGCTTGGGAGCCTTCCCAGTCGGCGTAGGAGAAGAGGTCCGAGGGCGTTTCGACGACTGCCCAACAGGAGCAGTCGCCTTGCCACGTTCCCGCGCTGGATCGTGTGTGAGTTTGGATCGCCTCTCCGGGCGGGGGGTTCAGCCTCCTCCTCCTCCTCTTCGCTGGAGTCGACATCGTCGCCTCCCTCTCCTTCACCGTCGGACTCCCACTCGCCTTGATCGTCTCCGCTCTCACCTCCGCTCGCCTCCCCTTCCTCAGTTAGCTCCTGTGCCCCGTTGCGCGTCGAGTACATCTCGGCGGTCGCCTGGAAAACAACAGACAAGACAAAAGTCAATCGGCCAACTCAAAGAAGACCAATGAAGAAAACAAGATCTCAGTCGGGAGCATAAAAACATACCTGGTCCACGTCATATGAGTTGTCGAGTGGAATTACCCTCCTGGCTCCTCGGGGGTTGTCTTTGTTCCCCGTGATGCTCGACAGCCACCCCTCCAGCATCTCGTTAGTGACCTCCTCCGGGTGGATCCGAGTGGTATCGTCGAGACCCGAGTACAGCTACATCGGGTGGTCACGAGTCTGAAGCGGTTGGATGCGCCTCCGGAGGAAGACCTCTAGCAAATCCATACCAGTACGCCACCTTGGAAGAGCCAGGCAGACAGAGAAAGTCCAACTCATCTGCACAACTGAGACGCTGGAGCTGTAGGCCGGGGAAACGATCTCCGCCACCATATTTCTGGGGTTCACACGGCGTACTCAAGCCCCCACACATGACGGCATCGTTGTTACCAGCGCTAGCCCACAGTCCGTAGAAGCTTAGGCGCTGTGGCCAACACATGTGAAGTGGCGGGACAAAGTATGCTTCCGATATCGCACCGCACTTTGTCCTAACAAACGATACAACCAGACAGAACAGGCCAAAAGTTCAAATATGAGGTAAAATGCAGAAATTTCAAGCTAAATAGGGTAAGCAGAATAATTTGTGTTAAATGGGCTAATTGCTGCCACAACCGCACAACTGGAGAGTGAGAAATATGATCACTTGTTCAGTCCTTTCAAAGGAAAGGCAAACATAATGTGTATTTTGATTCTGAGCAATGTGATTATACGTGGATAATGGAAACCCTACAAGGTTTATATATTATGTTT
Organism: Triticum dicoccoides; assembly: GCF_002162155.2. Taxonomy (NCBI): domain Eukaryota; kingdom Viridiplantae; phylum Streptophyta; class Magnoliopsida; order Poales; family Poaceae; genus Triticum; species Triticum dicoccoides. Next base: position 736,522,775 of record NC_041392.1, on the reverse strand, counting down.
GTGTCTAATGAGAATATAGCCAATTATATTGTACCCCAAGTTATTAATTGATTAGCATTTTCTTCTAATATTTCATGAAATGACTAATCATGATACTAAAATGCATATATTTGCAACAGAATCGTCCTTGAGACGAGGTTCAGGACCATGGTCCACCTGAACCCATGGTTGGTGCCGTTCGATCCAGCACCGGTTCCCATGTAGATCTGTGCCTAATGAGTATTCAAATTTCTTGATTTAGCCTGCACCAGCTAGCCTTTTCTTTAAAGGATTGGCTGGTACATGTCCCTTCGTTAGATCATGAGTCTAAGGGTCGAGAATTAATTTCAAGAGCTTGGCCGGTTCAATATTAGTTTTGTGTACACTGCGTAAAATATCTGTATTGAGTAGTAAAACCAAATATAGTGAAAAGAATATTTCATGTTGTTAATTGTGCTTGTACGATTTAATGCTTTTTATCTAAAATGTGGGAGAACACGGTAGTTTGATGGCGTATTTAGCTATTAGTTCGGAAACACATATCTTTCAGCTAGGCGCAAATGGGGTTTAATTTTAATTTTCCTTTTTAACAACTATAATAGAGTTGGCAAGTGGTTGCACCTGTTTTTCAGGTTATTCAACATAATAGCTCATAATGAATATTTAATTCTAAAGCGTTGTCAATGTCTACAACTGGGAAGCAATGCCGTCCATTTCAATGAAGGAGAAAAACAGATCCATTTGACAAAGGAACACAGTCAATTTAAAAAAAAATGACAACATTAGAAAGAAATAAAATACACCTCCTGTGAGGTCATACGGTTCAAACCAGATAACATTTGTGTGGATCGATGCAAGATTCATACTGTATGTCCTATGCTATCAAGCAAGCAGTAGCAATTCTAGCCTGATCAAGTGGTTGAACCCTTCGACCAAATTTTATGATGCGCGATATGCACACATTTTATTGTTTGGCTGAACCATGGCTCTATGCAACATTTTTGTATCATCCTTTCTAACTTTACATCTTTGACAAATTGTCCAGACGAGTATCTTGACTGGCACTTGCATTCTGCAAAACAATGCTGTGGTAAATATCAAGTCAACTCAATTACTTGAATTTTGTTTGCGCAATTATTGCTTCTGGGTAGCTAATCAAATTTACTTTAAACGACAGCCGCAAAATCAAAGAGGTGCTGCGAACGGCATATCTACAACTGCAATGTCCCTGTTCAAGGCTATCGCTCCAGCAGGAGCAGGTGCTCTGTGAGTGTTCCTTTTGAACCACCCTTTTTATTCCAAGACAGATCGCTGTGCTAACATGTAAACTAAATGCATAAAATTTATGAGGGGTTAGAAGTGTCATTTTAAGCTGAAAAGAATGACATTTTCTATCTTGGTATCTATCTTTGGAACACAAAATACAGAGAACGATTGACATGGACTTCCCGCCATGCGCAATCCTCTTGATACCGTTGACCCCCATAGCTATGTTAGAACAATGCAATTTGGATTACTAAGGCAGCATGGCAACAATGTGTGCTCAGCAGTACCACACTACAGGGATCACGCTAGTTGCAGATGGCAAAAGATATGCCGACGGCTTTTTACCCTAGTTCAAGTTCGCACCATCAACAATTACGTTGATGCCAACAATTATGTTCGTAACCCACTGGCATGATGGTGTGATGCCTGCAGATATGTATCATGTTGGTGTTCAGGATAGAAACCAGATAATTAGAATAATGGGATGACGAATATCGATTGCCAATCCGATACAAGTAGCAATGGTAAATCTAGCTAGTTTCCATACTTGCGTGTCATCATATGCCAAGGTGCTCACACCTGAGCAGTACGTTGTTTGAGACGATAACGAAGACACTAGATTGTTTGCTCCGTAACCAGTTATGTCTTGCCTATTGTTATCTCTTCCTTGTTCTTTAGCTAAACATTCTAATTAGTTATACTATATATAAGTTTGCACTATTCTTATACCAGGGCACGCAATCGCAGTGTAGAAAATCTCACTTTAGTCATATCAACACTTCAATTTGAATGCTTTGGTCCATTGCTTTATAATCTAAAGGAGGAACTTTTTTAAGTCTAATTCTAATGCATTGGTGTATCGTACCAAATCAAAAACATAGGGGCGATGCTGATGATTTGGAAGGAATCAGAGAGGATCGGTAGGGGTAGTTAGTAACTGAGTAAATGACATAATTGGACATTTTTAAGTGTCTAGAATACCACCCATCATAATTGTAAGTGGAGTACCGAAGACAATCTCAGCATGAAGAATGATAACTAAGTTTGGAGCTCAATTATAAACATAGTTGTCACTATAGTAAATATATGGTACACTTCTTTATAACATGGCTGGGTGTGAGGTGCATATGCAAATAAAATTACCCATTTGGTTTAAATTTGTTAATATGCGCATGTACCACCTACAATGTTTCTTATCTGGTATATTTCTATTGGCAGGTTCTCATGGGGGCAAAAGCGCCAAAATGGTTCCCTCGTTCCTGGTAATTATTGACTTATGGTTTATATTCCCCTCTTTTTGCAATATAAATATGTAGAAATCCCCAACTCTAACTGCTCTAGTACCGACTCTAGAGAAACGGTTGTGTCGTGTCTTGACCACCCACAATTCTTGAGTGCCTTCCCACTCTTGGATGATCATACTTCCACAATGTGGGACAATCCAAATCATAAGCAAAACACAGACTTCTCTTGGTGGCTAGCTCTCTCTCTATTATGGCCCTGTATTGACAATTCTACTAACATACCCATGGTAGCTATTAAGCTTCCTCAAGCAAGTACTTGCAATCATTAGATCCTTCATCCCTATCGCCACCCACTACTCTTAATCCGAAGCTAAAAATCTATTTAGAATTATTAAGTGAGCTTGACGGAGTTTCCCCATAACACCTCTTACTGACTCGAAACAATGTAACATCCAATGTTTTCCTAAGACTGCGCCAAACTTTGTAGGTGCCCAGCAATCAACTCATACTTGATGGCTGTATACCACTTGCCCTAATATAAAATGTAGAACCAACTTTGGAGAACATGTTCTCTTGTGGTTTGACCACCCACACTACTTGAGTACCTTCTAACTCTTGCGAGATCACACTCTCACAATGTGGGAGAACTCGGTTCAGCATGTACAACTACAAGCTACGTACAAGACACACACTTCTATTAGTGGCTAGTTATGTCTATTATGGTCCTCCTTTTCTCATTATACTTACAAACTCATCGTATCCAGTGAGCCTCCTCAAGCCACTACTTGCACTCATGAGATCCTCCATCCCAGTGAATGCCCAGTTCGCTTAATTCTAAATTCCAAATATTTTGACAATAGTAAATTGTGCTTCATAGAATTTCACCTTAGCACCTCTTTGAGCATCTGTGGCCGATCTCCTAAAAATCAGAAGAGTATATGGCCGAGTAAAGCTTTGTGGAGTATTTATACTCCACTATTTTTTGGCCAGACCTAGCCAAAATCTTATATTTAGTGGAGCAAAACCAAATTCGGATATGATGAACACAAATCCGAATATACATAGCCACAATCCGACACATTGACATTTTACATAGGCATCAACCAAAACATAGTGTACTTGACTAATCTAACTTAAACATAGGCATAAAGCTTACTAATCTAGTTGCTATCATGCGCGAGCGATATCCACATCTCCCTAGAGATCCCACAGATCATGGGGTCAGGCCCTGTGTCGTCGTCCTCGTCGTCGCGGAAGATCCGTCGCCATTCGTTTCGAAAGCCGGCATCATTGCCGGCTCCACTTCCGCTACAACCTCCACCGCCTGCACTTTTGCTGCATGCCTCTATTGCCATCGTTGTCCTTGTCGTCACCTCGCGGGATGATAACCTCCCCCTGGCCGCTCGTAGCTCATACCGGAGGCGCTCCGCCTGCACTAGTTCTTTCTAGATGCGGCAGAGCTCTGCCATGTAAGCCTCCTTGGAGGCCTCCCTCGCGAGCCTTTCCCTCGCCTCTCAGTCCTTCCTTGCCTCCCGCGTGTTCGCCACCCCCGGCTGAACTGGATCGAACATCAGTATCTCACCCCACTCAAAGTTCCGGCGCCCCACGGCATCGTGCAGCCAAACCGACCTCATGGGCGGTTTGCTCCACGGAATGGAAGGATCCACACCAGATCATTTTGTGGGTGTTCCGATCTATGATCTCGGACACCCACATCTCCCATGCCCCCCGTTGCACGCCGAGGTACGGCCTCTGCTGCGACGGCAGTGCGTGGAGGTCGTGGAAGTCAGCAAGCCTACTAGATGGGCCGTGCTCGAGGAAGCGTCGCGACGGCGGCGTGATAAAGATGTGCCGGCGTGGATCTACGCTGCAGATGGGCGGCGGGTTGCGGCAGCCATGGGATCCGGCCATGGCGGCACTAGTGTTGGTGTGGGAGCAGTGGGGGAGTCAGCGGCGAGATGTGGGCGGCGAGGGTTGGGGAAGAAGAGGCTGAGAGGCGTGGGGAAATTTACTCCACGGCAGTGAAGTAATTTTACTCGCCGGCTAAGCATTGGAATGAAATATATACTCCGCTATAGCATTCAGGATATCAGATAAGTCCCGGTTAGAGGGGTAAAACTGGATTTTTATTCCTCTAACTGGTTTTAGGGATATGCTAGAGATGCTCTTAGTGACTCCAAACAATGTTTTTTCGATGAATGCCGATTTTATTAAATCAAAATGTAGCATCAAGTGGATACAAACATGATGAGGAAGATCCGATATCTGCATAGCTAAGATGCGCACAGCCAAAACATCAACAGTCAGAAAAAGAAAAAATAAATACTGATATAGTGGCAAAAGTAAAGTCATATAGGACCAAAGTTATGCCTAAGTCAAAGGACCAAGTGGACCGATCCGAAGGTTATGCTGCGACCCTTGGTGGGTAAAAACCTCTCTAACTACCTGCTCCAACCGCATACACACTGCCTTGTACATTAGTTGGTACTCCGTTTGGTGTAGTGTAGACCACGTATGAAGTCTGTACATACAACGAAAAATAACCTCCAAAGAAGTAGAGTTCAGTGCATTAAAAACAAAACCTTTTCTACATAGCCAAAACGACCATAGCCAATTGACTCCAAATAATGTAAGGGACAAACGCTTGCCTAATCCTAAACCAGCCATTGTAGGTGCCAAGCACTCAGCTCAGACTTCTCTCGGTGTAATCTGGCCGCTTAGGGTAATATCAGAAGTAGAAAACATTGGGCTTAAATAGATGTATACCAACTTCTGGAAATCCGTTATGTAGTGGACTGACCACCCACATTATACACGCTCTTGGAAGATCACACTCTCACAATGTGCGAGAATACAACACATTAGAGCATGATTAATAATATAGCCAACTGCTGGCTATAACATGTTGCGATGTCATTTACTGCCAATGTAACAGCTAACACATATAATAGTTGGCTATAAGAAAGTACTACTTTGTCAACATATGGCCCACCTTCCACTCTCACAAAGCTTATTGGAGCTCGTGCTATAGCCGTCTGTAAGTCTATAGCCCGCTTCCCTTCTCTCTCCTCTTCTCTCTCTCCCAACTAAGCAATAATACGATATTTAAATCCTTACAACCCGCTTACATCATCTTATTATACTTGCTCTTAGGCACAACTAAATGCTTGGTACAAGACACAAACTTCTCTTAATTACGACGCTCTCTGTGCCATTTCACTTGCATACTCATGGTAGCTACCGAGCCTCCTCAAGCCACTACTTGCACACATTGAGATCCTCCATCCTTATTGATGCCCATTTCTCTTAATCCCAAACTAGAAATATTTCCACACTATGGAAGTGTGCTTGACAAAGTTTCCCCTTAGTACCTATTAATGACTCCAAAAAATGCGAGAGCCTGGCTGATGCTTATTGAAGAATGTCTCATTCTTTTTAGGTGCCCAACAATCAGTTCATACTTATGTCAATAGCCCCAACAATCAGTATCATAGATTGGTAATAGCATAACATTTATTATGATACGGTATCTACCTATGTTAGATTACCCACAGTGGGAGTAACATAGGCAGTAACATCACACATATCTAGATAAAATAGATGATATGGCAAGTAATAAATGTAGAAAGAGAGGAAAGTGATAACATAGCTAGTTACTAGTAGTATGAGTAACATCACACATATCAAGGCAAGATGTGTTTATAACCTAATAATTAAAATGTTGCATGTTACCACACATATGTTACTCCCCACTATAGAGGTAGTAACATAGACTAGTAACATAGGAATATTACTAGTCTATGTTACTACTCATTGTGGCTAGTCTTACTATAACCATCTCTCTCTTCTTTAATTGTCTGCCATATAAGCATGTTTGCGAGTCCCAAGTGCATGATACTGATTATGTTACCCTCACTATGGCCAGCCTAAGGATGGGAATCGCAACCTAGGCGCGTGTAGATTGGACGCAACAAAACATTTGAACCACAAAGAAAACCAATCACCGTGCTATTCTCTCTCTTGAAAATGCAATCAAATATAGCAATTAATCACCGTGTTATATCGCCATGATGGTTGGTCAACCCCATGCAAAAATTATCTCTTGCATGTTCGCATGCAGGCGGGTAGTTGGGGCGGCCTCCTTCGCATGCATGTGAGTAGCTCGGAACAATAGCCCAAAAGATGCTCGGGAGGAACGAGGCGCAGTCAATAACAAGCATGTCTAAAAAACAAGCATTTATAATTTTTTTGGAATACTTGATTTTCGTAAGGCGCATAATGCACCTGGACAGAGGGAGTACAAAATTTTGGGAATCCTCTATGTTGTGTCTATACTACCCACACTACATGAAGTCCTTCACATTCTTGGGCGATCACCCTCTCATAATATGAGAAAACTCAACCCCTTAATATTCACAAGTGGTAAGTTCATACGAGATGCATATTTCTCTTAGTATCAAGCTATCTATAATAGGGCCCTCTCTTGGCCATTATACTCTCTCATACCCGTGGTAGCCTCTCATATTTCTTATGATGCTACCGTGCCTACCTTAGCTTGGTTACATGGGAAAGGAGGGCACCCTATTTTCACATGTACAAGACAACTGGATTGGTGCCAAGTGGAATCCGTCCGAACTCTACACCACTACTCTAAAAGTTCTCTACAAATATCTTGTACATAGAGTTCTCTATAACTTTCAATGAAGCATGACCAATATTTATTCTGGACCCTTGCATGGCAAAAATCTACACTCCCTCTGTTTCTAAATATATGATGTTTTGGCAGTTTAGTTTGAACTGCCAAAATGTCTTATATTTAGGAACAGAGGGAGTATATGATATCTAAATATTTCTAGAACTTTTTATCTTCTCCATGCAGATTACTCTCATATATTCCAGATAAAATATCTTGGTCGTCATGAGAGATCAAAAATATTTCAGAATGTTTCAAGTTGCATCTCATATATATTTTTAACAACGTTGTTTGTACTGGTGCAAAAACTAAATCGTCGTCTATTTCTTTGGTCATGCAGGGGATCATATGATATTCCTCATTTTGAACTTAGTCGAAGTAGTTGGGCTTGTGCTTACCTTCAAGCCATTCCTGACCGAACAGAAGCAATATTATTCTAGATAGTAACTTGAAACCCACCAAGAAATGGAATACTGTCAATACGAATTATAATGATGTTTTTTTGAAAGATGTGTTCAATGATGCGTGTGTGTATATTTGTGTTGTTATAAATATTCAGAAGAGGAAATCATAGTGATGATTGTATTTCATTGTAATATCCATAGAGTTTTAAGCGTTACTTGAAAAATATCATTGGAATTGTTTGGCAAGTATGTAACTTGTTTGTAAACACTATACTTGATTGATTATTCTAAAGTAGTCCCTAGTCGGAATTCATGTGAGAACACGTATGATTGTAAGAATAGCACATGTATTGCTTGATGGCCATGTTTTCCTGTTCATGGGCATGGAGATGTCGAACAGATAATGTTAGCACATGAAGTGAATTTGGGGTTGGAAACACCGAACTTGATACACATCGATCTATTAGAATGTGTATTTTATGTCCTTAGACCCTAGATCGTCCTATGTACATCAGATGTGTAGTGACTTACTTGTGTTAACAAATAGTACTCCGTTATTTTGTAGTTAAAAAGGTTGCTTTCTTGTTTTTCATGATGCATGCTCTGAGGCACATGGTCAGTCAAGATGAGATTTCCCCCTCTCTACAGGGAAAGATATATCTTGGACCCTAGAGTAAACTAATCCACAAATGCATGACCATGCTAATTAAGTTTAAGACATAACCGAGTAAACAGACCATAGAGTAAACAGGTCCATAAATCCATAAATGCATGGCCATGCTATTTAAGGTTAATACCTAACCCACTCTGCATCGTACATTAACTTTGGCACACCGATTTCCTCGGAGCGTCACTCGGGGGTACAGAGAAAAAGAACGCCAGGCTTGTCGGCTCAGCCGGTGAGAGAGGAGGGTCCCTTCCTGCTCAATGGTCTTTGCTCTACCATCGAAGATGGCGCAGGAAGCTGCATTTGCCTTCTCGCGTGCTGTCCCGCGTGATCCAGTGAGGCCTTGTCTGTCTACCGGTATAGTTTGGTTCGTGCCAGGTTGTTTTGCTCTCGTCAGCCAAGCAATCGCGTCCGGCCTCCTCGGCATGTCATGGTTGGCTTCGCATGCCCTCTCCAGGTGCTCTACTGCTTGTGCACTTGACGTTCTACAAATGTGCGGACCAGTCATCCGGTGAACACAAGGGGAGGAGAAATGGTCTATTTAGCCAGATGGAAAGTAAGGGTCGGCGAGTGAGTCAGCATGGGCAAGCAGACTGTAAAAAGGCTTTGACACTAGTACAAGAGTATTTCTCACCTACACAATTGCTCTTGATGGAGCTGATGTTTTCTTGTGTGTTCACAATTACATGGACAGTGAATTGTGTGAGAGGAAGGAAAAGAGAAGTGTGGTGTAGAAGAGGCGGTTGAGAACAAGTGTGGCTCTGTTTTTTTTTTCGAAAAGGGGGGCTCCCCGGCCTCTGCATCAGAGTGATGCATACGGCCATCTTATTAACCAAATAAACAAAAGGACCAACAAGGTTCCAAAGTCTCCAACTGAAAAAAAGAAAAATGCAGCTCACAAGAGCCTAAAAGGCTAGATACACAAACTAGCCAGGATAAGACGCCACAACCGGCTGGCTAAACATAGATAGGTAAACTAATTGCCTATCCTATTACATGACCGCCATCCAAACCGGTTGAATATATCCCGAGCTACCATCTCCCAACGGATAGATCCAGTAACCAAATGCTCTCTGGCCTCCATCGGAGTGAGTAGCGACCACGAACGGATCAATGTTGTAGCTCAGAAAATAACCTGCAAAAAATGAATCCGTGATGTTCTGTTAAAAACCAAATCATTTCTGCAATTCCAGATAGTCCACAATAAAGCGCAAACTCCAACCCGAATATGTCTTGCTAAGTCAGGCTCAACCCCATTAAGCCATGTCCCAAATAGTGTGTTGACAGAATTCGGTGGAGTAATATTAAAAGCAATATGGACCGTCCGCCAAATACCTTTGGCCAACGGGCAATCAGAGAATAGATGCTTAATCGTCTCATCCCGATCACAGAAACTACACCTCGTAGGTCCTGTCCAATTACGCTTTATCAAGTTGTCCTTTGTTAAAATAACTTGTTTATGGACAAATCACATAAACACTTTAACTTTTAAAGGGACTTTGACAGCCGAGACAAACTTGGAAGTTGAAATAGAGTTCGAATTAATAATATCAAGATACATTGATTTAACTGTAAATACTCCAGATCTAGTCAACTTCCAGCGTAATCCATCGGGTTGGTGAGAAAGTTGAACCTCCATTAGTCTCCTAACTAGATGGAGCCATTCTTCCCAACGATTACCCGCTAAGGACCGTCTAAACTGAATATTAAGGGGGATAGATTGAAATACCATTGCCACGAACACCTCACGTCGTTGAGCAATCCGATATAAAGATGGATATCGAATGGCTAAAGGTGAGTCGCCAAGCCAAGTATCCTCCCAGAAACGTGTAATTGCACCGTTTCCAATAACAAACCTCATCCTATTGAATATTTATTGTTTGACTTTCATTAGTCCTTTCCAGAAAGGCGAATCAGACGGCCTGACTGTGACCTGGGACAATGTTTTAGTCTGGAGGTACTTGCTGCGAAGGACCTGCGCCCACATGGCCTCAGTCTCGGAGGAAAGCTTCCACAACCACTTACTAAGAAGGCATCTATTCTTAACTTCAAGATTTTCAATACCAAGACCCCCTTGGTATTTCGGTCGACAAATGATGTCCCATTTAGCAAGCCGGTATTTTCTTTTAAGTTCATCACCCTGCCAAAAGAAACGTGACCGATAGAAGTCCAGTCTTTTCCTAACACCAACTGGGACCTCAAAGAACGATAAGAGGAACATAGGCATACTCGTGAGCACCAAATTAATCAAGATCAAATGGCCTCCGTAATACATGAGCTTACCCTTCCAGCAGCTCAGTTTCTTCTCAAATCGATCCTCGATGCACTTCCATTCTCTGTTTGTCAGCCTACGATGGTGAATCGGAATACCAAGGTATGAGAAAGGTAAACTCCCCAACTCGCACCCAAACAATTGCCTATAAAACTCCTGTTCGTCTTTGGCTCTACCAAAGCAAAACAACTCGCTCTTATGAAAGTTAATCTTTAACCCGGTCAATTGTTCAAAAAGGCATAACACTAGCTTCATATTTCTCGCCTTGGCCAAATCCATAAAGATGATTGTATCATCAGCGTATTGAAGGACGGATACACCTCCATCAAGAAGATGAGGTACCAAACCACCCACTTGACCATTCTCCTTAGCCCTTCCTATCAAAATTGCTAACATATCCACCACAATGTTAAACAGGATAGGGGACATCGGATCTCCTTGTCTGAGGCCTTTATGTGTCTAGAAGTAATGACCTATATCGTCATTCACTTTAATTCCCACACTCCCTTTTTGCGTAAAGGATTCAACCTGTCGGCGCCAGGCTTCATCAAAACCTTTCATACGCAATGCCTGTTGGAGGAATGGCCACTTGACCTTATCGTACGCTTTTTCGAAATCCACCTTAAAAATTACTCCATCTAATTTTTTGGAATGGATTTCATGGAGCGTTTCATGAAGAACAACCACCCCTTCAAGGATGTTTCTGTCCGGCATGAAAGCAGTTTGGGATTGTTGCACCACAGAATGCGCAATCTGTGTGAGCCTATTGGTCCCGACCTTGGTGAAGATTTTGAAACTAACATTGAGGAGGCAGATCGGCCTGAACTGCTCAATTCTCACAGCATCCGTTTTCTTAGGGAGCAATGTGATAGTTCCAAAATTCAAGTGAAATAATTGAAGTTGTCCAGAGAATAGATCATGAAACATAGGTAGTAAATCCCCCTTAATGATGTGCCAGCACTTTTTATAGAACTCAACCGGGAACCCATCCGGTCCGGGAGCCTTATTGTTTTTCATTTGTGCAATAGCATCAAACACCTCCTTCTCTGAGAATGGGGCAACCAGGATATCATTATTGGCATCAGACAATTGAGGTACATCCTCAGTCCTGGACTCATCGAGGACACACAATTATCCTCCGGAGGTCCAAATAACTGTCTATAATATTTGGTAATATAGGTTTTGAGATTATCCTGACCTAAAATAGTACCCTCACCCTGTTCAAGTTGAAAAATCCGCTTCTTTCTATGCTTACCATTAGCAATAAGGTGAAAGAATTGAGTATTCGCGTTCCCTTGGACCACTTTGCGGACCTTGGCTCGCAAAGCCCACTTCAATTCTTCTTCACAGAGAAGTTCTTTCAACCTCTTCTCCGCCTCATTTTTAACCTGGAGCTCAGGAGGCAGCAAAATCGTGGATTCAGCTTTTAAGTCCAGGGCCTGTACAAGAGAAAGGAGCCTATCCTTTTCGATCTTATACACCCTACTGAGGTGCTTAGCCCAACCCCGCAAGAAACTTCTCAAATGCCTAATTTTATTCTGCCAACGCTCGACCGCTGTCCTACCTCCTACACCCTTAGCCCATTCCCTGGCTATGAGGTCTAAGAACCCCTCACGTTCGAACCATGCCATCTCAAATGAGAAAGTGTTTTTGTTTCCCATATGGTTCGGCTCTCCTGAGTCGACGAACAATGGTGTGTGATCGGAAATTCCCCGCGTGAGAGCTTGCACCGTAACAAGAGGGAACTTCTGTTCCCACTCCACGCTCGCGAGAACTCGATCAAGCTTTTCATATGTCGGGTTTGGCAGAGTATTAGCCCAGGTAAACTTTCTACTAGAAAGCTCTATCTCCCTCAGATCCAAGCTTTCAATAATGGTATTGAACATAAACGACCACCTGCCGTCAAAGTTATCATTATTTTTCTCCTCTCTCCTCCTAATGATATTGAAATCATCCCCGACCAAAATCGGAAGCTGCTCGGACCCACAGATTCGAACAAGGTCCGCCAGAAACTCCGGTTTAAGCTCCGGCTGTGCGGCACCATAAACCGCAACCAAAGCCCAGTTGAACCCATCAACTTTAGACCTAACTCGAAACTTTACCGCGAAGTCGCCCATTACTACACTCCGGACTTCAAGGGAATCACATCTCACACCCAGTAAGATACCTCCCGATCTTCCTCGTGGAGGGAGGCAATGCCAATCGAAATCAATACCACCCACAAGAGAGGATAGAAACTGCGGCGCAAAATTATCTCTACCGGTTTCCGATAGAGCAATAAAATCTAACCGATGTTGCAGAGAAGCCTCAGCAAGAAACCTTCTTTTAGCCAAGTCCTTCAGACCTCTGCTATTCCAAAAGATTCCTTTCATATTTTGTCATGAAATTTTTTAGTAGTCTGAATCCTAGCACTCCTACGAACTGCAGAATCGGGATAAATCTTCCGTTTCCACTTACGCTTTGGCTTAGTGGTCTCTGTCGCCCGGTCCTCATAACCGGGCTCAACGGAACTAACAGCTGCAACATCTAGGGGCACATCATCGTCCTCCGACTCATTATTACAAGGTGCTAGATCCGCACACGGATTATCTAGCACTCTAACCCCTAACGCATCAATCTCTTCATCATTCATGGGTTTAACCGCTGCAAGATTACGAATAGTCTCTAAGACACGCTCCGCCTCCAAATCTAACATATCATTCACCGAATTGAAGATCTCACTATCAGTAACACCTAGTGAAACTCCTAATTGGTTTGCATTATTAATAATCTCCTTATGAGAAAAATGCAATAAAGAATTAGATATGTTGACAGACATACCAGAAGATATCGCAGCATCGTGAAGCTTGGCCGCCCTCATAGTGCACCGCTGCTGCATATCATCCACCTCCGGAAGCTCCTGAACGCGAGCACTCATCCGTCTCCCCGTCGAGACCGGGTCCGGGATCCTGCCAAAGGCCACTACCTCCTCTCTAGTAAACAGAGGAGGCGGCTGCGGGCTCCCAAGCCCCTTGGACAAGTGCCCCATGGGTAGGGCAAGAGACGGGACATCCGGGGCCACCTGCCCGCTCCCTCCTCGTGCCCCATCCCTCGGCACCAAGTGGCGCGCCGGCGTCATCGGCGAGACGGTCCTCCTGACCGCCGCAGAAGAAGGAGGAGTCAGGGCCACCTGCCCTGAACCC
>NC_041392.1:736497404-736508938 GCF_002162155.2 Triticum dicoccoides | reverse complement strand
GCCACAGAGGTCGCGGGCACCGTCGCCGCCATCGGAGACGAAATAGCCGAGGCCACCTGCCTCGGGCCCACAAGTGTGGCTCTGTAGTCTGTACTCATGTATAATCCTGCCCAAAACATAGAAATACATGTGTATTTATGCTTAAATAACCACTGAAAAACAGTCTAACTGAGGGCTGCTTCTGCACCAGTACGATGCGTACGAAGCTGAAAAAAACCTAGGTAGGGGAGTATTAATTCCAATTCAGTTGTGTTAGACTGAAAGAGACGCTACAGGAAGAGGTGTTCATGCAAATATGCAAAAAAAATAAAATCCTAATTTAATATTTTACATTCCAAGAATTGAAAATTCTTGGATGTGATAGAGATGCTTAAGAGCTGAGCGAATCGCCCCGAAATAGAGATGAGCTTCAGAAGGAAACTCCTTAGCAGTCCTTATTTCTACTCACTTATTTTTACTTACGTACTGTGTTGTTTCCTTCATGTTACAGCATAGTTTTAAATAGCCGGCTATAGCTTCGCTATTTGCTATAGCCCGCTATAGCCTTTTCAGCAAGCTGCCGCTAAACGGACTCATGTACAAATTTCCCACTATAACTCCGCTATAGCTGATTTTCAGGTCCGCTGCTATTTGACATAGCCCGCTATTTAAAACATTGTGTTACAGTAGTAGAGTCATAAGCCGGTCACGCATCGCGTCGGCGTATCGTTCTGGCGGCAGTAGTGGCCGTTCAGTGTTCTCGAATCTTGATGTAATTTTTATTATGTCTGGGATACTTTGCACTTTCACTGGATTTTTATAATAAAACTGATTTTTTTTCGAAAGAAAATGATGCACACAATCATCTTTATTATATTATTCAACAAAGTCTCATAAAACAAATACATGGATCAACCCAACGCCACCTTCTCGGTGACCGTTGTCGCTACACCTACAAGCTTGATAATGTGCCCTGACCTTACACCAACGTAGACATCTAATTTGGTGGCCTCAACAAGCCGTAGAATGGAGAGCCGAGAGCAACAATAGGTCTAGCAGACCCTCAGCGCGCGTCACATGTGCACGCTATGGAATCCGTAGCTGCTGCCATCTTTCGTCGTCTCACCTTTATGGTGGATCAGCGCATTTACCTTGTCAGGCCTTTCTGTTGTCGATGCCACAATGACGTCAGGCAACGCCACCATCTTGCGCACGTTCATCCGCATGCATCCATCATCGAGACCCAATTGTGCCACGCCTCTGAGACCCGTTGTCATCGATGTGTTAGATGGAACACCGCTCCACCACTTGACTGTCCAGCCAGCATCTTCTCCAGAACGATGCTCCCAGGAGGCAAAACAACCATCTTGATTTGTTTGACTCATGAACGAAATATAAATATTTGTTGTTGGTGTCTAACCCTAGCTCTCCCTCTCTCTGCTACTCTCCTATCCAAAGCTTCATCATTGGCGTGGATACATTCCCTTGCCTGAGAGATTGCAGATTCTACTGTTTTCAGGCAGGGCCATCTATGTTTCCACGAGGATCTATGCCCTTGCTTGAGTCCTTTAACTTCTTTGCCCGAGCATCGCACATCGCTGATGGTGACTTGAACATCGACATGCAACACCTTCCCTTTCTCCAGAAAGTCACGGTTTGTTTTTGGTTTGAGGAAAACTGCTTGCTAGCAGTGCAGAAAGCAGTTGATATGCTGGAGCTCGCATTGGATGCCCATCCCAACCGTCCCGCCTTTCATTGGAGTCAGGCTCGTAAGTCTCTGTCTCACGCAGCCAAGCCTCTGTAGAGTTTGACGGAATTGGCTAGCCTAATTCTCTTCTGAAGTTATTGATCATTCTTCATTCTTTGTTTCAAAGGTTTACCCAAGGAACTGGAAGAAGATGAGGGGTCCGCAGCAGTTGTCACCGTGAACGACTGAGAAGGTGATCAACAGTTGTGCTCTAGAACTAGTCATATCCATCCAAATCGGCAGGTAAGCAGCCCATTCCCATCAAGCCCTGATTTTGTCTCTTTGTGTTGTTGAATTCTGCCCTGTCGAGATGATCATGTGTGGTGCTTTGGCGTTTACTTTCTTGTGCAGCGGCCCTTGCATGAACGTCAGGTCATCTTTGATCCTCTCGGAGTTGAGGCCGAGCTGGTAGCTGGCAATATACGACTCCACGAGCTCATTTGAAAGATGACTCACCATGCTGCCGATGAGGCCGCTCACGGCGCCAATAGCCGTCTCCAACTCCTCTAGATTCACGGAAACACGATGATGCTGAGGCACCATACACAGGGTAGGCTTGTAGGTAGTATCACGTCACCTCTCTTGGATCGACGAAGTAGGCAGTGGGAACCGGAGTCGGAGAAGACGAAGGCGGTCCATCCAGCGCGCCGGCTGCTGCCGTCATAGCTACAGTTCTAAGAGGAAGCAGGGCAGGGGATGGGATGCAGGCGGAGTCGAGTTACCAAGAGGGAAACAGCGGCCGGTGGGCTCCCATCGAGGCTAAGGGGTGAGCGAGCCTGTCACAGACGACGACGACGAGATCGCCGTCGCTGGGGTGGGAGGCGACGACTGACCGTGGCGAACGAAAATGGCCGGACGGCGAGGGCCGATAGATTTTTTCTTTTTTGATTTTTGTTTTAGGCAAGATTTTTTTCTTTTTTGAGAAAATACGAGGGCCGACCGATAGACAGGCCTGAAAGCAATTGTCGTGAAGGTACCAATATAGCCCAGCCCACGGTTCTTGTGTGTGGCCCAGCCCGGTCTGGAACTAGTGTGTTGCAAATAAACAGTGGTTTTCTCTCAAAAAATTAAAAATAAACAGTGGTTTATCTTTTCGGTGCATTTCACTGCCACTTGCAGCAGACATTCTGATACGAAAGCAAAGCAACGGAAAGCTGGAAATCTATCATTTTTAAGAAGATGCTCTACACTACTCCCTATTCTTTCATCATGCACACTGTCCACATCAACGACGTGCCACGTCATCATTCAGTTTCCAAAAGTCAGCCAATCAACACTGCTTGATTTATCTTAACAAGCAAATTGTCCACAAGAGCATGATGTCACGTCAGCATTCAATTTCCAAACAGCAACCAATCAGTATTTTTTTTGTGCGATGCATTTTTCTTCTGGCGTACGAGAAGGACCACATGCCAATGGCGCTTGCCTTCGATCCAGCCGTACCCTATCTCACATCTTCTCCGCTGTCTTCCCCATTACTTCCCCATCCATCTCCCCTATTAACTCCCCCACCTTTCCGTGTCAAAAAAAAAAAAATCCCCCACCTTTCCATAACAACTAATCATATTCATCTTCTTCTCCACCACATAAACGCAGGAGTAACCGATGGAGCGATTCTCCTGTTTAAGTGAGGATGAGGAAGTCCAGAAGGTCCACGCCAGTCGCCTCATGGCAAGTTTCATGGAGGTGGGGTGTGCTCTTGGACCAGCCGATCGTCGATGCGAGACGCCCGCCTCCGTCGCGCAGGGTTGCCCTCCTCCTCGTGTTCCACGAAAGTCCGCTCGACACCGCCGTTCTCGGTTCACCATCGCCGTTCTCGGAGTATGTGGTACGCTTCACCCTCACCCGCCCTACCTCGGCATCTGCAGCCGGCTGGACCTGATACACGCGTGCGTGGATTGATCCCAGCCCTTGGCGCCTTGACTAAATTCGCTCTGCGACAACTCCCCACGAGCAATGACTGCCCAAGTGTCTAGCTCCTCAAGCAATGAATAAGAGTACATGCTGCCGTTCATGTACTGATGTTTGGGTATTATATTCTCAAATATTTGCTGCGTGCACATCCTTCCTTGCAGATTGATTCTCCAAATTAACTACTTAGTGTTTCGTTAAAAGTTCTTTCAGCAACTTTTCTATCTTGCAGATCGTAAACTCATTGCAGATTTGCTACTGATCTGATTTTCTCTTGCAGGTTGAGTCAATTATATTACTAAACCCCTTTGTGATAGGCGATGCTACCAACCACATCAGGTAACTCCTGCTCCACCATTCTGTTAGTAGGATTGCATCAATTTTGCATGTATTGTAGTATCGTGACCTGCATTGCTAAAGTCCTCTAAAGAAATTACCTTTAAAAAATGTGCAAATATATTTTGATCGTATCACTCCCATAATCTTCTTTGTTGTTGAATTCTATATGTAATTATTTGTGTGTGCTGAATGTATTTCTGAATAATCGAAATATCTTGATGTTTGCAGGTTACTTCCGGCCATCTGGATTTTGCAGTTGTCTTCCCAACATTTTTATGTGTTAATGCCATGAGTTACTTCAGCATATATGTGCATCCAAGAATGTTGAAAAGTACATGTCTGAACAGTTGAATGAAGATGATAAAAAAACGAAGGCGTATCAACATTTTTTTTTCTGACCATCCTCATTAGTCTTGCATGTACCCGAAAATGGTATTATGAAACAAGATACAGAATGTTGGGAGTAGTGATCACTCCCTTTTTTTCTAACCTCTATGTTCAATATTTTTCATTTGTTAACTACGATGATTGTTTTGGTGGCTGTGCTTCATTTTACAAATCCCTCTTCACTGTCATAGTAGTTTGACTTAAGTACATGTCGTTGTTTTGGAACAGGTTATCCTGACTTCCCAAACAATGACTGTTACAATATTAATTGCAATAGAATATTCATAATGCATAAAAGTCTTATGGAATGCCATGTTTAATTATTGGACCAAAGTTCATCGCCGTGCTAAGTTTAAAAGCATGGGATCACTATTTCATTTCATGAGTAAGCTTATTTTTATTGCCACTTTTCTATAATATTTCCTTCAATAAATATAGCAGACGTTGATTTTTTTGCCAAATTTAGGGTAACTAGCTGAATTACCATGTTTTGAATTATCACCATCATGCAACTCTTCTCGCACATTTTTTTCGTCACTTTTCAGGTTCCAGCACTACGTTCCATGTTAATGTGGGTGACTGTTTGCTGTCCTCACTAGATGAAGACAAAACGTGGGCAATGACGTGGGCAATTAAAAAGAATCATTACCACCTCCCAAGCAAATCTCCTATACATACCTATTTGATGTGTGGTATATGTATTTGGTCTTTGTGCGATGTTTTGGATAGCAAGGTCACTATTTTCTTTTATCCTAAAGGGTCACTATATTCAGTAAAGGGAAACTGAAGCAATCAATAATGTTCATGTTTCTTTGAAGGAATTTTTTTCTATTTTTCTAGCCAGCCAGGCATTGTTCAATTTCATGAAATGGCTTCATTATAGCCGAACGGCGACGTGGTTAACAAGTATATTCAAATTATTTATATTTCCTCTGTCTATATATCCATTTTTCTTACTACAAATCTCGCAACAACGTGCGGGGTATCATCTAGTTTAATAAGAAGACAAAAACAAAGACCGTAAAGGGAAGGGTGATTAGATTACAGCAACATAGATTGTGGTTGCGGTGATTTCAGAGCAACTACTATGGATCCCTTCGAAGACCATTTGTTTTCTGGATTTCCAGATTACCCAGTGATAAAGGGACTGTGGTTGCGGTGACTTGCACCGGCAAAGCGTTTCGTATCGTTGTATGCCAGGATTTGAAGAAATTTGACAACATTTTCTAAGCCGACTCTATAACAGATGACAATGATATATAGCAGCAATGAAACATGATATTGACATGTAAATAAAGGTTAGATGAACACCTAGCAAGAGAAGAGAGAAACAGAGAATGGGTCTAAAACTGTCGTTTCAGGTGAGATTGAAGAGGGGAGAGATACGACAAGGATGAGAGTCGTTCTAGGTCTGAGATTACAGAGAGAAACTTCTGAAAAATAAAATAGGACATTTTATCAAATGGACAAACTAAAATGGCTCATATTTTATCAAATAACCAAAGTAGGGCATTTTATAAAATTACCCTAGAAGACGGACCTTTTTTCGCGGGAAAGAGCCCAATATTCTCTTGAAAGGAGCATCTCTCCCCTTCAAGCTGTCCAAAAAACTAACATTTCACCCCTTCCCCACTTCTCTAAAATAAAAGTGAAAACCTCCCACTATCAACATTAACTTCTTTTCCATGTTGAATTGTCTTTGATGCCATGTTCTTTCGATCATTCCAACTTTCCTTGCCATTATATTCTTTTGTGAAGAAAATATTCTGGTAAATCTTCTCACCCATATATAGGGCGGATTCCAGTCAAGAAAGATTTGATAGTTTCCATGAAGGAGTGGCACATGCCCGTGACAGAGAGATGAAGCACGGTTTTTATAGCGGCGAACTCTTTGTTGGTTCCTTATTTCCCTCCCCATCTTTCTAGCAGAGATAACTGCATATCTTGTGTGCATCATCATATCGCCAAGCCTATAGGTAGGGAAGTAATGGAAACCCTGTCCCTGGCCTTCAAAGCCTACCAAATTAAGAAACAACACGCGTACTACCTTGTGGGCATCCCAGCGGCTTTATGTTTTGCATTCGTGTACCATCTTGGTGGAGTGATAATCATTAGTACTATTTTACTAGTATCTTTGTGTTCACTTGTAGTATTTCTCGCTTGACATAACGAAACCTCGATCTACAATATGTCAGGGGCTGTGGATGGGAATAACCTGTGCGCTTGTCGTGCAGACCGTGTTGTTCATGTCCATTACTCTGCGCACCAACTGGGACAAAGAAGTAAGATCACCAAATATTATCTGTTTTTTTGGCTTCTCACTCATCTTACTGGTTACTGCATGTGTGGCCCATTATTTATAATCCGTACGCACTGAGATTGACATAGGAACCAATACTTTGAAGGCCACAGCCCCTAAAAATACCTGTAAAAATATGCCAATTAATAACCATCAGCTCGTACGAAAACGAAAACAACAGGCTCCTCTATAATTTGCTTTCAGTGAACTAGCAGCATCTCATTCGTATTTACCTACCTGAAAGAACACACTGCATGTCATCAAACAAGAATGCCACGACAATAATTGGCATAATTCTGTTGATATACTCCACCACTTCCTTACACCAAAAGTCCAAAATGATTGCAAGAGCAAGCGATACGCTTGACACAGTTCCCAGGACCATGATCACCTGGGTGGCTGGGTCACCAAACAGGCGGCATCCGGTCGCCCAGCACCCAGCTCATTCGATACACGGGTGCTACATACCCACCTAATTAAATGATACATAGCAGCTTCCAGCTTTGTACGTAGTTGTCACAAGTATCTATGTATCTATATTTGTAGGTGCTTTGGGTTGTTTGATGTATATTTTTGTCAAACCTTTGTTGAATAATTAATAATATGGTTGTATGCATCGCTAGATGCAGAGGCCGGAGCTTGCTTCCCTTTTTGAAAAAAAAACTTACGTGGTCATGTGCCATTTGGTTCTAACGAATTAATGGAACCACAAATGAGCTTTTCTATATCCTCCATGTAAATAACCCTAATGACAAAACTTGGTTTTTAACACTGTCGATATTAAGCAAAACATTATGAAAAAATGATGTTAAACAAAATACCAGAGGAGTACGCAGTGCAATATCTACAGAAATAAATGATTTTAAGTACAATAATATTTTAATGAACTACGATATTTGAAAGGCCGGCCTCCAAAGAAGATGCTTACATTCTAAAGAGTAAGTGTAGTTTACAATTGACACACATATTATATGAAGTGAGCCGTAGGTCAAAAAATGCATCCAACTCCGAACCTTTCTTCCTTGCCATCCCGAACCACCAACCGCCGCTGCCACGTGTCTCCCTGGCCTCTACGCGCCATGTCTACCTGGCCACTCCGTACTTCCCGTGCCGCTCCTCACCGGTCATTTCTGACCTCGCTGGCTTCCGCTCGCTGTGCCGCCCCGACCACAGCTGGACACACTGGGCTCCACGGGCCGTGCTGCCCCAACATCTGCGCGTCTAGCGTGCCCCCCAGCCCCCCGCTGTTTGCCGCTGTGCGCTGGTGCCCACCGTGACGGCACGTCCACGGGCTTGAAGAGCTCCCTGACGCGGCCAACGCATCCTCCTGGATCCCGCTCAGAGAAATTGAAGCTCCAGGCTAGAAAAGGCTGCCTCTCTCTCTCTCCCTCTCTCTCTCGCGGCTACTGCAAGTGACGCGAAGCCAGAAATGATGAGTCCTAGAGCGCAGCCTGACACAAGTCCTTTTTTCATTGGGAATAAACCGACTGCGTGGTCAGACAATCATCATGTGGAGTGGGGGGGGGGGCATGCAGTGACTAAGTTAGACAAAAATCATTGCGGGCCAGATGCAAATGACAAAGATCGGGGAGGCAAATGGCTAATTTTCCCTTCATCCTGGCCCTTCAAATAAAATTTTCTTCAGAGTTTTCTCCAAGGCCCCACTGGCCTCAACATAGCTCCTCCGTAATGATGACCCGACGCTCTAGTGTGTACCCACATCCATTCTATCTCGCTCGACACTTCTCCTCTCACTCCGTGTACCTATTTTTCAGCGAAACGTATACATAATATCAAGTTCTTGACTAGTTGACTTATCATTCTTGCAAGAAAAACTATGCCACAAAGGAATGAATTGTGCAAACGTTGGATGCTCTCAAAATGGAGATTTTCTACAAGCACTGCTGCAACATGTACAACCAGCTGCTTGAGGATGACATGTGAGTGCTACTCATTACTTTCTTGATGTGCACAGCTCGCACGCTAAATGTCTTGCCTAACCCCTACTATGGTTTTGTGTTTGCTCAGTGCTCAGCTCACAAAGGCGCGTCAGACCACAAATTTCTTGCGTGAGGTCCTAAAGAGCAAATATGTTCCACAAGAGAGAGAAATTATGCTGGTCATGATGGCGTCATTTCGAAGAAAAACATGTTCCACATGAAACCGAAACCGATCAAGAGGTAAGTTCTAAAAGTGGTTTGTTATCTAGACAGTACTAAGCCAAATCTATTTAGCAGCGGTAAGTTCTAGATAATACTAAGCCAAATCCACTCATGAACACTAGATTTCGGCCAAAATAAATAAATTCATGTGCCTTAGTATAGATTCATGTGGATTGGGGGGAGGGGGCAATGGCCCCCCTGGCCTCAACATAGCTCTGTCGTTTGTCGTTTTTCGTCGGCCTCTTTTTGGTTCAACACATGTTAACTTTCTTTCATTACAGATTCAACATTTTTCGTATACATCTGAAACATTTTTGAGAACTTTTTTTGAAACACATTATATATTAACAGTATTGAGAACTTTTTTTTACATCTACCTTTTCCCATAGACACTGTATATTTGTGGTATGTATTAGTACATTTTTCTGAAACACTTTTAACATCACTCTAATATGTGATTAATTTTATTTAATACAAGATGAACATTTTTTCTACACACATTTAACATTTTTTTCAAATGCATGATTATAATTATACAAATACAAGATTGTAATTTTTTAAATACATGGTCAACATTTGCTGTATGCACATTTAAATTTTTTACAAATTCATAATTAACATTTTTTTAATACATAGTCCACATTTTTTCTATATACATTTAACATTTTTAATAATCTTGAGTAACATTTTTCCAAATTCTTGATTAGAATTTTTAAATACATGATCCATTTCACACGTATTGTATATTTTTGGTATACACGAGAAACATTTTCTCTACACACATTTAACCTTTTTCAAATACTTGGTCAACATTTTTCAGTGTTTCATATTCACTAGCAAAGGAGCCCGTGCGTTGCAATGAAAAACGGCTGAAACCCATACAACACTCCCCAAATCCAATAAGCATGACTCCAGACTCTAATAGGTCCACGTCCTTTATTTTAACATATGAAATCCCACATGCCGGGCTAATTTTGTGTCTAAAATTGAAGCTCAAGCCCGCCCCAAAACTTACACTAGGCAGCAAAACAAAGCTCGAGCCCGGCCTGCAAGACAAGCCCAGCCTAGCCCGGCCTGGGTTTTCGGGCCGGGTTCTCAGACCAGGCTGCCCATGCCCGGATTTAAGACATAGGGGAGCCCTATATTGGACACCCGTGTGCCTCCAATACCGACACCTTTGCTGAAGCGAAGCAAGTTAGCGACGTGACACGGCACGGCCCACTTCGAGCGAGCAACCGGTTTGAAGTTTCCCTGAACCGGGTTTATTCTCTTTGTTTTTCTGGCTTTCTTCTTGTTTTCCTTTTTTTCAAATTCAGTTTTTTTTAAATGTCTAGAATTTCAATTTTTCTTTAAATTTCAAAAATTGCACAAAATTCCAAATTTGCTCACTTTGTTAATTGTTCAACTTTTTAAAATTTTGTTCATATTTAAAAAAAGGGCAAAGAATTAAAAAGCATGTTAATCGTACATTGGAAAAAATTGGTCTGTATAGAAAAATGTAAACATGTATAGAAAATTGTCAGCGTGCATTTGAAAAAAAAAGTTCACAGTGCATTGAAAAACGTTTAGTGTGTATTTGAATAATGTTTACCGGATACTAAGAAAAAATTCAGTGTGTAGTTTAAATTTACTTATGAAAAAATTGTTCAAAGTTCAAAAAAATGTTTAGAACACGAGTTTTCTTCACAATTAAAAAAAACACAATCGTCGAAAATATTTTTCATGTTTTTAAAAGATAAAAAACTAATTTTTTGTGTCAATTTTGATTTTATTTATGATGTCAAACATTTGTTGCATTTCTTAATAAAAATGTTCACCATTTTTCAAATTTCAGGAGCAACTATCCAAGGGTTACTCTTTGCGAGGCTCCCGCAAGGGTCATTTTTTTGGCATGCAAACGCATTAAGTGGTGCTCCCAACCATCATCATGTGTCACATGCTGAGCGCTTCTTTAGGATCCAGTTTTTTTTACATTTAAGTGCGCGTTTTTGGGGTTTAGATGTTTTTTTTGTCTTTTTGATTTTTGCCCAATTTTCCCTACTTTGTGGGGCAAAAAAAGTTTTTTTTGAAGCATGAAGAAGTTAAAAAAAGTGCTTCCACGAGAAGCACAATTTGCTTCCGAGAAGTAAGCTCATCAAAATGAAAAAAAAATGTGTTTTCATGAGAAGCACATATTTGCTTTCGCGAGGAGTACAATTGTGCTTCTCGAAAAAGGAAAAAAAATGTGTTTTCACGAGAAGCACATAGACGCTGGCCCACCCGGCCCCACATAAAATGAGTCATATCTACACTCCAGCGAAAACCCTAGTCACAGTCCACTACACTCCTGTCCCCTCTAGTCCACTTCCTCCACCCACAAGCTACCGTCCGGCGATCTCCTACCCTCTAAGGCATGCCGGTCAACAGATCTGTTGACCTCAAGCTCATCCCACGCTTTAGAAATACGATATATATATATATATATATATATATATATATATATATATATATATATATATATATATATATATATATCAGATCGATTGGCTGGCGATTTAGTAGATTGTAAGCCAATGTTTCACCAGTTAAATTATCCAGCTAAACAATGTGAATCTAGAATAGAAAAGAAAAAGGAAATGATTCCTTCGGCGTACGGAAACAGGAAATGCCCCATCAGGCGCAAGACACAGCTTGTAAAGTAAAGCTGGTAAATTTAACAGAAGGGAGGTAT
>NC_041392.1:736493960-736497349 GCF_002162155.2 Triticum dicoccoides | reverse complement strand
GGGGTTAATTTAGGTGTTTCATATATTGTGTTAGCTAGCTATAATTAATAGAGAGAAGTGCCCTTTCTTATGTCCGTGCTTGGTCGACGCTACGTATTATACATACGTATAGAGAGGACTAGACACGCTGGCTAGCTAGTAAGCAAACGAAGGAAACAGAAGATCGTGATGAACATATATGCATACAGAGAGAAGTGATATCGACAACCTCTCTTTCTCCGAGAGATTGGTCGAACAACAAGTTCTCGTATATCTATCTGACACTACCGGCTACATATATACAATAATTATCTCTTACAAATATAATCATACGGACTCAGGGTCCACATAGAGTTCTCCGTTTTCAGGGATCACGTGGTCAAGAAATGCCGCCAATTCCTCTTGAATTGCTCGCATGCGAGCTGGTGCTAGGAGTTCATCCCGCTTCCGAAACATCTAATTTAAAGAAGGGGGTCAATACATATATATATGAATGAATGAAACTCAACACAAATGATGGTAATAAAATAAAATTGTGAATGTTGTTATTTACGTACTTCATATTGTTCTTCAGTGTAGCCCCGCTCACAGGTCGTGTGGCGGATGGACTCGCAAACATAGTATCCACAGAAATCATTCCCTTATTCCTGCCACAACCACTTTACAAGAAATAGAGGTTAATCAAACTGATAAGCAAGAATGCCAAATGGTATTGATGAAACTAGCGCTTGAATGACTAGTAGATGCGCTTAAAATGCTACTATAGTACTTACTTTCGGGTGTCTAAATTGCAGCTCCTTCGGCAGTCCCGGAGCTTTTCTGGTGAATTTTCTCCAAACCCAGCCGGAGAAAGAAAACAATTACTTGATATATCAGGAAATGAACAAAGTTGCTGATATGGTGGATAATGATCGATTTAACTTACTTCTCGAGTATTTGAGTCATGTCTGCATAGTCCTGGGGATCTTTTCGTCTTGAGTCTAAGACGGTTACTAGTCCCTGCTCAAGCTTAATATGTAGGAGAATATAGTGGAAACTGCACACGCATGCATAACTCATCAATTACATTACTATAACCTTGACTAATATATAAGGGAAACCGAATACGCACAAGACAGTAACACTCACCTGAAGTTGTAAGGAAAGAGTATTATATCTTTGTTTTGATTTATTACCAACGATCGTAGCAAGTTGGCCTCGGTATCTGCGGCATGAAATTTAACCTGAGTTGCATCTATGAGATATGTGTTAATGAACCCAATATCACCGACTTGTCTTTTCTTCAATTCGGCGATCTTCAATCTGCATAATATAGTGAGGATGATTATAAATACATGCAATGAAAGAGCTAAGCTATATAGAGAAACTTAATGATAGAAGTAGTACTACTTACAGACAGTAGCAGGCGACCGTTGTTTTATCGAGGGCCAATTGATTGAAAAACTGATAGAACTCCTCAAATGGAACAGGCAACAGATCAATTCCAACGAGGTCATGCTCCTTTTTAACTTTCACATACAAAGTACTCCTCCCCCCAGAGTCTCTGCAGATTTTCAAGTACCAATCATGCAATCTTCGCATCATCGTTGATAGAGATCTTTCATCTTTGACGAGAGGCTTCCCGTACTCGTATCTTTGTATCTGCACCTCCATGAAATCATAATGTACATCGTCGGGCAGGTAATCACCAAGATTGCTATAACCGGGCACCATCCTCGGATCATTAGCGACGTTGTCGCTTGGCACCTTGAGCGGGGGGCACGATTGCTTCGCTTGTTCGCCGAGCTGGGCAATTTGTTTCCCAGCTCGTCGTTCTTTCAGCCTTTGATCACTGACAGTACTTCCCTACCGCTCCGCTTTGGCAAATTCCTTTCCAATAATGCGGTCATAGTTTCCTTTCGGCGGAGACTTCGGTGGTTTTGTCAGGGCAGCCAGAGTGCGCTTCACTTTCACCCGATCTACCTTCTCCTCCGGAGGTGGATGTTTCTTTGCTTTCACCCCTTCAAAGAAGTTCCTCACTTCTTCTCGCGCGATCTCGGCGTTCTCCTCCAGGGTCCTCTCATATGGTAACTTCTCTGGAGTCTTCAGAGAAGGACCGAATCTGTATGTCCTCCCGCCTCTGGTTGTACTGCTAGACGCCGACCGAGCAGATGGAGCAGTTGTCTTCTTTACTTGCTTAAGAGGCGGAGGAGAAGGACTACGACGCGCCGGAGCAGCTGGAGCGGCAGCAGGTCTCTTCCGCCCTTGCTGACGAGGCGGAGAAGGAGGAGGCTGGCTGCTCGGGCGCGTCGGCGCAGGCGGAGAAGGAGGCGGAGTGCCGCCACGCGCCGGAGAAGGAGCCGGCCGAGGGCCCTGATCGTCACTCGCCGGAGGAGGAGGCGGTGGAGGCGGAGTGCCCTGACTTGCCGGAGGAGGAGGAGGAGGCGGAGGCGTCCAGTTCGGAAGGTTGATGAGCTCCTTCCGCCATAGGCATGGAGTCTTCAGAGCAGACCCCAGCCGAGTCTCCCCTTCACCGGTAGGGTGGTCAAGCTGGAGGTCCTCAAATCCCTCCGTTATCTCATCCACCATCACCCTAGCATATCCTTCTGGAATCGGCCGGCAGTGAAAAGTTGCGCCGGGTTCAGTAGGATAAACAGAGCCAACAGCCGCCTTGACCTTCAAATTCATCCATTGCGTCATAAGGTGGTAATTTTTAGACTCCGTTATAGCATCCACGGGATAGCTGGCAGGAGCCGTCAAGGCATGCTCCGGCTGAAGCAGCTCGGTGGAAGCCACGCTGCTTCTGCGCTGAGATGGCGGGGTAGCTTCGGGGGAGGCTTCGCCAGTATGTTTGCTGCGATTTGCTTCTCGTTCCTCTATCGCGTCTACCCTTGCTTTCAGCGCCTGCATTTGGGTCTTCTGCACTTTTTTCCTCCTCTCATGGGATTTGTAACCGCCTGCGTCCAGAAACCCAACCTTCCACGGAATGGAGCCTGGCGTGCCTCGTGTCCGTCCAGGGTGCTCAGGATTCCCGAGGGCCATTGTGAGCTCGTCGTTCTCTCTGTCTGGAAAGAACGTCCCTTCCTGCGCTGCTTCGATATACTGCTTAAGCTTACTGACTGGTATGTCCATTTGATCGTTCGTCCAAATGCACTTCCCTGTTACAGGGTCCAAGGTTCCGCCAGCCCCGAAGAACCAAGTCCGGCAACGGTCTGGCCAGTTAATTGTCTCTGGTTCGATCCCTTTATGAACCAGATCATTCTCAGTCTTGGACCACTTAGGCCGGGCTACGAGGTAGCCACCTGACCCCGTGCGATGGTGAAGCTTCTTCTTCGCAGCATTTTGCTTGTTTGTCGCCGACATCTTCTGACTCTTTTCCGATGTCTTGTGGGCCACAAATGCGGGCCAGTGATCTCTGATCTTCTCATATC
>NC_041392.1:736491922-736493950 GCF_002162155.2 Triticum dicoccoides | reverse complement strand
CCATCCTCTTCAGAGCAAAAGACTTGATTAATTTCTCTTTAACTGGGTTCTCTGGATTATCCTCAGGCGGTAGGGTGAAATTTGACTTCAGCTCAGTCCAAAGATCATTTTTCTGCATATCATTGACATAAGACACCTCAGGGTCTTCTGTAGCCGGCTTAAACCATTGCTGGATGCTTATCGGGATCTTGTCCCTAACCAGAACCCCGCACTGAGCAACAAATGCGCTCTTTGTCCGGAGGGGTTCAATAGGTTGGCCGTCGGGCGCGATTGCTATGATCTCAAACTTTTCATCCGAGCTCAACTTTTTCTTCGGGCCTCGTCTCTTTACCGAAGTTGTGCTCGATCCGGAGGGCTAGAAAAAAGAACAAAGACTTAATTAATATGTGTACATACCAAAACAATGAATGCATCAATCAGCTAGTCAGCATAGGCTTAACTAATATATATATATATATACCTGGCCGGACTCGGTTCGGTCACCGGAGCCGTCATCACGGTCTCCTTCTTGCACCGGCATTGGGTCACCGGAGCCGTCCTCATGTTCTTCTTATTGCACCGACATTAGGTCAAGTAGCCAGCTTGTTCACCCTCTCCTTCCAGACCATCGGTTTCGTTGAGAAACAACGAGATGGCATCACTTCCTTCTGCGATTATGTTCCTCAACAACGCTTCTTTTGTTGCTTCGTCTAGGGCGGTGTCCATAGTTTCTACAAATATTTACAACATGGCAATTATTATTCAAACATGACAGATGGATATATTAGTGCCAAACATAGAACTAGCTACCTAATCATAGTAAGCTATCGGGAGGGGGTATATATCGACAACGACGACACTACATCTATGTCCCTCGACGACCCTTGTTCCTGATAAAAAAAAGAGGAAGAAGAAGAAAAAAGGAGAAGAAAGAATAGAGGAGAAGAACCCTGGAACCCTCGACGACCCTGGAACCCTCGACCCCTAGACGACCCTCTTCTTCCTCTCATGTTCGAGAGGATCGCCAAGGGGTCGGGAGGTTGCCTAGTGTCAAAGGATTCAACAAAACCATGTCTTCATCATTAGGCGAAAGTAACATGTGCATGATGGTACGAAGCTCTTCAAAGTTGTTCTGGAACGGAGTCCCAGATAGGATAATTTGCTTTTTGGTACAAAGTTCAGCAAGAGCCTTCCGAATATCGCTATTTGGAAGGCCTTTTCTGAATTCGTACCAAAAGGCGGATTATTCTATCCGGGACTCCATTCCAGAACAACTTTGCAGAACTTCGTACCAACATGCCCTGGTTACTTCCGGCTAATGATGAAGGCATGGATTTCTTCAATACTTTGACACTAGGAAACCTCTCTCGACCCCTCGGCGATCCTCGACCCCTCGAACCCTCGACGACCCTGGAACCCTCGACCCCTAGACGACCCTGCTGGAACCCTCGACCCTCGACCCTATAGAACCCTCGACCCTGAAACCCTCGAACCTTGACCCCTTAACGACCCTCGATCCTCTACCCTAGATCCCGACCCTCGACCCCTCGGCGATCCTCGACACCCTCGTTCCCGATAAAAATTAAGAAGAAGAAGAAGAAGAAGAAGAAGAAGAAGAAGAAGAAGAAGAAGAAGAAGAAGAAGAAGAAGAAGAAGAAGAAGAAGAAGAAAGGAATAGCTAGAGGAGAAGATCGAAGAAAAAAAGAAGAAAAAAAAGAGGAGGAGAAGAAAGGAATAGTGGAGAAGAAGAGAAAATAGAATATATATTCTATTTTCTCTTCTTCTCCACTATTCCTTTCTTCTTCTCCTCTTCTTTTTCTTCTTTTTTCTTCTTCTTACTTATTTCTCCTCTTCTTTTCCTCTCCTCTTCTTCTTTCTTTCCTCTTCTTATTTTCTTCTTTCCTATCCTTTCTTTTTCTAAAATTGTAACTTTTGCATATATAAAACTTTTCTAAAATTGTAACTTTCTATATAAAACTTTCCTATCGGGAGGGGGAGAAGATCGAAGAAAAAAAAGAAGAAAAAAAAGAGGAGAAGAAGAAAGGAATA
>NC_041392.1:736490827-736491372 GCF_002162155.2 Triticum dicoccoides | reverse complement strand
TTCTTCCTCTCCTCTTCTTCTTTCTTCCCCTTCTTATTTTCTTCTTTCCTATCCTTCTTTTTCTTCTAAATTTTAGCATATTCTAAATTTTCTTCTAACTTTCTATATATGAACAAAAAACTTTCTATGAACAAAAAACTTTATATATATATATATGAACAAAATTTCTATGAAAAAAAAATTAAACTAACCACATACACATATACATTATACATAGACATATACATACACATATACATACACATACACATATACATTATACATACACATATACAATATACATACACATATGAAAAAAATTAAACTAAAAAAATTAAGGGCAGGGGCGGCGGCAGCGAAGGGCAGGGGCGCGCGGCGGCGCGATGGCAGCGCGCGGCGGCGTCGGCGGCCAGTACAGGGGGAGGAGCAGGGGAACGGGGCGGCGCTCACCGCGAGGTGGCGTCGGCGACGAGGAAGGCTCGGGGACAGCAGAGGCGCGCGCGCTCGGGGGCGAGGGCAGGGGTGTGCGGGCTCGGGGACGACGTCGGCGACGGCGAGGCACGGGC
>NC_041392.1:736423096-736490390 GCF_002162155.2 Triticum dicoccoides | reverse complement strand
ACGGCGTCGGGGCAGCCTGGCGGCGTCGATGTGCTCGGCGTCGTCGGGCGGGCCGGGGGGCAACTGGCGATGAGTTCGCCAAATTTTCCTAAGTGCTACTTATATACCCAGGCCTTTGGTCCCGGTTCGTGACACCAACCGGGACCAATGCCCCTCTTTAGTCCCGGTTGGTGCCACCAACCGGGACCAAAGGCCAATTTTCAGCAGCCGAAAGGGCGGGAAGCGAAGGCCTTTGGTCCCGGTTGGTGGCACTAACCGGGACTAAAGGGGGGCATTGGTCACGGTTGGTGCCACGAACCGTGACCAATGCCCCTTTAGTCCCGGTTGGTGCCACCAACCGGGACCAATGGCCTTGTGCTGCCCCGCGCCCAAAAGTTTAGTCCCACATCGCTAGCTGAAGGGCGCCGGCACTGGTTTATAAGCGTTGGTGTGCTACCCCATTCGAGCTCCTCTCTAATGCAGGCTTTCGGGCCTAAACTTGCTACTGCCTGTGGGCCTATTGGGCCTTCTGCGGGCCTGAATCCTGGCCCATGTAGGGTTTCTAGTCGTATTCAGGCCGTGGAGGCCCAGTAGGAGGCATTTTTTTGTTTTTTCTTTTTTATTTCTACATTTTTTTGGTTTTTTATTTTTTTATTTCTACTTAAAACTAAATACTTACAGTTTTTTAGTAATTTCTTTTTGCTTTTAGGTCAAAAAAATTATAAACTTTCTGTTAGTGCCATTAGTTTTAAATTTTGAATAGTTTAAATTTGAATTTTTAAAAATTTGTGTGAATCACTAGTTTATGAATAACTTTACTATAGAAATAGAATTTTTTTTCTATTTATTTTTTATTTATACTTACAACTAAATACTTATAGTTTTTTTAGTGATTTCTTTTTGATTTTAGGTCACAAAAATTATAAACTTTCTGTTAGTGCCATTAGTTTTAAATTTTGAATAGTTTAAATTTGAATTTTTAAAAATTTGTGTGAATCACTAGTTTATGAATAACTTTACTATAAAAATAGATTTTTTTTTCTTTTTGCTATTTATTTTTTATTTGTACTTACAATTAAATACTTATAGTTTGATTTTAGGTCACAAAAATTATATTCTTTTTGCTATTGAAGAATATTATAGTTTTATTTTAGTTGATCATAACATAATATTTTAATTGATTGTTTTTATTTTCATAAAAGTTTTGTAGTTCATTTTGTTTGCTATTAATTCATTCTTTGAGCTAAATGACTCTGAAATTGGAAAGCATTTCAAAATGAACTCTGAAAAGGTTGAAAGTTGGCATGGTATCATCATTTCACCCACATAGCATGTTCCAAAAAGTAGAGAGGGTTACGACACATTCTTGATGCACTTCGTGTACAAAATGGACAATCACTTTCGAAGTATCAAAGTTTCGAACCATAAGACATGAAAGCATTTCAAATGAACTCTGAAAAAGTTAAAAGTTGGGATGGTATCATAATTTCACCCACATAGCATGTGCATGTACAACACGGACAATGGTAGCATGCTCGTCTGTTACAAATTTGGCATGGTATCATCATAATAGTTGCGGGAGAAAGTCTTCACTTTTTCTTTGCTTGTGTCATTTGCTTATTGCACCGTAACCATGGATAATCTTCATTGTTTATCAGGATGCTTGGGTCAGCCTTGACATTGAAGGGAGGAATTTAATGAAACTTTTCATAATCTTCAGACATGTCTGTCTTGCCGTCCACTCCCAGGATGTCCCTTTTTCCTGAAAGAACTATGTGGCGCTTTGGCTCATCGTATGATGTATTCGCTTCCTTATCTTTTCTTTTTCTCGGTTTGGTAGACATGTCCTTCACATAGATAACATGTGCCACATCATTGGCTAGGATGAACGTGTTGGAAATATGCTCTAGAGGCAATAATAAAAGCATTATTATTATATTTCTTTGTTCATGATAATTGTCTTTATTCATGCTATAACTGTATTATCCGGAAATCGTAATACACGCGTGAATACATAGACCATAATATGTCCCTAGTAAGCCTCTAGTTGACTAGCTCGTTGATCAACAGATAGTCATGATTTCCTGGCTATGGACATTGGATGTCATTGATAACGGGATCACATCATTAGGAGAATGATGTGATGGACAAGACCCAATCCTAAGCATAGCACAAAGATCGTGTAGTTCGTTTGCTAGAGCTTTTCCAATGTCAAGTATCTTTTCCTTTGACCATGAGATCGTGTAACTCCCGGATGCCGTAGGAGTGCTTTGGGTGTATCAAACGTCACAACGTAACTGGGTGACTATAAAGGTGCATTACAGGTATCTCCGAAAGTGTCTGTTGGGTTGACACGGATCGAGACTGGGATTTGTCACTCCATATAACGGAGAGGTATCACTGGGCCCACTCGGTAATGCATCATCATTATGAGCTCAAGGTGACCAAGTGGTTGGTCACGGGATCATGCATTACGGTACGAGTAAAGTGACTTGCCGGTAACAAGATTGAACAAGGTATTGGGATACCGACGATCGAGTCTCGGGCAAGTAACATACCGATTGACAAAGGGAATTGTATACGGGGTTGATTAATCCTCGACATCGTGGTTCATCCGATGAGATCATCGTGGAGCATGTGGGAGCCATCATGGGTATCCAGATCCCGCTGTTGGTTATTGACCGGAGAGTCGTCTCGGTCATGTCTGCTTGTCTCCCGAACCCGTAGGGTCTACACACTTAAGGTTCGGTGACGCTAGGGTTATGAAGATATGTATATGCAGTAATCCGAATGTTGTTAGGAGTCCCGGATGAGATCCCGGACGTCACGAGGAGTTCCGGGATGGTCCGGAGGTAAACAATTATATATAGGAAGTGCTGTTTCGGCCATCGGGACAAGTTTCAGGGTTATCGGTATTGTACCGGGACCACCGGAGGGGTCCCGGGGGCCCACCGGGTGGGGCCACCTGTCCCGGGGGGCCACATGGGCTGTAGGGGGTGCGCGTTGGCCTATATGGGCCAAGGGCACCAGCCCTACTAGGCCCATGCGCCTAGGGTTTCCACCACGGAGGAGTCCAAGTGGTGGAAGGCACCCCGAGGTGCCTTGGGGGGGAGGGAAACCCTCCCCTGGCCGCCGCACCTAGGAGATTGGATCTCCTAGGCTGCGCACCACCCCCCCCTTGGCCCTCCTATATATAGTTGAGGAGAGGGAGGACTTCATACCTCAGCCTTTGGTGCTTCCTCTCTCCCCGTTACGTCTCTCTCTCGCAGTATAGGCGAAGCCCTGCTACTGTGACGCCCTGCATCCACCACCACGCCGTCGTGTTGCTGGATCTTCATCAACCTCTATTCCCCCCTTGCTGGATCAAGAAAGGAGGAGACGTCATCCGTTCCGTACGTGTGTTGAACGCGGAGGCACCGTCCGTTCGGTGCTAAGATCATCGGTGATTTGAATCACGTCGTGTTCGACTACATCATCCCCGTTCTTTGAACGCTTCCGCTCGCGATCTATAAGGTACGTAGATGCATCTAATCACTCGTTGCTATATGAACTCCTAGATGGATCTTGGTGAAACCGTAGGAAAATTTTTGTTTTCTGCAACGTTCCCCAACAGTGGCATCATGAGCTAGGTCTATGCGTAGTTCTCTTGCACGAGTAGAACACAAAGTAGTTGTGGGCGTTGATTTTGTTCAATACGCTTGCCGTTACTAGTCTTATCTTGATTCGTCGGCATCGTGGGATGAAGCGGCCCGGACCGACCTTACACGTACTCTTATGTGAGACAGGTTCCACCGACTGACATGCACTAGTTGCATAAGGTGGCTAGCGGGTGTCTGTCTCTCCTACTTTAGTCGGATCGGATTCGATGAAAAGGGTCCTTATGAAGGGTAAATAGCAATTGGCATATCACGTTGTGGTCTTTGCGTAGGTAAGAAACGTTCTTGCTAGAAACCCATAGCAGCCACGTAAAACATGCAAACAACAATTAGAGAACGTCTAACTTGTTTTTGCAGGGTATGCTATGTGATGTGATATGGCCAAAGTTGTGATGAATGATGAATGATCTATATGTGATGTATGAGATGTTCATGCTATTGTAATAGGAATCACAACTTACATGTCGATGAGTATGACGGTGAAAGGATGATCATGGAGCCCCAAGATGGAGATCAAAGGAGCTATGTGATCTTAGCCATATCATGTCACTATTATTATTTGATTGCATGTGATGTTTATCATGTTTTGCATCTTGTTTGCTTAGAACGACGGTAGTAAATAAGATGATCCCTCATAATAATTTCAAGAAAGTGTTCCCCCTAACTGTGCACCGTTGCTACAGTTCGTCGTTTCGAAGCACCACGTGATGATCGGGTGTGATAGATCCTTACGTTCACATACAACGGGTGTAAGACAGATTTACACACGCAATACACTTAGGTTGACTTGACGAGCCTAGCATGTGCATAGACATGGCCTCAGAACACAGAAGACCGAAAGGTCGAGCATGAGTCGTATTGAAGATACGATCAACATGAAGATGTTCACCGACGTTGACTAGTCCGTGTCACGTGATGATCGGACACGGCCTAGCCAACTCGGATCATGTTATACTTAGATGACTAGAAGAGGGATGTCTATCTAAGTGGGAGTTCATTAATAATTTGATTAGATGAACTTAATTATCATGAACTTAGTCTAAAATCTTTACAATATGTCTTGTAGATCAAATGGCCAACCTTGTATTCAATTTCAACGCGTTCCTAGAGAAAACCAAGCTGAAAGACGATGGCAGCAACTATACGGACTGGGTCCGGAACCTGAGGATCGTCCTCATAGCTGCCAAGAAAGATTATGTCCTACAAGCACCGCTAGGTGATCCACCCGTCCCACAGAACCAAGACGCTATGAACGCTTGGCAGACACGTACTGATGACTACTCCCTCGTTCAGTGCGGCATGCTTTACAGCTTAGAACCGGGGCTCCAAAAGCGTTTTGAGAGACATGGAGCATATGAGATGTTCGAAGAGCTAAAAATGGTTTTTCAAGCTCATGCCCGGATCGAGAGATATGAAGTCTCCGATAAGTTCTTCAGCTGTAAGATGGAGGAAAATAGTTCTGTCAGTGAGCACATACTCACTATGTCTGGGTTACATAACCGCTTGACTCAGCTGGGAGTTAATCTCCCGGATGATGCGGTCATTGACAGAATCCTCCAGTCGCTTCCACCAAGCTACAAGAGCTTTGTGATGAACTTCAATATGCAGGGGATGGTAAAGACCATTCCTGAAGTATTTGCAATGCTGAAATCAGCAGAGGTAGAAGTCAAGAAGGAACATCAAGTGTTGATGGTCAATAAAACCACTAAGTTCAAGAAGGGCAAGGGTAAAAAGAACTTTGAGAAGGACGGCAAGGAAGTTGCTGCGCCCGGCAAGCAAGCTGCTGGGAAGAAGAAGTCAAAGTGTGGACCCAAGCCTGAGACAGAGTGCTTTTATTGCAAAGGGAAGGGTCACTGGAAGCGGAACTGCCCCAAATACTTAGCGGACAAGAAGGCCGGCAAAACAAAAGGTATATGTGATATACATGTAATTGATGTGTACCTTACCAGTACTCGTAGTAACTCCTGGGTATTTGATACCGGTGCCGTTGCTCATATTTGTAACTCACAGCAGGAGCTGCGGAATAAACAGAGACTGGTAAAGGACGAGGTGACGATGCGCATCGGGAATGGTTCCAAGGTCGATGTGATCGTCGTCGGCACGCTACCTCTACATTTACCTACGGGATTAGTTATAAACCTCAATAATTGTTATTTCGTGCCAAGTTTGAGCATGAACATTGTATCGGGATCTCGTTTAATATGAGATGGCTACTCATTTAAATCTGAGAATAATGGTTGTTCTATTTATATGAGAGATATGTTTTATGGTCATGCTCCGATGGTCAATGGTTTATTCTTAATGAATCTCGAACGTAATATTACACATATTCATAGTGTGAATACCAAAAGATGTAAAGATGATAACGATAGTCCCACATACTTGTGGCACTGCCGCCTTGGTCACATAGGTATCAAACGCATGAAGAAGCTCCATGCAGATGGACTTTTAGAGTCTCTTGATTATGAATCATTTGACACGTGCGAACCATGCCTCATGGGTAAAATGACCAAGACTCCGTTCGCAGGAACAATGGAGCGAGCAACCAACTTATTGGAAATCATACATACTGATGTGTGCGGTCCAATGAGTGTTGAGGCTCGCGGTGGCTATCGTTATGTTCTCACCCTCACTGATGACTTAAGTAGATATGGGTATGTCTACTTAATGAAACACAAGTCTGAAACCTTTGAAAAGTTCAAAGAATTTCAGAGTGAAGTTGAGAATCAACGTGACAGGAAAATCAAGTTTCTACGGTCAGATCGTGGAGGAGAATACTTGAGTCACGAATTTGGCACACACTTAAGAAAATGTGGAATAGTTTCACAACTCACGCCGCCTGGAACACCTCAGCGTAATGGTGTGTCCGAACATCGTAATCGCACTCTATTAGATATGGTGCGATCTATGATGTCTCTTACCGATTTACCGTTATCCTTTTGGGGCTATGCTTTAGAGACTGCCGCATTCACTTTAAATAGGGCTCCGTCGAAATCCGTTGAGACGACACGTTTGAATTATGGTTTGGGAAGAAACCTAAGCTGTCGTTTCTAAAAGTTTGGGGATGCGATGCTTATGTCAGGAAACTTCAACCTGAAAAGCTCGAACCCAAATCGGAAAAATGCGTCTTCATAGGATACCCTAAAGAAACCATTGGGTATATCTTCTACCTCAGATCCGAAGGCAAGATCTTTGTTGCCAAGAATGGATCCTTTCTGGAGAAAGAGTTTCTCTCGAAAGAAGTAAGTGGGAGGAAAGTAGAACTTGATGAAGTATTACCTCTTGAACCGGAAAATGGCGCAACTCAAGAAAATGTTCCTGAGGCGCCTGCACCGACTAGAGAGGAAGTTATTGATGATGATCAAGATACTTCTGATCAAGCTCCTACTGAAATTCAAAGGTCCACAAGGACACGTTCCGCACCAGAGTGGTACGGCAACCCTGTCTTGGAAATCATGTTGTTAGACAACAGTGAACCTTCAAACTATGAAGAAGCGATGGCAGGCCCGGATTCCGACAAATGGCTAGAAGCCATGAAATCCGAGATAGGATCCATGTATGAAAACAAAGTATGGACTTTGACTGACTTGCCCGTTGAACGGCGAGCCATAGAAAATAAATGGATCTTTAAGAAGAAGACAGATGCGGATGGTAATGTGACCATCTATAAAGCTCGGCTTGTCGCTAAGGGTTATTGACAAGTTCAAGGAATTGACTACGATGAGACTTTCTCACCGGTAGCGAAGCTAAAGTCCGTCCGAATCATGTTAGCAATTGCCGTATTCTACGATTATGAGATATGGCAAATGGACGTCAAAACGGCATTCCTTAATGGTTTCCTTAAGGAAGAGTTGTATATGATGCAGCCGGAAGGTTTTGTCGATCCTAAGAATGCTGACAATGTGTGCAAGCTCCAACGCTCGATTTATGGGCTGGTGCAAGCATCTCGGAGTTGGAACATTCGCTTTGATGAGATGATCAAAGCGTTTGGGTTTACGCGGACTTATGGAGAAGCCTGCGTTTACAAGAAAGTGAGTGGGAGCTCTGTAGCATTTCTCAAACTATATGTAGATGACATACTTTTGATGGGAAATGATATAGAACTCTTGGACAGCATCAAGGCCTACTTGAATAAGAGTTTTTCAATGAAGGACCTTGGAGAAGCTGCTTATATATTAGGCATCAAGATCTATAGAGATAGATCAAGACGCCTCATAGGTCTTTCACAAAGCACATACCTTGATAAGATTTTGAAGAAGTTCAAAATGGATCAGTCCAAGAAAGGGTTCTTGCCTGTTTTGCAAGGTGTGAGATTGAGTTCAGCTCAATGCCCGACCACGGCAGAAGATATAGAAGAGATGAGCGTCATCCCCTATGCATCAGCCATAGGTTCTATTATGTATGCCATGCTGTGTACCAGACCTGATGTAAACCTTGCCGTAAGTTTGGTAGGAAGGTACCAAAGTAATCCCGGCAAGGAACACTGGACAGCGGTCAAGAATATCCTGAAGTACCTGAAAAGGACTAAGGAAATGTTTCTCGTTTATGGAGGTGACGAAGAGCTCGTCGTAAAGGGTTACGTTGACGCTAGCTTTGACACAGATCTGGATGACTCTAAGTCACAAACCGGATATGTGTATATGTTGAATGGTGGAGCAGTGAGCTGGTGCAGCTGCAAACAGAGCGTCGTGGCGGGATCTACATGTGAAGCGGAGTACATGGCAGCCTCGGAGGCAGCACATGAAGCAATATGGGTGAAGGAGTTCATCACCGACCTAGGAGTCATACCCAATGCGTCGGGGCCAATCAAACTCTTTTGTGACAACACTGGAGCTATTGCACTTGCCAAG
The DNA here is from genome assembly GCF_002162155.2 of Triticum dicoccoides. Lineage (NCBI taxonomy): Eukaryota > Viridiplantae > Streptophyta > Magnoliopsida > Poales > Poaceae > Triticum > Triticum dicoccoides. Next base: position 736,481,905 of record NC_041392.1, on the reverse strand, counting down.
GAGCCTAGGTTTCACAAGAAGACAAGGCACATCAAGCGTCGCTTCAACTCCATTCGTGAAAATGTTCAAAATGGAGACATAGAGATTTGTAAAGTACATACGGACCTGAATGTAGCAGATCCGTTGACTAAACCTCTCCATAGGGCAAAACATGATCAACACCAGAATTCCATGGGTGTTCGATTCATTACAATGTAACTAGATTATTGACTCTAGTGCAAGTGGGAGACTGTTGGAAATATGCTCTAGAGGCAATAATAAAAGCATTATTATTATATTTCTTTGTTCATAATAATTGTCTTTATTCATGCTATAATTGTATTATCCGGAAATCATAATACACGTGTGAATACATAGACCATAATATGTCCCTAGTAAGCCTCTAGTTGACTAGCTCGTTGATCAACAGATAGTCATGATTTCCTGGCTATGGACATTGGATGTCATTGATAACGGGATCACATCATTAGGAGAATGATGTGATGGACAAGACCCAATCCTAAGCATAGCACAAAGATCGTGTAGTTCGTTTGCTAGAGCTTTTCCAATGTCAAGTATCTTTTCCTTTGACCATGAGATCGTGTAACTCCCGGATGCCGTAGGAGTGCTTTGGGTGTATCAAACGTCACAACGTAACTGGGTGACTATAAAGGTGCATTACAGGTATCTCCGAAAGTGTCTGTTGGGTTGACACGGATCGAGACTGGGATTTGTCACTCCATATAACGGAGAGGTATCACTGGGCCCACTCGGTAATGCATCATCATTATGAGCTCAAGGTGACCAAGTGGTTGGTCACGGGATCATGCATTATGGTACGAGTAAAGTGACTTGCCGGTAACGAGATTGAACAAGGTATTGGGATACCGACGATCGAGTCTCGGGCAAGTAACATACCGATTGACAAAGGGAATTGTATACGGGGTTGATTAATCCTCGACATCGTGGTTCATCCGATGAGATCATCGTGGAGCATGTGGGAGCCATCATGGGTATCCAGATCCCGCTGTTGGTTATTGACCGGAGAGTCGTCTCGGTCATGTCTTCTTGTCTCCCGAACCCGTAGGGTCTACACACTTAAGGTTCGGTGACGCTAGGGTTATGAAGATATGTATATGCAGTAATCCGAATGTTGTTCGGAGTCCCGGATGAGATCCCAGACATCACGAGGAGTTCCGGGATGGTCCGGAGGTAAAGAATTATATATAGGAAGTGCTGTTTCGGCCATCGGGACAAGTTTCGGGGTTATCGGTATTGTACCGGGACCACCGGAGGGGTCCCGGGGGCCCACCGGGTGGGGCCACCTGTCCCGGGGGGCCACATGGGCTCTATGGGGTGCGCCTTGGCCTATATGGGCCAAGGGCACCAGCCCTACTAGGCCCATGCGCCTAGGGTTTCCACCACGGAGGAGTCCAAGTGGTGGAAGGCACCCCGAGGTGCCTTGGGGGGAGGGAAACCCTCCCCTGGCCGCCGCACCTAGGAGATTGGATCTCCTAGGCTGCGCACCACCCCCCCTTGGCCCTCCTATATATAGTTGAGGAGAGGGAGGACTTCATACCTCAGCCTTTGGTGCTTCCTCTCTCCCCGTTACGTCTCTCTCTCGCAGTATAGGCGAAGCCCTGCTACTGTGACGCCCTGCATCCACCACCACGCCGTCGTGTTGCTGGATCTTCATCAACCTCTCTTCCCCCCTTGCTGGATCAAGAAAGGAGGAGACGTCATCCGTTCCGTACGTGTGTTGAACGCGGAGGCACCGTCCGTTCGGTGCTAAGATCATCGGTGATTTGAATCACGTCGTGTTCGACTACATCATCCCCGTTCTTTGAACGCTTCCACTCGCGATCTACAAGGTACGTAGATGCATCTAATCACTCGTTGCTAGATGAACTCCTAGATGGATCTTGGTGAAACCGTAGGAAAATTTTTGTTTTCTGCAACGTTCCCCAACAGAACGGTTCGTCAGTGTACCCAAGATTTTTCAGATCCACTATTGTCATTCCGTACTGTGGGTCTACCTGTACCCCGCCGCCTAACAGATTGACCCATTTGCACTTAAACAAAGGGACCTTAAAATCAGGTCCGTAGTCAAGTTCCCATATGTCCACTATGTAACCATAATATGTGTCCTTTCCGCTCTCGGTTGCTGCATCAAAGCGGACACCGCTGTTTTGGTTGGTGCTCTTTTGGTCTTGGGCGATCGTGTAAAATGTATTCCCATTTATCTCGTATCCTTTGTAAGTCAATACAGTCAAAGATGGTCCCTTGGACAACAAGTACAACTCATCACAAACAGTGTTGTCACCTCTGAGACGTGTTTCCAACCAACTGCTGAAAGTCCTGATGTGATCACATGTAATCCAGTCGTCGCATTGCTCCTGGTGTTTGGAGCGCAGACTGTTCTTATGTTCATCGACATACGGGGTCACCAAGGTAGAGTTCTGTAGAACTGTGTAGTGTGCTTGAGACCAAGAATATCCGTCCCTGCATATTATTGAGTCTCTTCCAAGAGTGCCTTTTCCAGTCAGTCTCCCCTCATACCGCGATTTAGGGAGACCTATCTTGTTAAGGCCAGGAATGAAGTCAACACAAAACCCGATAACATCCTCTGTTTGATGGCCCATGAAGATGCTTCCTTCTGGCCTAGCGCGGTTACGGACATATTTCTTTAGGACTCCCATGAACCTCTCAAAGGGGAACATATTGTGTAGAAATACGGGCCCTAGGATGACAATCTCGTCGACTAGATGAACTAGGACGTGCGTCATGATATTGAAGAAGGATGGTGGGAACACTAGCTCGAAACTGACAAGACATTGCGCCACATCACTCCTTAGCCTTGGTACGATTTCTGGATCGATCACCTTCTGAGAGATTGCATTGAGGAATGCACATAGCTTCACAATGGCTAATCAGACGTTTTTCGGTAGAAGCCCCCTCAATGCAACCGGAAGCAGTTGCGTCATAATCACGTGGCAGTCATGAGACTTTAGGTTCTGAAACTTTTTCTCTGGCATATTTATTATTCCCTTTATATTCGACGAGAAGCTTCTCGTGACCTTCATACTGAGCAGACATTCAAAGAAGATTTCTTTCTCTTCTTTCGTAAGAGCGTAGCTGGCAGGGCCTTTATACTGCTTCGAAGGCATGCCGTCTTTTTCGTGCAAACGTTGCAGGTCCTCCCGTGCCTCAGGTGTATCTTTTGTCTTCCCATACACGCCCAAGAAGCCTAGCAGGTTCACGCAAAGGTTCTTCGTCACGTGCATCACGTCGATTGAGGAGCTGACCTCTAGGTCTTTCCAGTAGGGTAGGTCCCAAAATATAGATTTCTTCTTCCACATGGGTGCGTGTCCCTCAGCGTCATTCGGAACAGCTAGTCCACCGGAACCCTTTCCAAAGATTACGTAGTGTAAATCATTGACCATAGCAAGCACATGATCACCGGTGCGCATGGCGGGCTTCTTCCGGTGATCTGCCTCGCCTTTGAAATGCTTGCCTTTCTTTCGACATTGATGGTTGGTCGGAAGAAATCGACGATGGCCCAGGTACACATTCTTCCTGCATTTGTCCAGATATATACTTTCAGTGTCATCTAAACAGTGCGTGCATGCGTGGTATCCTTTGTTTGTCTATCCTGAAAGGTTACTGAGAGCGGGCCAATCATTGATGGTCACGAACAGCAACGCCTTAAGGTTAAATTCCTCCTGTCTGTGCTCATCCCACGTACGTACACCGTTTCCATTCCACAGCTGTAAAAGTTCTTCAACTAATGGCCTTAGGTACACATCAATTTCGTTGTCGGGTTGCTTAGGGCCTTGGATGAGAACTGGCATCATAATGAACTTCCGCTTCATGCACATCCAAGGAGGAAGGTTATACATACATAGAGTCACGGGCCAGGTGCTGTGATTGCTGCTCTGCTCCCCGAAAGGATTAATGCCATCCGCGCTTAAAGCAAACCATACATTCCTTGGGTCCTTTGCAAACTCATCCCAGTACTTTCTCTCGATTTTTCTCCACTGCGACCCGTCAGCGGGTGCTCTCAACTTCCCATCTTTCTTTCGGTTCTCACTGTGCCATCGCATCAACTTGGCATGCTCTTCGTTTCTGAACAAACGTTTCAACCGTGGTATTATAGGAGCATACCACATCACCTTCGCAGGAACCCTCTTCCTGAGGGGCTCGTCGTCAACATCACCAGGGTCATCTCGTCTGATCTTATACCGCAATGCACCGCATATCGGGCATGCGTTCAGATCCTTGTATGCACCGCGGTAGAGGATGCAGTCATTAGGGCATGCATGTATCTTCTCCACCTACAATCCTAGAGGGCATACGACCTTCTTTGTTGTGTATGTACTGTCGGGCAATTCATTATCCTTTGGAAGCTTCTTCTTCAATATTTTCAGTAGCTTCTCAAATCCTTTGTCAGCCACAGCATTCTCTGCCTTCCACTGCAGCAATTCCAGTACGGTACCGAGCTTTGTGTTGCCATCTTCGCAATTGGGGTATAACCCTTTTTTGTGATCCTCTAACATGCGATCGAACTTCAGCTTCTCCTTTTGACTAATGCATTGCGTCCTTGCATCGACAATGACCCGGCGGAGATCATCATCATCGGGCACATCGTCTGGTTCCTCTTGATCTTCAGCAGCTTCACCCGTGGCAGCATCATTGGGCACATCGTCTGGTTCCTCTTGATCTTCACCAGCTCCCCCCGTTGCAGCATCACCGTATTCAGGGGGCACATAGTTGTCATCGTACTCTTCTTCTTCGCCGTCTTCCATCATAACCCTTATTTCTTCGTGCCTCGTCCAAACATTATAGTGTGGCATGAAACCCTTGTAAAGCAGGTGGAAGTGAAGGATTTTCCGGTTAGAGTAAGGCCTCGCATCGTATTCCCACATTCAGTGCATGGACAACACATAAAACCATTCTGCTTGTTTGCCTCAGCCGCATCGAGAAACTCATGCACGTCCTTAATGTACTCGCGGGTGTGTCTGTCACCGTACATCCATTGCCGGTTCATCTGCGTGCATTATATATAATTAAGTGTCCAAATTAATAGAAGTTCATCATCACATTAAAACCAAAGTGCATACATAGTTCTCATCTAACAACATATAGCTCTTCAGAGCATCTAATTAATTAAACCATACATTGAAACTATGTAAAACATTTCAATGCGAAAACAAATGCGATCATAATCGCAACCAAGATAACAATTGATCCAACGGCATAATGATACCAAGCCTCGGTATGAATGGCATATTTTCTAATCTTTCTAATCTTCAAGCGCATTGCATCCATCTTGATCTTGTGATCATCGACGACATCCGCAACATGCAACTCCAATATCATCTTCTCCTCCTCAATTTTTTTTATTTTTTCCTTCAACAAATTGTTTTCTTCTTCAACTAAATTTAACCTCTCGACAATAGGGTCGGTTGGCATTTCCGATTCACATACATCCTAGATAAATAAAATCTATGTCACGTTGGTCGGCATAATTTTCATAAACAATAAATGAACCAATAGTTATAAAGATAATATACATACCAAATCCAATCATAGACAGGACGAGGGCCGACGGGGGCGGATACCAAAACCATCGCACTATATAAGATGCAATAATAAATGTAAGAAAATGATACAAGTATCTATCTAAACATACAAGTAAGAATATTTTTCCTTTCAGAAAGAAGATAAGAACAAGAGGCTCACCACAGTGGTGTCGGTGATGAGATCGGCGCGGGTGATCGACGGAGGTGAAGACGGGGACGGGGCGTGACGGACCGCTAAATCTAGACAAATCTCGAGGAAAATAGAGCTTGGAGGTCGAGCTTCGAGAGGAGAAAGCTTAAGTAGTGTGGCTCGGGCATTCCATCGAACACCTCATGTGCATAGGAGGTGAGCTAGAGCACCAGAAAGCCCTCCCCCCCTCGGCCAGAAAAAACAGAGCATTGTGCTCTGCTCTTGCGCGAGGGGGTATATATAGGCACCTCATTGGTCCCGATTGGTGACATGAGCCGGGACTAAAGGGGAGCCATTGGTCCCGGTTCAAGCCACCAACCGGGACCAATGATGGTGGGCCAGGAGCGAGGCCCATTGGTCCCGGGTCATCCCACAAACCGGGAGTCGGGGAAGACGTAGGCGGTCCACCTCGCGCCCGCGCGCCGCCTGCTGTTATGCCGCTAGTCTGCTAGAGATACAAGAATTCCTACGGAGGAATCGGGGCAACGGATGGGATGCAGGCGGCGCATGGTGTGCTCAGGTCTGCAATCGAGGTTGAGGTACAGGGGGTGAGCGAGCCTGTCGCCGCCGCCACCGCCAACGACGAAGACGAGACCCCGTTCCCGTCGCCGTTGTCGGTCGTCGAGTCGGACCGACAGCGGGGAACCAACACATTTGTCTCAAAAAGAAAAAAAAACTTGCAGCACACATTGTGATACGGGTCGAAAGCAAAGCAAGGGAAAGCTGGAACAAATTTCAGAAGGTGAAAACAAAGACTTTAAAGGGAATAAATTCAAAGAGTAGACAGATTATTTATTCAAACTGTGTTGCTTAACAGTTAACACTACTCCATATCTGAAGAGCAAACGATGCTTCAGGTTCGTCAGGGTTGACATTTTGAAATAAACCCGAAATTGACTTTCAATTCTTTTGGCATTATTTTATTCAGACTTTTGGGGTGTCATGTTACCTCCTCCCATACTTTTTGATCAAAGTATTTTTTCAGGAATTTTTGAATATAATTCAAATGCCATTTTGAAATGAAGTCAAATTCAATTGAAAAATCAAATTCAATCAAAATGCATAGATGCTTAGCTATATTTGTGAAACATTCCAAACTGAAAATTTAAGATGTTACACATACATCCGTCGCCGAGACCCTGCTGTGCCATGTTGCCGAGACTCCACATAGTCGATGCGTCACATGAGACGCCGCACGGCCGATCTGGATCTTGGCAGTGAGGCGGCTTGCTCCAGGCAGCGGCCTTGGGTGGTGGCGTGGCCGTCTAGTGGCACGTCGGTGGCGGTGCCGTGGTGAGGACCCCGTGGTGGACCGGGCAGATCGGGCCGGATGCATGCGATGATGGCCTCCCGTCATGGCCTAGCCGGGGCGGGGTGGACCGGACAGTGGCCGGTGGTGAGGCCCAGATCGTCCTCACATGCATAGCATGGACGTGGCCATGTCCAAGGCGGAACTGCTCTAGCGGTCCGACGGATTCGACCCCGAATCCCGTTAGGTACAGAGACGGTGAAGAGCATGCTTGGGATTCATCCTAATGGCTCTTCCGGCATGGCGCAGTGGGGTGGCAGCCCTCTCTCGATGTTCCAGTGGTGGCGCCCTTCGACAGTGGCTGGAGCGTCAGGATAGACCACAGTTGCAGTGCGGCTGTGGATGATCGCCGGATCTGGGCGGCCATCTCCTTGGCTTTGAAGGGGATCTTGCAGATGCACAGGTTGTTGGTTGGATGTTCTTGGGACGGATCCAGGTGAAAATCTGGTGTTCGGCCGATGGACGGAGCCGGTGATGGTGACGCCCTTGGCGTCGTTTTATTCACGAAGGCATCATCGAGGTGAAACTCCCAACTCCTTCCGCTACCTGCGGGGGAAACCCTGCATCAGAGTTGATCGGATGATGACGGCGCTCTGGTGTCGGTGCTTCCTTGGACACGTCTTTCTTTTTTGGTGTGCAATGGCTCGAGAGACCAGTGGACGGTTTTAGAAGTGGCTCCTCGTGGGATGAGGTCCGCCCCACCTCCTCCATGGCGAGTAGGGAGGGGATCACCCGCCACCACCGTCCGACGGCGACCAGGAAGGAGCCCGGCACCTGACTAATATGGGCGCTCTCTTGGTTGTGTGATCTATGGAACTGTGCTGGCCTATGTTTTGCTATCCCCTGAAGGTCTGCATGGTGGCTTGGTGTTTAAGGTTTTCTCGTGTAATTCGCAATGCTTAGGAGGTCGTTCATTTCGTTGTCCCGTCGCGCGCGTTGTACGGTGTGTGGTCAGAGCTGAGCACATTCACCCTGGAAGAGAGACGAGATTTGTGGATCTAGTAAAGCTTTCAGTATAATAAGCTGGGCCTCCGGGTCTTTTCCTCTAAATTACGCCAAATGTTATTTTCTTTTCACAGCCAGGCACACTCAACATTCCACTGCTCACAAATCATGCTTTATCATGCATACACAAAACACAACACAATCCTAGAAATAAATATGTGCACTTTGTCCAATGTGGGCTGCTGCTTAATAGTACTGGTAATTACATGTATGAACAACAAGCAAAAGCAATTAATGCTCCAAGTCTCACAGCTTGCTGTCCAGTCTGAAGCAAAGCAGCATCACAACACACAATTGAACTTGCTCGCTGAAACTGAATTGCATTAACAGTCTCCAGCCTTCCAAGTAAGTATAAGTATACAGTAGGGAAGAATCGATATACTGCTGATCAACACTGCAGAAACAAACATGCATCATTTTGCCAAGTTGGGGCCATGCTGACCCTGTTGGTCGATCTAGCATGATGGGCGGTGGGACGAGGAATTAAGAAGTGTAAGACAATGAGGGAGGGAGGATAAGACAAGTGGAGGAGGAGGAAGATGGAGTGAGCCGGTGGCGATGAGCGGCCCGGGAACGTGTGCGGTCTCAGCGCCAAATGTGGCCAGAGCAGAGGAGATGTCGCCAGGGCAGGAGCTAGTGGAGGAGGCACTGCACTGCTATCCTGTCTTGAATCATCAGGATTTGTAGCTCGTCGACAGGGAGGGGAGCAGGCCTGCCATATAAAATACATGAAACAAATTAGTACTGCCAAATATTCTCCGAAATATGCATGAATCGTCCATCATGCCACACCCACAGTTTGAAATTTAACTCTTTTAACCATCACTTGATGTCATCAGTTACCTCTGAAATGGTCGACCATGCACAACCACGCAGCTCTCCACGGAGACACCGAGACAGAGGCTCACTGCTAAGTGGTTACTTCTGAATACCGATCAACTTGTACAAAACCGCTGTTGGATGTGAATCGTTCTGCAGAAGCAGAGTAATGAGTCTAGAACTCGGAAAATGATGAACAAGGTAAAGGATTTCATGATCGTGGATATAATCTCTAGGTCATTACTTTGAGTCGTTAGTCTGCTAAATTGGAACTGAATCATTTAAGGTGGACAGGGAAACACCTGAACTATGGTGTCACACATGCCTCGAACAAAACAGTGCTTTAGCAGGGATCTTTTTTTTTTCATTTCTGAAAGAAGCGAAAGAACGGACAACTGACCTTTGAGATAGATGGTCGATGGAAAACGGTCAACTCCTTCAGGAAAACACGACATATGCTTCCATTACTATTATTAGTTTGGATGCAACAAGCAACTTCTGAATTACAACTGTAAAATTGACAGCTGGCAGTAATGATCCTTTAGAATCCAGGTAATAATGAATGTAAGCTGATGAACCTGCTAAGTAGGAAATGAAACTCTGAAGAATGCGGGTCCATAAATGCAATCTCCACAATCCGCACAAGATGTAGTTGGCAGTGGGTTGTACCATGAACCTTCGACCAAGAGCATGAAAAATAACGTACGTATTCAAATATCGCACAAAATGTACATGTTTCATCGCAGAGATATTCAGATAAGTCCGAGGTAACATAGTTGCGTTATGCCACCAAAAATGCAGCAAAAAAGGTGTGCTGCTTACGCCAATTACCAGTCTTGCTTCATCATGGTTTGGAGCTCATCAACAGGGAGAGGAGAAGGCCTGGCATACATGAAACAAATTAGTACCACAAAAAACCTGATTGGTCAACCATGCCACACCGATAATTTGAAATGTAACTTCTATAACCATCGCTTGATGTCATTACCTCTGAAATGGTCAATTATGAACAACTGTGCAGCGCTTTGTCGAGGCACCAAGACAGAGGCTTGCTGTAGGTTACTACTGAATACCAGCTTATTAAAAATTCAGTGTTGGATGTGAATTGCTCTGCAGAAACAGAGTAATGAATCTAAGTCCTGGAAAAAGATGAACTCTTTAACGAAACAGAGTAACGGATTTCATGATCATGGATATAGTTGCTCGGCTTTGAGTCGTTGGTCAAAAGACGAACCTGCTAAAGTGGAACTGAATCTCTGAAGGTTGACAGTGAAACATCAGCATACATCAAATATGCGCATGATGCAGTCAGCACTCAACAGTCAACACTTGGGGGTAGAACGGACTGAGATGTCAGCATCAACATATATCAATATGCACAATATGAGCAGATAATCAACCTGTTCCAATATTGCACGAAACTTATTTTAATTAGCACTGAGATGTATTCAGAAAAAAGGTTAAGCAAACATTCTTGCTTTAAACCAACAAAAATGGAGCAAAGTTGTGTTGACTACACCATATACAGTAAGCAAGAAACACTCATATCTAAAACTACCAGTAGATGAACTTACCAGAGGATAAATTGCTCTTCCGCACCGATTGTTAATCTTGATGTGATTTGTGAAACACAAGATGTGCAGCCACTGGGAAACCAAAACATGCACCAGGGAATATCTAGCGAGGGAAACACCTAAACGATGACGCCACACATTCCTAGAACAATTCAGTGCTTTAGTAGGGATCTTTTTTTTTCTTTTTAAAAGAAGTGAAAGAACGACCAGACTGACCTGTTGAGATGGTTGACATGAAACTGCACAATACTGTTGGTTAAAATAACGGTGGCACGTAGGTGAAATCCAAGCTCGTGAGTTGGGCCGGCCTAGCTGTTGGGCCGAAGATGACGACGGCCCAGTCTAGGAACGAACTAACCGCAGCGCCTGCTGTTCCGATGTTTAGTACCACACTGCTCGGCTAAGAAGGTACTACGCGGCTTAAATAGCCCGGTGCTGAGCGCTCCATCGCCGAGGAAGCAAAGCTGATTCATTAGCTCTGCCGAGGCAAAGAGCTTTCGCTACGTACTTCTGGCCGGGCCTGTCCTGTTGGCTTGTAACCCTTTTCTTTCATCCCTTACTATTTTGCTCCAATTTTTTTTAGTGCTCTATTTATTTGGCTTTCAATGGCTCAGAGGAAGGCGATGTCATCTAACACCACTAATATTTTGCCTTTCCTTTTATCTTTTTTATTGTCCTAATATTTCGCATTTTTCCTCTATCTATCCTATAATATTTTGCCTTCTCATTTATTAGTGTTTTTCTCTTTTGTTCTATGGAAATCATATTTGGCGCAGTGCCAAATATGTGACAACCCCCTGCGAACTTTCCTTGATGTCGCCCAGTCGCTTTGCACGAATTTTAGTGCACTTTCCCTGACACGTCAACATTGGGCTACGTTCGCTTGGGAGGCATAAGACTAGAAAGGATTCATGGATATCCTTCCCACGTGGATCCTGGTGCCCATCCCTCTTCCCCACTGCACACTAAGTGAGCGAGTAAGTGGCTTGTAACCCTTGGTCACCCTCGTTGTGTGTTGGGGGTTAGAAGTATGATGCGATGTTAGTCTTTTTCCTTTTTTGTACTAATATTTTTCCTTTTCAACGGCTCATAGCAATGATATCTTGCCTTTTCTTTCATCCCTTACTATTTTGCTCCAATTTTTTTAGTGCTCTATTTCTTTGGCTTTCAATGGCTCAGAGGAAGGCGATGTCATCTAACACCACTAATATTTTGCCTTTCCTTTTATCTTTTTTATTTTCCTAATATTTCACATTTTTTCCTCTATCTATCCTATAATATTTTGCCTTCTCATTTATTAGTGTTTTTCTCTTTTGTTCTATGGAAATCATATTTGGCGCAGTGCCAAATATGTGACAACCCCCTGCGAACGTTCCTTGATGTCGCCCAGTCGCTTTGCACGAATTTTAGTGCACTTTCCCTGACACGTCAACATTGGGCTACGTTCGCTTGGGAGGCATAAGACTAGAAAGGATTCATGGATATCCTTCCCACGTGGATCCTGGTGCCCATCCCTCTTCCCCACTGCACACTAAGTGAGCGAGTAAGTGGCTTGTAACCCTTGGTCACCCTCGTTGTGTGTTGGGGGTTAGAAGTATGATGCGATGTTAGTCTTTTTCCTTTTTTGTACTAATATTTTTCCTTTTCAACGGCTCATAGCAATGATATCTTGCCTTTTCTTTCATCCCTTACTATTTTGCTCCAATTTTTTTAGTGCTCTATTTCTTTGGCTTTCAATGGCTCAGAGGAAGGCGATGTCATCTAACACCACTAATATTTTGCCTTTCCTTTTATCTTTTTTATTTTCCTAATATTTCACATTTTTTCCTCTATCTATCCTATAATATTTTGCCTTCTCATTTATTAGTGTTTTTCTCTTTTGTTCTATGGAAATCATATTTGGCGCAGTGCCAAATATGTGACAACCCCCTGCGAACGTTCCTTGATGTCGCCCAGTCGCTTTGCACGAATTTTAGTGCACTTTCCCTGACACGTCAACATTGGGCTACGTTCGCTTGGGAGGCATAAGACTAGAAAGGATTCATGGATATCCTTCCCACGTGGATCCTGGTGCCCATCCCTCTTCCCCACTGCACACTAAGTGAGCGAGTAAGTGGCTTGTAACCCTTGGTCACCCTCGTTGTGTGTTGGGGGTTAGAAGTATGATGCGATGTCAGTCTTTTTCCTTTTTTGTACTAATATTTTTCCTTTTCAACGGCTCATAGCAATGATATCTTGCCTTTTCTTTCATCCCTTACTATTTTGCTCCAATTTTTTTAGTGCTCTATTTCTTTGGCTTTCAATGGCTCAGAGGAAGGCGATGTCATCTAACACCACTAATATTTTGCCTTTCCTTTTATCTTTTTTATTTTCCTAATATTTCGCATTTTTTCCTCTATCTATCCTATAATATTTTGCCTTCTCATTTATTAGTGTTTTTCTCTTTTGTTCTATGGAAATCATATTTGGCGCAGTGCCAAATATGTGACAACCCCTGCGAACGTTCCTTGATGTCGCCCAGTCGCTTTGCACGAATTTTAGTGCACTTTCCCTGACACGTCAACATTGGGCTACGTTCGCTTGGGAGGCATAAGACTAGAAAGGATTCATGGATATCCTTCCCACGTGGATCCTGGTGCCCATCCCTCTTCCCCACTGCACACTAAGTGAGCGAGTAAGTGGCTTGTAACCCTTGGTCACCCTCGTTGTGTGTTGGGGGTTAGAAGTATGATGCGATGTCAGTCTTTTTCCTTTTTTGTACTAATATTTTTCCTTTTCAACGGCTCATAGCAATGATATCTTGCCTTTTCTTTCATCCCTTACTATTTTGCTCCAATTTTTTTTAGTGCTCTATTTCTTTGGCTTTCAATGGCTCAGAGGAAGGCGATGTCATCTAACACCACTAATATTTTGCCTTTCCTTTTATCTTTTTTATTTTCCTAATATTTCGCATTTTTTCCTCTATCTATCCTATAATATTTTGCCTTCTCATTTATTAGTGTTTTTCTCTTTTGTTCTATGGAAATCATATTTGGCGCAGTGCCAAATATGTGACAACCCCCTGCGAACGTTCCTTGATGTCGCCCAGTCGCTTTGCACGAATTTTAGTGCACTTTCCCTGACATGTCAACATTGGGCTACGTTCGCTTGGGAGGCATAAGACTAGAAAGGATTCATGGATATCCTTCCCACGTGGATCCTGGTGCCCATCCCTCTTCCCCACTGCACACTAAGTGAGCGAGAAAGTGGGATTCATGGCGCGTAGCACTGCCCACTTCCTCGCCCGACGACCTGTGGGGGAAACACGACCGGAGACGCTTAATTAGACACCCCTACTATAGAGATAAGCACTGATGCTTAAGAAAACTCATTTCATTTTTACCAACCACCTTTCATTCTACAAGGCCGTAGGGTTAACAAGCTACAGCTTGTCCGGACTGAAGCAAGCAGCAGTTACAACAGGACTAGAACTTCTTCTCATGCACTTCCTTGCTAGTTGGAGCTGGAACTGCAATAATCAAATTCCAGCCTTGCAAACATGGTCTGAGGCACACGTCCTAGAGATTAGCATGCATTCATTTTTCAAACATGGTCTGTTTTTTCTAGTTTTATGAAGCTTCTAGAATATTCCTATTTGGTTTTTGTTTTCTTTACTGGTATTACAAGCTTTTATCTCTTATTATTTTTTATAAAATATATTATGGAATTTCCAAAAATATTCACATTTCTAAGAAAATAAAGCTCACAAATTCCAATAAATTTTTAGAACTTTAAGAAATCTTCACAAAGTTTTAATAGTATTCACACTTTTTTATTAACATGTTTCAAAATTTGATTTTTTTTTGTAAATTAAAATAACGTTTTCAGAAAAATTGATGTAATTTAGAAATCATGAAAATTTTGGAATTGGAAACTTTTTTAACATTTGAGAAAAAATCAATTTGTAGAACTTTTTTCCATTCTATAATTTATTTTTAAATTTCTAAAAATTTATTTTCAAGATTTTTTTTAAATCAAATATTTTCAGTTTAAATTTTTTCAACATTTTTGCTGTAGCCGGTTTCCTGGGAAGAAGGAAATGCTCCTTTACCCGATAGCTAAGGTAGGTCGGCCCACTAGCTGCCCATATGTGTGATTGCTCGTAACGAGCGGGTACCACATGATCCAGTCATGCGCCGTTGGCCTGCGTAATGTTGTTTTTCTTCGAGTTCTCAAACAGTTTGGTTTTAAGCAATAGTTCCGTCAATTTCTTTGTAGATTTTTTGTTTTCAGAAGAATTTTTTAAGTGACACTTTGAAATCTTTTTTTTGCGACAGGAACACTATTTTAGTTACACGTGTATTTTTTAATATTACATGATAATTGTAGAAACATAGATGAACTTTATATAAAAAATGCTTGAACACAAAAAAATGGTCACAGTGTAAATGTCCGCCATGTTTAAAAATGTGATCACCACATAAGTGTAAAAAATACTTGCCATGTCTTTACCTTTAAAATATTCATATATGTGAACCAACATATATATGATTGGATGGTTAGAGAGACGGTGGTATCCCCAGCCCACCAGGGTTCAAGCCCTGGTGCTCGCGTTATTCCTGGATTCATTTCAGGATTTTCGGCGATGCGCTTTCAGTGGGAGGAGACGTTCCCGTCGACAACGAGGCGCCTACGGTGACTTAGTAAATTTCAAGACGACATGCCGGCTCAGTCTCTCGGAGGTGCTCATATGGGTAGGGTGTGCGTGTGTGCATTCATAGGGGTGAGTGTATGCGCGTATGTATGAGCGTTTGCGTCTGTATTGGTGTTAAAAAAATCATATATATACAAAAAATATTATAAAAATGAAAAAGCTATAAATGAAAAATAAAATAAGTAAGAGACATATGAATAGTTTCTTTTGACAACCTAGAATATTTTACAACGTGTGTAAAAGGTTTTTTTTCCTGTGGCACGTAAACACTTCGTTTCTAGAGAATGTCATGATGATTAGCTTTATTAATTAAAACACACTTACCTGGTCAATTCACAAGGGGAGGATAGGGCTAGGAGGATCATGAACCCAAATACAACTGTTAACACAACACTCTCAGCCAAGGTGTGTGCAATAAAATTAGCCTCTCTTCGTCTCTTGGAAAGAACACAAACTCCACTTTAACGAAAGAAGAGACTTGAATGCAGATATCCCGCTGTATTTCCACATATATTTTTTTTAGAAAAAGGCCATCATGCCTAGCTTTATTAATCAAATAACGCTTACATTGTCTGCTAATAGTTCGGAAATAAAAGAGGGCGGTGGGTCCAATCACAAATTTGGTGGATCAACAAGGCCATTTTGCGCTAGCACATGAGCTACCTTATTAGATCCCGATTACAATGCTCTAACGACCTTCCCAAAATCAACTAGTAGTAACGTGCAATCTTCTAGGATTGGCGCTGCGATCATCGAATGCCCCAAGTTTTGTTGTAGAGCCTCCACAAGAATTAGGTTGTCTGTTTGAACACGAACAATATACAACCAGCTGTGTTTGTGAGTTTTGAGACCCTCCCGTAGAGCTGCAGCCTCAGCCGACAACACATCAGCTACATAATCAAGTTTTGTCGTCGCAGCTCCAATGAATAAGCCCCTATTATCCTACAGGATTGCTCCACAAGCCCCTGTATGATCCTCTTCCGAAAAAGCAGCATCCACATTCAAAGCTACTTGGTTCTGAAGTAGTTTCTTCCATCGATCGACACGAGGGGTCACCACCCGTTTACAGGCTGCACGTACATAAATCAGAGAAAAGGCCTGTATTGCCTGGCATGTTCCTTTCGGGGTTTGAACCTGTTCTTGGCGAGCGATACATCTTGTCTGCCACCAAAGGTACCAACTCGTAACAGCTATATTGGCACATCTAAATTACCCTACCTGACTTACAAACCCAACCAGAAGTACCGAGTAAACACTTAATAAAAGAAGCTTGTTCAATTCACTCTTTTTAAGTGTGATATATGCGAATATTTTTCTATGTTTCAGACCTTTTCCTTATTCGCACGCCATGGCATCAATTTCTTATAGTAAATCTTCTCCACTATATATTTTTTCCCCAATGATTGTGCATGAATCGTCTCATTATCTCTGATGTCTTCAAGATATTTTTTGGTAATATATGGAGCCATCATTGCCTTGATAGCCTACTCTTTGCTGCAGGTGTGCTCATTGATATATCTTTTGACAAGCAAACTCTTGGACCTAGTTACATACAAGTACCAGGGACAATCTTCAACACATATCACCTCAACCCTGGTTCTAGTATTTCTGATATTCTTCACAGGCACTCTGTTTTTTATGCTATATTCATCTATTGCTTCTCGCAACTGCTCAACAGTTGAAAAGAACATTCCAACTTTAAACTCGGGTTCCTTCATGTCGACCGATGTGAATGACTTGAACTTGAACATGAAGTTATCATCTTTAGAATCTGGTAATTCAAGCTCACCATCAGAATCTTCCATCTTCCTTTTATATCCTTCTTATCCTTGTCCTTCACGTCATTGTCTTGAACTTGCTCTCTACCTTTGTCAGGGATCATTGAATCTTTCACATCTTGATCCACAAAGGCGGCAAACAAATCATCATCTCCATCAAGTGGATCATTGTCATTGTCAAAAAAGTCTGCATCTGAATCAAGCCTGTCACTGTCGCTATCATCTTCCGTCAAGCTCTTAAATTTCTTCAATCTCTCCAGCTTCTCATCCATCTGGCCAGTGATATGTCCCTCTGGCTGCCCTGAAAACTGCTATGTAGGCTTGCACTGATTCATAATGACACTAGGCTGTTCTGAAGCATTTGCTTCTATCAACACATCATCCCATATGCTACTGTCAATCACATACATCTGATCCAAATAAAGAACTATATTGTTGTCCCTGGGCACTGAAGAACTGAGCTTTTGAAGGTTATCATCATTGCACACAAAGAAAAGACCATCAACAATTGTGTGGCCAGGCAGCAACCAGTAAACCTTTGTACTTGGTACTGTCGGGGTAGCCCAATTTCTCCAACAAATCCACAATATAAAGTACTGACCATTCCTCAACAACACAAAAGTCAAAGAAGTCAATTTTGTCATCAATATATGTTTGGTTGCTTCCCAAACCACAGAAAAATCCACCATGATGAACCTCAATAGTGAACACTGGATCATCGAGACCTGCCCCACTTCTTCCCCTGATCTTTCTTTCCCTCTTCCTATAAACATTGATTCTCTCTCCTAACCACTCTTAAATATGCGAAATACACGGAATCGGTCCACAACTACAATGCACAATAACACAAAGTAAAGGTTCAGTCTTTGCACTTCAACAAAAAACATACATTACTTTTGTGCATATATATTCAGTTCAAACAGAGTGTAAAGGTTCTGTTTTTTCCCCTTAGATCACCACCCATATTCAGTTTATGCAATGAATATGGCACATATATATTCAGTTTCTGCACTAAATATGGGAATATGTTCTGTTTTTGCGCTGAACATGAGTAGATGTTCATTTTTTTTCCAGTTAAAACAGAGTATAAAGGTTCAGTTTTAGCACCTAAAATGATCTGTTCTTTCACCTAGACAGAGTAGATTTCACACATAGGAATAATTTGTAAAGGTTTAGTTCTTTCCCACATATATATTCAGTTACAACAAAGTGTAAAGGTTCAGTTTTTGCACTGAATATGATTTTTTCTTCCACCTGTCCAGAGCAAATTTTCACACATAGGAACAAGTGTAAGAGTTCAGTTTTTGTGCACATGTATATATTCAGTTTAAACTGAGTGTAAAAGTTCAGGTTTTCCCCCTTATATCACCACACATAGGAACAAAATGGCAGCCATGCTTACAAACTACTCCCTCCGTTTCGAATTACTTGTCGCAGGTATGGATGTATCTAGATGTATTTTAGTTCTAGATACATCCATTTCTAAGACGAGTAATTTGGAACAGAGGGAGTAGACCTCAGTACAGAAATTTGGCATCAGTCCATCGAAAATGATTAACAACAAAGAAAAGATCCAATCGTCGATGATCACATATGCCCTATTCCATGGAAGAGGACACGGAGGCAGAGAGAAGAGGAGAGGAGGAAGACCATCCACGGCTTGCCGGAATTGAGCCGCCTTAGGTCGCCGTCGATCGTCCTGCTCCAGGGAAACCGTCCAGAGAAGAGTACAAGAAAGGAAGGGTTTGGTCTAGCCCTGATTGGCGCGGGACTTCAGTTGCGTCCATTTCACAATTAACACCCTGGGAAAGATAACACTCGCAGAGCGGTCCAGTCTTAGCCGAGGTGGCAGCCACGTGTGCAGGATCAGACCCCCGAAACGTTTCTTTGGCCTAAAGTGTGCTCATAATCTAGTTTGCGGCCTAATCTGTGCTGATTTTGAGTTTGTGGCCTAAAGTGTGCTTTTAATTGGAGTTTATGGATTAACCATGCATTTCACTCTAAAATTAGCCTCTCTTCGTCTCTTGGACAGAACAAAAACTCCAGTTTAACGAAAGAAGAGACTTGAATGCGGATATCCCGCTATGTTGGCACATCACCGCTTATTTTGCTACTAGTTAAATTTACCGATCTAAATTCCCCTACTTGGCTTATAAACCCAACCAAAAGTACCGAGTAAACACTTAATAAAAAAGAACTTGTTCAATTCACTCTTTTTAAGTGATATAGTAGTATGTGATTAGTTTTGAGTTAAATACATTAGAAGTCTTACAACTTGCGCGCGACAATCAGTTTGGTGCACGAACTTGCAAAATACGTGTTTCTGGTCATTAAACTTGTGCGGGTGTGCAAATACGGTCATATTTCCCGTACGTGGATGTATTTGCTGCCTACGTGGCAATGCCAGTGTAGCAAGGGCCCATTGCCAGTGCCTAGTGCACGTGATGTTTTTTCTGCAAAAACACCCTCGTTTTTTTACTTTGTACAAAAGCACTCCAACAATAGTTGTCCGCTGGGTCCCAGCCGCCAGTATTCGCTATAAAAACATTTGGCTGGAAAAAATGGGACAGAGCGAGTTCGAAACTACAAACTGCTGTAATGGCGCTAACAACCTAACCACCACAACTGATCGTGCTTGCTGTTTCATTTGGACTACTAAGGTATATCACCTCTTGGATAAAAGTACACATTCTGAATATATTTTCTTTTCTCTGCATTTTCCAATTCAAAATGATTTAGATTCAAACAAAATTTCCACTGATTCGTTTGAAAGAAAATTACATACATTCCTTAAGCACAACATTTTCTTTTATCTAAATTTTTAATTTAAAATTCGAATTTAAAGAAAAAAATTATTTGATTTTTCGGGGAAAAAATTGCGTAAATTCATTCGGACCTATAATTTCTTTTATCAAGATTTTCCAAATTTTAATATATTTGAATTCAGACAAAATATCCAGTGATTTGTTCGAAAGAAATTTGCGTACATTGATTATGAACTGTATTTCTTTTATATAGCTTATTCAAATTCAAACAAAAATTAGATGATTTGTCCAAACAATACTTACATTCATTCTGAGCCACATTCCTTTTCTCTAGATTTTCAAATTTTGAATTATTCGATTTGAAACAAAGTTTTTCTGATTTGTTCCCACAAAATGTGTATATTCATTGTGCACTGTATTCACTTTTCTATATTTTTAATTTTTAAATTATTTTTGTGCTGAATTTTTTGATATATTATATGTTTTTTTCCGACATCGTATGCAAAAGTTATAGCCGTTTTACATTTTCCCTACACTTTTTGCAAAACATGTCCAAATTTAAGTTTTCAAATTTTCCTAACTAGTAGATGTAGTAATGTAACTACCTCTCGAAGCTCCCTTATTTTTTAAAGTTTTTATCATTTTCTTTTGATTTTTTTAAAAACTGAAATGGCGATACACGTAGGGGGGGGGGGGTAGAGTTTGAAAATTGACCTATAGTGCCGGTTTGTGTCTTCAACCGGCACTATAGGTTAAGACTCTTTAGTGCCGGTTGGTGACACACACCGGTACTATAGGTTAGACCTTTAGTGCCGGTTTGCGTCACAAACCGTCACTAAAGGGGCTCGTGGGGCCCTGGCCTGACGCCAGCCTGCCACCACCCCTTCAGTACCGGTTCGTGGTACGAACCGGTACTAAAGGTTCATTACGAACCGGTACTATTGATCGCCATCACGAACCGGTACTATTGATCACATTAGTGCCGGTTTAACCGGCACTAATGTTCTTCACATTTGACCCTTTTTCTACTAGTGAGGCCACGTGGAGGCCCATCTGTCCCGGTTCTGCATTGAACCGGGACTAAAGGGACAGGACATTAGTACCGACCCTTTAGTCCCGGTTCAGGAACCGGGACAAAAGGCCCTTATGAACCGGGACAACAGGCCCTTTTTCTACTAGTGCAGCATAGCTTATAATTATACGATTTTTGTCCTCACCCAAGAAATAACATGATATGTGGTAGAACTTAGCACTATACCTTAGAAACACACACCAGGTAACTAGTTCGCTTAGCATTCAGAAATTTTGACCTTTAGCTTGCTTGTTGCTAGTGATCTGCATTGTTTTGACAGCTTTTTGCTGCAATATAAGATCTGCAGCTCTTCCAGAGAGGGTGGGAGACCCTCCTTCGGCAGCTGTGATATGCGATTACAACATTCAATCTTCAATGTCTTGAGGGACGGAAGGCTGTACAGCCCCGCCTGAAGATCTACGAGATCATCACAATAACATAAAACCAGTTTCTCCAGCGAAAGTGGGAGGCCCTCTTTCGGCAGTCCTGAAATGTGATTACAATTGTTGATCATCAATTTTTTGAGGGATGGAAGGCTGTGCAGCCCCGCCGGAAGATTCACAAGGTCATCACAATGCATAAACATGAGATTTTGCAGGGACCTATGGAGCAGAAACGCTCTCTCTTCCTCATCTGTTAGTCTCTCCTCTTCCAAATATTTTAGTTCTAGTCGTTGGAGGCAGGTGAGGCCCTTGTAGAATGATGTCGTAAGGCGAGACAAATCATCGATCTTAAGACTTTCCAGTCTAGGGAAAATTCCATCTATTAGCTCATAACTCTCTCCAGCCGTTGTAAGTGCCGGGATAGGGGATTTGACTACTTCCAAATGCCTGAGGTTCACGAGGGATCGCAAGCCCTCTAGTGTAACGAGCGAAGTACAGTCGAAAATTCCCAAATGTTCTAGCAGCGTGAAGGATTCCAGCTGTAGAAATTCCAAACTTGAGTTCTCACATAATCCCAAAGACCTGAGTGTTCCAAGCGATTCCATGCCTTGTAATGTGGTGAGTGATCTGCATTTTGTAATTATCAAATCTTCCAACGACGTGCAGGAGTGCAGCATTAGAGAACTCAAACTTTGGCTACAATGTACTACTAATTTTTTGAGGCGGGTATGGTTATTCAGAAAGCAGGGCTGCATGGTTTCCTGGGAATACTCAGCAATTCTGATTTCTTCAAGTGATTGCGGGAGGAGCAATCTTCCCTGCACCAAATACGAGAACAACTCGAAGCATTCCCCAATTTTTAGATACTCAAGGGAGGTGAATCCAGCGAAATCTTTTCTGCTTCCATCAAATATTAGACATGGACATTTGCGAATAGTAATCTTTTTGAGAGAGGAGGTGAGATTTAATGGAATGTATAACAATCCGTCTGCAGCTGAGCTCACGGACAAATCATTTTGATATCCTGATGATGAAGCCTCCGAGGCTGGGACAATATTCGACTGACTGTTTCTTTCCTCTTCAATCCGTAACCGTGTCAACTTCGGACAGCCCACTAACATCAATTCCTTCATGGCTGGCGCATGTCGAAGCATCAGAGATAGCCATTTCCCCGTTATTCCACATGAATCAATACTAAGAATTTCAAGAAATGGGAGGGCATTACAATCTGCAGCTATCACGTCTTCATGGGTGTGCACTGACACAACATCTGAAGAGAAGAGTTTTGTGCAGCTTTCTATGCTCAAACTCTCTAGAGATACCAGATGAGAAAAACTTATTAGTGAAATAGACACCAGATTCTGGCAGCCTTTTATTTCCAAGTGTTTCAGGTCCCTCAGATTATGGAATGCCAAGATTTTGTCATCCAGTCTCATCTCACCAGAAGACTCACCCAAAAGACTATTTGGAATAATTTCGAACGTTTCCATGGAAAAAGATTTTATAGTTAGAAACGTTGAAACTTTGCTGATTAAAAGCTCAGAAAATGTGGCTGAAGGCCGAAGAGGGACCAATACTTGCAAGTGAGGACAATCGCAGATTATGAATTTTGTAAGACTGGGCAACCATGCATTCTTCTCCATTTTGAAGCTATGATGTTTCTCCAGCAAATTAAACATCTTAAGTGCAGGGCAACCTCGGATCTCCAGTACCCTTAAACCAGAGTTCATATCTCCGAGAGAAGTGCAGAAACAATTCTCCAACTCTGGCATCTCAACTAAAACTAGCTCCTCCAATGACGGAACCGATACTTCTCTTACTTCCCGCATATTGCTCAACTTCAACCTTATAAGAAACGGAAACCTTTCCAGACATGGAAGTATCCAGCCCTGTCCACAGTTCTCTAGATGAATTGTCTGCAAAGAGGTAAGCCAACCATCTAATATTTGATGGGAAAACTTGCTCTTAACTTGAGACGGTGAACCCAGCTCAACATGAACGCCCTCAAGTTTTAGATACCGGAGATGTGTATGATTTACCCAACTACACATGAAGGAATGAGAATCAGCAGATGATGCAGACAAATGAAGCACTCGCAAATGGTGTTCCTTTTGGAATGTATCTTTGAAGACTTTGAAGAAGAAAGGGTCATACTGCCCAATTAACACCAATGTCCTCAAGTTTGTCACTGATGTAAATGCACTTCGTAATTTTTCTTCAAATTTCTCATTACGAGATCTGTTGCTGGTTTGATTATCCATCAGATATACATAATCGGTTAGTATTGACAAATGGTGTACAGTTGGCAATATTTCATTGAAATGTATATCATCTATTGTTGCACACTCTGTTCTTGAAACAATCCTTGCAAAATCATGCATAAGATCACTAATGGCATATGAAGTTTGCCTGCCAGAAGAGAATAATTCTTCATTTTCTCTAACCTGCTCAAAAAAGCCCAGGTTTACCAATTCAGTTAGATAGTTCCATCCCATCTCCTCCAAATTCTGATTTGAATGAGTTCGCTTCACAAATCCCTGTGAAATCCACATACGAACTAACTCTTCGACGGGAAACTGATAATCGTATGGGAATATAGAACAATATGAGAAGCACTGTTGTAAATGGAAGGGTAGCTCGTCATAGCAAAGCTTCAAAGCCGGCATGATGCCGTTACTGAGTTGCAATGATTTCCAACATCCATTCTTCATAATGTTAGTCCAATGTTTGACAGTAAGATGTTCCCTTAATAGTGCTCCTGCAGTTTGTGCCGCTAATGGGTTTCCTTTTAACTTTTCTGCTATTTGTTGCCCGATGTCACATAGACTTTCTTGCTCTTCGTAGTTCTCATCACCAAATACACATGCTTTAAACAGTAACCAGAAATCATCCTTTTCCAATGCACCTAAATTAATTGGTTCCATTGTTCCTCTCTTTTTTGCAACAAATGTTTTTCTAGTTGTCACGAGTATCAAATTGTTGTTTGCAGCATTAGACTTAAAAGGAGCCAATAGCTGGTCCCATCGGCAGTCCTTTCTATCATCCCAGACATCATCTAGAACAACCAGAACCCTCTTTGATTTGATATTACTCTTCAAGACCTCCTGAAGCTTGGCAAAGCTGCAAAGTCCTTCGTGTGTGTCTTGGGACACAAAATCTAACATCTCCCTTGTGAGTCTCACTTCATCAAAGTTTTTAGACACCCAAATCCATATCCTGTGATCAAATTGATTTTCCACGGCAGGATCATTGTATACGAGTTGGGCAAAAGCAGTCTTCCCAATTCCTCCGATGCCTACAATAGGCACAACAGTGGCACCACCAGCTGATTTGTGTTCTCTTATCAGCTTGATTATAAATTTCTTCTCTGCAGCTCTCCCGTACATTTTTCTTTGAACGAGACTTGATGTTCTTCGGCATGGATCAGATGTTGTACTCTGATGATGATCTGTAGTTGCAGCAGAGTCTAACCCAAGTATGTCGAGAACCCCTCTCACATCCCCTTGGATGCCCTCCAATTGACTAATTGTTTGTTGTAACCTGTTGGAAAATCCGTCCTTGTTCCACAGGTATGTGTTATCTGTTGTGACTTGTGTTGACTCGTGATCAGTTCTCATCCTTTTTCTGCTTGATGGATTACCAACTGCAACATCCATATCATTTCCAGTAGCATTGGCCATGCTACAATAAGAACGAAAGAAAGCAAAGGTTCTTAAGCAAATCGTTTACTGAGAAGTGATGCACATGGATGTAGAAACGAGTAAATTCTGGCTTTTATTAATTAGAGAGGCATGAACTGCCGTAGACGGTAAACCGTACCTTAAGGAAGGGTCTTGCGGTTGGTGACTTGCCCTACAACCAGCACTCTTGATATGCCTGCTCAAAACCCCTGTCCCATTTGTAGTCTTACATTGGACTACCATGTGACAGTATTTACATTCTGCCTCCACAGGGTTTCCATTACCATCTCTTATTACCACAAAGTGGTCCCATGCCTTGGACCGTTGCCTCTTCCCACGACTGCTACTTGTTGGTGGTATATCAGTATCGACCATTGATGTCGAAGTAGCTGTGCCAAAAAAAAGAGAAGTGTTAGCATGGTCCCGTGAGCTGAACTTCTCTTTCACATTTAGATACAAAATCATGCGAAAAGTTTATATGTTCGGTGAAATAATACTCCCAGTGTCTCACAAGACCTTTCTTTTTTGCGGGGGAAACCTATGAAGCATGGATACTTCAAAAGCTGTTGTGTTGCCGTACCGGATGGCACCGATACTCTGATATGGCTAATATGGCTCCGATACTCGTATCCTAGAAGTATACCTTTTTTTATTTAAAGAGGAGAAAAGAAATGCCAATACAGCCCCGAGGGAGGACCAATAGCCTGCAACCACTAACCCTAACCTTCCTCTCTCGCACTCTGTTCGACCGCAGCAGGGATTGGGGATCGAGGGCGAGTCCGGCGTGCCGCCGCAGCTGCTGCCTCCACCGCCTGGGGTGGCTCGGCGCCTTGTATGCTTGCTGCTTATTGCTTGGCTGCTTGCTGGCTTCCGTACTTCCGTAGTAAGTAGTAGACTAGTATTACACTATTACTACACTGTGTGCTTGATACCTTCCATCGGCCATCGCTGAGAGAAATAGCTGCACAAAGGAGGCTATCACTTCGATTTATACATCTATTCTTCTACAATCTATACACATGTCCCTCTGCTTGTTGATGCTGGTGGGATAAATGGCTGATTTTGCTACTTTGCTGCTACTGTCTACTGCTAGGAAGGGAAATACGATATGGCATCTGCAGGGAGTGGTATGACAGCAAGCAAATCTTCACTTGGTGGGGTAACTAATGGGGCAGTATTTTGATCTCATCTCACACATTCTATTATGTTTGTATTTATTACATGTCATTTTATTAATTATTTATACATACTCGTCGTATCGATGTTTCTAGAAATTGCCGTATCCTATATCATCATACTGGTGTTGCAGTATCGGCGCTTCATAGGGGGAAAGTAAACAGAACATGAATCATTTCAACAAAACGTTAGTAACTCGTATGAACTGACCAAAACATGAACAAAACTAGATTTCACAGCGGCATGGACTCTCTATTTCTACATGACTACCTAAAGAAGGAAGCTCGGATAAATTCTAATTCCGATCAACCGTACATGAAGCGTTTCAGCAGAACACTAACTGTACGAACTGACACAAAGAGCACGGTTTTCTGTAGGCCAAGCTACCTGGTACCCTATATCAGGGCCGTCCAGAATGCACTGTGATGGATCGAGATATGTGCAAAAGTCTGAAATCTGCAGCTCGGTTAGGATGATCAATGCATAGTTCTAAATAGCGCGTTGCCGACCTCCCTGCCGTCAACAGCAGAGACCACCACGCGGACTCCCTTGATTGCAGACGTGAGCCCCTCGATTTCCTCCGCAAGCCCGGCCTCGCGGACCCAGGGCTTGCCAATGAGGGGGTGTGAAAGGATCTCTTGCGCTAGCCACCCGATCCCGGCGGCCTCCATCGCCATCCGGCGGAAGGGATCGTGAGCGAGCGGCCGGCCGTGGCGTGGAGTGGACGGACGGAGGAAGCAAAGCAAAAAATGCAGGCTATGACGAGACCTCAGCTCCACATATAAATAAAGACTGTTAACGGGCTAAATGGCCAGTCTGTATACATGGGCTGGGCTATGACCATGAGCAAAAACCTCAACAACAACAAATGAAGGTCCACCTCATTTCAAATTTTAATACCCTCTTTTATTTCAAATATTCAAGCACTCCATTTATTCACACAAATACAAGTATGCTAACAGAATTTAGGGGAAAAAATACATATTCGTACTACCACTCAAAATTAAAAGAAATCACAACATAAGTACAAAAAATTATAAAGGCGGGAACTATTTGGGGATGGCGGACGCAAAACCTCCGAGGCCCGCAACCAGGACAAGGGGCAGGATGGAGCACCACAGGACGGTCTTCCCGGCGGCTTGCCGGTCACGCGGATGTCGGTTCACCCAGAGGCCAGCCCAGGCCTCTCCGCACCCAAAGAGCACGAGAATGGCGTAGTAGGAGTAGAAGACCACCTTGCCACCATGGAGGAAGACGCCGCCGGGGCCCCGGTAGACGATCAGCCACAGCGCTCCTGCGGCCTCGAGGACGCCACACAGCAGCAGCGTCGCCGGCAGCTTCTCCCGGTCGAGGCTGGCCTCCACGATCGCGCCCACCGCGCTGCTATCCAGCTCCGGCTCCAGCCCCAGCTCCATGTATATTTTCCTTGCTTAGTTGGCTACTTGGTTTCTTGTGAACTACAATCTACTTGGTCAGTGATTATATACGCAGCGGGAGGGCAGACAGAAGCAACGATGATCCGGGAGTATTTCCATTATGCATTGATGGAAAGGGGTTTAGCCCGGTTTAAAAAAAAAATCACAGCGGCATCGGCTATTTCTACACCATCACCTAAAGAGCGGAGCCCAGCTCAGGTAAATTCTAGTTAACTGTATTTGGCAACAAAGACTCACAACTGAAGTAATCTACAGCTGGTGGTAGGCAGGCTTACACTGTTTGAGCCTGTGGGAGCTGAGGTCGTCGATCACGTTGGCCGCATCATAGAGCGCCTCCTTGAGCTCAGCAAGAGATTCAGCCAGTGGCTCGTTGCCGAGCCCCCTGCCGTCAACAGCGGAGACGACCATGCGGACTCCCTTGATTGCAGACTTGAGCCCCTCGATTTCTTCCGCGAGCCCGGCCTCGCGGACCCAGGGCTTGCCGATGAGGGGGTGTGAAAGGATCTCTTGCGCTAGCCACCCGATCCCGGCGGCTTCCATCGGCAGATCCGGCGGAAGGGATCGTGAGCGGCCGGCCGTGGCGTGGAGTGGACGGACGAAGGAAGCAAAGCAAAATACTCTGGAGGGGAGACGGCAGCTCTTCTCCAGCTTGGTTTATATATACATACAATACAAAAACTGTAACAGGCTAGGCCTAAATGGGTTATTGTCGAGTTAAAGCTTGAAAGGCCTGCATGTCTGTTTAAATGGGCTGGGCTGGGCTATCATCACGAACAAAAAACCTCAATGTACGACAACAAAATGAAGGTCCTCAAAGGAAAAAATATAAATGCAGGTCCTCCTCATTTTAATTTTTTTGAAATAAATTTCTCTTACTTTATTTCTTATTCAAGCACTCCATCATCCATACACACAAATACATAAACGCTCACAGAATTTAGGAAAAATATATAGTATTTTGGTATGTACTACCACTCAATTTTTGTTTCAAAAACAACAAAAAATGTTTAAAGGCGGGAACTATTTGGGGATGGCGGATGCAAAACCTCCGAGGCCCGCAACAAGGACGAGAGGCACGATGGAGCACCACAGGACGGTCCTCCCGACTGCTCGTCGGTCGCATGGCCGCTGGTTCACCCACAGGCCAGCCCAAGCCTCTGCACAGCCGAAGAGCACCAGAGCGACGAGAATGGCGTAGTAGGAGTAGAAGACCACCTTGCCACCATGGAGGAAGACGCCGTCTGGACCCCGGTAGACGAGCAGCCAAAGCGCCGCGGCGGCCTCGAGGACGCCGCACA
Organism: Triticum dicoccoides; assembly: GCF_002162155.2. Taxonomy (NCBI): domain Eukaryota; kingdom Viridiplantae; phylum Streptophyta; class Magnoliopsida; order Poales; family Poaceae; genus Triticum; species Triticum dicoccoides. Next base: position 736,453,166 of record NC_041392.1, on the reverse strand, counting down.
GCAGCAGCATCGCCGGCAGCTTTTCCCGGTCAAGGCTGGCCTCTACGATCGCGCCCACCACGCTGCTCTCCAGCTCCAGCTCCAGCCCCAGCTCCATGTATATTCTCCTTGCTTAGTTTGGTTACTTGGTTTCTTATGATCTATCTACCGGAGTCTGTGATTATATATGCAGCGGGAGGAACAGGCCACAAACCCAAGCAGCGGGAGTAAACACGCATTAGGACAAGAGACGTACGTAAAATATTAGCTGCGGAGGTTCCAAACTGATGTATTTTATTAGTGTTAGCTTCGAAGCGGGGTGAGTATAAGAGATGTGTGGATAGACAACACGAACACGAAGGAACCCGAACTAGATGCATCTGGGTAGTACTGTATGTGCTAGCTAGGTAGCCAACACGACAGAAGAATACAGATACGAACACGAAGATGAACCCGAGCCCGAGCGCATGCACGCACAACAACGAAGGAACCCGTCTAGCAGCTCTTTTCTTCTTTTCTTCTTTTCCAAGGGAAGAACACCCCAACGGACGAAAACACGCCCGTGATTTGCCGGTTTAAAAATGGAACGTCTCTCTCTTCATGCGTAAATGAACGATCTTTTTTCTTTTCTTTTGCGAATGCATAAATGAACGATCTAGCACACGCTCGCCTCAGGTGTTACTCTGAGTTTTATTGAATTTTCTACCTATTGATCTGTACTCCTTTCTGAATCGGGTTTCTTTGCGGTTTTCTTCTGTTTTTCAATTTTGCTTTTTTATTTTTGTTTTTGTTTTTATTTTTTCACTCTTTATCTTTTGGGGGTTTTCTACCTTTTCTATTTTACCTATTTTGTGCAAATAAAAATTTCAAAGATGTACAATTTTTAACGAATAATTTTAACACACGATGAACATGTACTTAATACTCGACAATCCTTTTTGTAATACAAGGTGACCATTAAGATTCATGGTGGACATATTTTTAATACATTAAATTTTTTTAATTACATGAGCATTTTTTTAAATGGATGACGACTTATAATGAATAGATAACATTTTAAAAACGCACGATAAACATGTTTTCAATACATGACAATATTTTTAGTATCATGAACATGTTTTGAAATGCGTACAGACATATAAAGAACTGGCTAACATTTTCATGTACACAATGAACAATCTTTGTATACATAATATGAGCGTTCAATTACACTATCCACATTCTCTAAATATATAATTAACATTTTTCAAATGCATGCTGGACATATAGTACTTGATGAACGTTAAAAAAACTGTTTCCCTTTCGAGAGAAGCATTGCCGGTTCCATGAGTGAACCGCGCTCCTCGCTAGGAGTTCGCGTGCTGCTGGGCCTGGCCTAGTGCGCGCACTAGGGAAGGTATAGTAATGCTATGAATAACCCAATATCAAATACTGGTAATAATATCAGCAAAAGAACGTTGTCCCGTGAACTCCCAAATTTTTTGTACACTTGATTGACCCACTTACTTCTATTATGTTAATACTCCCTCCATTCCACAATGTAGTGCTTCCTCTATCCACGTGCTTCAACTTTGACCGTAAATTTAACTACCAAGACCGATTGCGGCGGGAGCAAAAATTATATCAGTGAATTCGTGTTTGAAAGAAGTTTTCAATTATATAATTTTTTCTCCCGCCGCAGTTGGTCTCGTTGGTTAAATTTATGGTCAAAGTTGAACCTCGGGAAGCGCGGGCGCACTATATTTTGGAATGGAGGGAGTACTAATTACTACTGTAGGAATCCTGGTTCTTATTTATAATGATGGTTATATGTCTCACGATGAAGGATATTTGAGTTTTTTTGTTTATATAAGTTTTTTCAAAACTTCCATGTTGGGATTGGTTACTAGCTCCAATTTGATACACAAAAAAATGGGATCTCGTGGGAATGTGTCCTTAGCATCTCCCACTTTGAGTTGCTACGAGTGATATGTGTCGCTCCTTGCGCGCCAGGGATATATCTCACCCGCTGCAAGAGGACCTTCGGTCGTCTCTAGGGATCCTTCAACTTAGTGGACCAACTCATTGAAATGGTTTTGGAAAGGTTCTATAGACCGGTATAGATCATTTTTAGAACCTTCAATGCAGTTCATTTTTTTCTTTTTTCTGTGATTTTGTGGTTTTCTTTGGTTTTATCTTTTTTTCTTTTTTTCCAAATACATGCCTACCCGCAAGTTGTACATTTTCATATACATGCCTTTTTTAAAATAATGTTTGTAAATTCTTTCAATACACGTGTCGAACGATTTTGTAATGGTAAGAATATATTTTTGTAAACCACTCCCTGTTTCAAAACTTTCTGAAAATTTCTTATTTTTGTGAGAATTTTTAAAAATTCAATACTTTATCCAGTTTACAATTTTGGTAAAACTTTCTACAGTAACCAGTTTTATTTGGGAGAACTTGAAAACCTGAAGAAAATGGCTCTTTTTCCATGCCGCTAAAGCGGGCCGGCCCGGTACCTTCTCAGGTGCGAGTCCTCCGGAATTTGGCGCCGAGAGCAGCAAAGAGGAGCTTTGCCTCAAAAAGAAAAAAGCAAAGAGGAGCTCTCTGCTATGTACCGCATTGTCTGAGAAAAAAGTTGCTATGTACCACACCACTCGTAGCGAACGGGTCGCATTGGATGCAGCCATCTGCCGCCGGCCAAGTTCGTTTTTTTCTTCTTCTCGTACAGTTTGGCTTTCAGCGATTTTTTTTTGTGGGTTTCTTTTTTTTTTTTTGCAAAAGGACCACAGAATTACATTATCACCATGGTGGTACAAGCACCCCAACAAAATTGGAAATAGCAACAAGGTCCCACGGTAACCGACCCACCCCTCCCTCCGTCGCGGGTTACCAGCGCGCCGCCGCTTCCGCTGCTTCGTACATTTTTTGAGATGAAAATATGAATTTTTTTTTTCTTTAAAAACTGTGAACCCTTTTTCATTTTCTGGAGGTGAACAAATTTTGTTAAAATTACATCAACTTTGTATCAAAATTCATGAACAGAAATTTTTTGTTAATACGTATATAAAAAATATTCACCATGTACTAAAAAATGTTCATCATGTTTAGAAATGTGATCACCATGTCTTTCTAAAATATGCCCCACGTATTTTTAAAAGATATGCTGGGGTTCGAATTGGACACTCAGCCCAGCCGTCCTACGCTTTATTGGGATCCAAACTACATCACACATGTAGTTTAAATTTGAGCAACTTTTAATAAATCACTAGAAAATAACGAAATGCATGAAATATAGAAATAAAACTCTAAAATTCATGAAACTTGGACAGTGGGAATCCAATGTGGTCTACTTTGCATGAAAAATACGGAGGCCTAGTTTTCAACCTTATTTCAGGTACTTCCTTCACAAAAAAATCATTTCTGCAGCATGGGATCTTTTGCAAAAGTAAACGGTATGTCTGGGATCTGGTCCAATATGTTCGGTCAACCAGGGTGTGTTTGCAAAAGTTACCAGTCTTTCTGATGCGCCGTCGCCCATACGGATGCCTTCCTGAGAGCAGAGCCACCTGTCAGTGCCCCATTGCCACTGCCACCGTGTCCACCACTCCTTCCCGCCACCGCGCATTCCCACCAAATAGATCTGCTACTAGAACAATCTTTCGCCACCACCTGTATCCCTCTCTCCGCACTGCTTAAATAGTAAATACCTGCGTTCGGCACCGTTCCACCGCCACTCCACTCCATCCCATTACTTCCATGCGCCGGGGAAATCCATTTCAGCAGCCATGGTTTCACCACCTGGATCTCCACAGGAGGTCGTTGCGCGAGGGCGCCGGCGCCTAGCACCAGTGCGGGAGCGGGCTCCAACTAAGGAGCGTGGTTCAAGTCTGGCGTAGGCTCGAACTCCAGCACGGGCTCCAAGTCTGGCGCTTCGTTAGCCACCTCGGGCAGCTGTTCATCTAGCGTTTTCGGCCACACCAACTACACCGAGCTCGAGACCATACCGTCCAAGCTGTCCTGTAACCGCAGGGAGAAGAAGGAGGACGCCAAGGCAGAGGCGGCCTTCGAGGTGATGAAGGAGCACCTCGACGTCAACGACGAGGATGAGGAGGAGGTTGAGGAACAGATACCGGCTCCAACGTTCGATGCTTCCACGCTCACTGTCCTGCTCGAGGAGGCCCTACACGGTGCAGTAGCAGCTCGACCAGGCCATGCTAGTCGTGTCTCTGTCGACGACGCAGGCAAAGGCCGCCCTGCGTATGGCAGCCAAATAAGAGGCCGCACCTCATGATGTACTATATATTTTGTTCTAATATTTTGCTATTAGTACTATATATTTTTTGCTATGACCGGCTTAGAGGAAGGCGATGTCCTCTATCTATCCTATAATATTTTGCCTTTTCATTTATTAGTGTTTTTCTCTTTTATTCTGCGGAAATCATATTTGGCGCAGTGCCAAATATGTGACAACCCCCTGCGAACGTTCCTTGATGTCGCCTAGTCGCTTTGCACGGATTTTAGTGCACTTTCCTGAAACGTCAATGTTGGGCGATAGTTCGCTTGGGAGGTACTTCCTCCGTTTCAAAATAGATGACTCAACTTTATACAAACTTTAGTACAAAGTTGAGTCATCTATTTTGAAACGGAGGGAGTATAAGACTAGAAAGGATTCATGGATATCCTTCCCATGTGGACCCCAGTGCCCATTCCTCTTCCCCACTGCATACTAAGTGAGCGAGAAGGGATTCATGGCGTGTAATTAGACACCCTACTATAGAGAGAACCATTGGTGCTTAGTAAAAACTCATTTCATTTTTACCAAACACCTTTCATTCTACAAGGCCGTAGGGTTAACAAGCTACAGCTTGTCCGGACTGAAGCAAGCAGCAGTTACAACAGGACTAGAACTTCTTCTCATGCACTTCCTTGCTAGTTGGAGCTGGAACTGCAATAATCAAATTCCAGCCTTGCAAACATGGTCTGAGGCACACGTCCTAGAGATTAGCATGCATTCATTTTTCAAACATGGTCTGTTTTTTCTAGTTTTATGAAGCTTCTAGAATATTCCTATTTGGTTTTTGTTTTCTTTACTGGTATTACAAGCTTTTATCTCTTATTATTTTTTATAAAATATATTATGGAATTTCCAAAAATATTCACATTTCTAAGAAAATAAAGCTCACAAATTCCAATAAATTTTTAGAACTTTAAGAAATCTTCACAAAGTTTTAATAGTATTCACACTTTTTTATTAACATGTTTCAAAATTTGATTTTTTTTTGTAAATTAAAATAACGTTTTCAGAAAAATTGATGTAATTTAGAAATCATGAAAATTTTGGAATTGGAAACTTTTTTAACATTTGAGAAAAAATCAATTTGTAGAACTTTTTTCCATTCTATAATTTATTTTTAAATTTCTAAAAATTTATTTTCAAGATTTTTTTTAAATCAAATATTTTCAGTTTAAATTTTTTCAACATTTTTGCTGTAGCCGGTTTCCTGGGAAGAAGGAAATGCTCCTTTACCCGATAGCTAAGGTAGGTCGGCCCACTAGCTGCCCATATGTGTGATTGCTCGTAACGAGCGGGTACCACATGATCCAGTCATGCGCCGTTGGCCTGCGTAATGTTGTTTTTCTTCGAGTTCTCAAACAGTTTGGTTTTAAGCAATAGTTCCGTCAATTTCTTTGTAGATTTTTTGTTTTCAGAAGAATTTTTTAAGTGACACTTTGAAATCTTTTTTTTGCGACAGGAACACTATTTTAGTTACACGTGTATTTTTTAATATTACATGATAATTGTAGAAACATAGATGAACTTTATATAAAAAATGCTTGAACACAAAAAAATGGTCACAGTGTAAATGTCCGCCATGTTTAAAAATGTGATCACCACATAAGTGTAAAAAATACTTGCCATGTCTTTACCTTTAAAATATTCATATATGTGAACCAACATATATATGATTGGATGGTTAGAGAGACGGTGGTATCCCCAGCCCACCAGGGTTCAAGCCCTGGTGCTCGCGTTATTCCTGGATTCATTTCAGGATTTTCGGCGATGCGCTTTTAGTGGGAGGAGACGTTCCCGTCGACAACGAGGCGCCTACGGTGACTTAGTAAATTTCAAGACGACATGCCGGCTCAGTCTCTCGGAGGTGCTCATATGGGTAGGGTGTGCGTGTGTGCATTCATAGGGGTGAGTGTATGCGCGTATGTATGAGCGTTTGCGTCTGTATTGGTGTTAAAAAAATCATATATATACAAAAAATATTATAAAAATGAAAAAGCTATAAATGAAAAATAAAATAAGTAAGAGACATATGAATAGTTTCTTTTGACAACCTAGAATATTTTACAACGTGTGTAAAAGGTTTTTTTTCCTGTGGCACGTAAACACTTCGTTTCTAGAGAATGTCATGATGATTAGCTTTATTAATTAAAACACACTTACCTGGTCAATTCACAAGGGGAGGATAGGGCTAGGAGGATCATGAACCCAAATACAACTGTTAACACAACACTCTCAGCCAAGGTGTGTGCAATAAAATTAGCCTCTCTTCGTCTCTTGGAAAGAACACAAACTCCACTTTAACGAAAGAAGAGACTTGAATGCAGATATCCCGCTGTATTTCCACATATATTTTTTTTAGAAAAAGGCCATCATGCCTACCTTTATTAATCAAATAACGCTTACATTGTCTGCTAATAGTTCGGAAATAAAAGAGGGCGGTGGGTCCAATCACAAATTTGGTGGATCAACAAGGCCATTTTGCGCTAGCACATGAGCTACCTTATTAGATCCCGATTACAATGCTCTAACGACCTTCCCAAAATCAACTAGTAGTAACCTGCAATCTTCTAGGATTGGCGCTGCGATCATCGAATGCCCCAAGTTTTGTTGTAGAGCTTCCACAAGAATTAGGTTGTCTGTTTGAACACGAACAATATACAACCAGCTGTGTTTGTGAGTTTTGAGACCCTCCCGTAGAGCTGCAGCCTCAGCCGACAACACATCAGCTACATAATCAAGTTTTGTCGTCGCAGCTCCAATGAATAAGCCCCTATTATCCTACAGGATTGCTCCACAAGCCCCTGTATGATCCTCTTCCGAAAAAGCAGCATCCACATTCAAAGCTACTTGGTTCTGAAGTAGTTTCTTCCATCGATCGACACGAGGGGTCACCACCGGTTTACAGGCTGCACGTACATAAATCAGAGAAAAGGCCTGTATTGCCTGGCCTGTTCCTTCCGGGGTTTGAACCTGTTCTTGGCGAGCGATACATTTTGTCTGCCACCAAAGGTACCAACTCGTAACAGCTATATTGGCACATCTAAATTACCCTACCTGACTTACAAACCCAACCAGAAGTACCAAGTAAACACTTAATAAAAGAAGCTTGTTCAATTCACTCTTTTTAAGTGTGATATATGCGAATATTTTTCTATGTTTCAGACCTTTTCCTTATTCGCACGCCATGGCATCAATTTCTTATAGTAAATCTTCTCCACTATATATTTTTTCCCCAATGATTGTGCATCAATCGTCTCATTATCTCTGATGTCTTCAAGATATTTTTTGGTAATATATGGAGCCATCATTGCCTTGATAGCCTACTCTTTGCTGCAGGTGTGCTCATTGATATATCTTTTGACAAGCAAACTCTTGGACCTAGTTACATACAAGTACCAGGGACAATCTTCAACGCATATCACCTCAACCCTGGTTCTAGTATTTCTGATATTCTTCACAGGCACTCTGTTTTTTATGCTATATTCATCTATTGCTTCTCGCAACTGCTCAACAGTTGAAAAGAACATTCCAACTTTAAACTCGGGTTCCTTCATGTCGACCGATGTGAATGACTTGAACTTGAACATGAAGTTATCATCTTTAGAATCTGGTAATTCAAGCTCACCATCAGAATCTTCCATCTTCCTTTTATATCCTTCTTATCCTTGTCCTTCACGTCATTGTCTTGAACTTGCTCTCTACCTTTGTCAGGGATCATTGAATCTTTCACATCTTGATCCACAAAGGCGGCAAACAAATCATCATCTCCATCAAGTGGATCATTGTCATTGTCAAAAAAGTCTGCATCTGAATCAAGCCTGTCACTGTCGCTATCATCTTCCGTCAAGCTCTTAAATTTCTTCAATCTCTCCAGCTTCTCATCCATCTGGCCAGTGATATGTCCCTCTGGCTGCCCTGAAAACTGCTATGTAGGCTTGCACTGATTCATAATGACACTAGGCTGTTCTGAAGCATTTGCTTCTATCAACACATCATCCCATATGCTACTGTCAATCACATACATCTGATCCAAATAAAGAACTATATTGTTGTCCCTGGGCACTGAAGAACTGAGCTTTTGAAGGTTATCATCATTGCACACAAAGAAAAGACCATCAACAATTGTGTGGCCAGGCAGCAACCAGTAAACCTTTGTACTTGGTACTGTCGGGGTAGCCCAATTTCTCCAACAAATCCACAATATAAAGTACTGACCATTCCTCAACAACACAAAAGTCAAAGAAGTCAATTTTGTCATCAATATATGTTTGGTTGCTTCCCAAACCACAGAAAAATCCACCATGATGAACCTCAATAGTGAACACTGGATCATCGAGACCTACCCCACTTCTTCCCCTGATCTTTCTTTCCCTCTTCCTATAAACATTGATTCTCTCTCCTAACCACTCTTAAATATGCGAAATACACGGAATCGGTCCACAACTACAATGCACAATAACACAAAGTAAAGGTTCAGTCTTTGCACTTCAACAAAAAACATACATTACTTTTGTGCATATATATTCAGTTCAAACAGAGTGTAAAGGTTCTGTTTTTTCCCCTTAGATCACCACCCATATTCAGTTTATGCAATGAATATGGCACATATATATTCAGTTTCTGCACTAAATATGGGAATATGTTCTGTTTTTGCGCTGAACATGAGTAGATGTTCATTTTTTTTCCAGTTAAAACAGAGTATAAAGGTTCAGTTTTAGCACCTAAAATGATCTGTTCTTTCACCTAGACAGAGTAGATTTCACACATAGGAATAATTTGTAAAGGTTTAGTTCTTTCCCACATATATATTCAGTTACAACAAAGTGTAAAGGTTCAGTTTTTGCACTGAATATGATTTTTTCTTCCACCTGTCCAGAGCAAATTTTCACACATAGGAACAAGTGTAAGGGTTCAGTTTTTGTGCACATGTATATATTCAGTTTAAACTGAGTGTAAAAGTTCAGGTTTTCCCCCTTATATCACCACACATAGGAACAAAATGGCAGCCATGCTTACAAACTACTCCCTCCGTTTCGAATTACTTGTCGCAGGTATGGATGTATCTAGATGTATTTTAGTTCTAGATACATCCATTTCTAAGACGAGTAATTTGGAACAGAGGGAGTAGACCTCAGTACAGAAATTTGGCATCAGTCCATCGAAAATGATTAACAACAAAGAAAAGATCCAATCGTCGATGATCACATATGCCCTATTCCATGGAAGAGGACACGGAGGCAGAGAGAAGAGGAGAGGAGGAAGACCATCCACGGCTTGCCGGAATTGAGCCGCCTTAGGTCGCCGTCGATCGTCCTGCTCCAGGGAAACCGTCCAGAGAAGAGTACAAGAAAGGAAGGGTTTGGTCTAGCCCTTATTGGCGCGGGACTTCAGTTGCGTCCATTTCACAATTAACACCCTGGGAAAGATAACACTCGCAGAGCGGTCCAGTCTTAGCCGAGGTGGCAGCCACGTGTGCAGGATCAGACCCCCGAAACGTTTCTTTGGCCTAAAGTGTGCTCATAATCTAGTTTGCAGCCTAATCTGTGCAGATTTTGAGTTTGTGGCCTAAAGTGTGCTTTTAATTGGAGTTTATGGATTAACCATGCATTTCACTCTAAAATTAGTCTCTATTCGTCTCTTGGACAGAACAAAAACTCCAGTTTAACGAAAGAAGAGACTTGAATGCGGATATCCCGCTATGTTGGCACATCACCGCTTATTTTGCTACTAGTTAAATTTACCAATCTAAATTCCCCTACTTGGCTTATAAACCCAACCAAAAGTACCGAGTAAACACTTAATAAAAAAGAACTTGTTCAATTCACTCTTTTTAAGTGATATAGTAGTATGTGATTAGTTTTGAGTTAAATACATTAGAAGTCTTACAACTTGCGCGCGACAATCAGTTTGGTGCACGAACTTGCAAAATACGTGTTTCTAGTCATTAAACTTGTGCGGGTGTGCAAATACGGTCATATTTCCCGTACGTGGATGTATTTGCTGCCTACGTGGCAATGCCAGTGTAGCAAGGGCCCATTGCCAGTGCCTAGTGCACGTGATGTTTTTTCTGCAAAAACACCCTCGTTTTTTTACTTTGTACAAAAGCACTCCAACAATAGTTGTCCGCTGGGTCCCAGCCGCCAGTATTCGCTATAAAAACATTTGGCTGGAAAAAATGGGACAGAGCGAGTTTGAAACTACAAACTGCTGTAATGGCGCTAACAACCTAACCACCACAACTGATCGTGCTTGCTGTTTCATTTGGACTACTAAGGTATATCACCTCTTGGATAAAAGTACACATTCTGAATATATTTTATTTTCTCTGCATTTTCCAATTCAAAATGATTTAGATTCAAACAAAATTTCACTGATTCGTTTGAAAGAAAATTACATACATTCCTTAAGCACAACATTTTCTTTTATCTAAATTTTTAATTTAAAATTCGAATTTAAAGAAAAAAATTATTTGATTTTTCGGGGAAAAAATTGCGTAAATTCATTCGGACCTATATTTTCTTTTATCAAGATTTTCCAATTTTAATATATTTGAATTCAGACAAAATATCCAGTGATTTGTTCGAAAGAAATTTGCGTACATTGATTATGAACTGTATTTCTTTTATATAGCTTATTCAAATTCAAACAAAAATTAGATGATTTGTCCGAACAATACTTACATTCATTCTGAGCCACATTCCTTTTCTCTAGATTTTCAAATTTTGAATTATTCGATTTGAAACAAAGTTTTTCTGATTTGTTCCCACAAAATGTGTATATTCATTGTGCACTGTATTCACTTTTCCATATTTTTAATTTTTAAATTATTTTTGTGCTGAATTTTTTGATATATTATATGTTTTTTTCCGACATCGTATGCAAAAGTTATAGCCGTTTTACATTTTCCCTACACTTTTTGCAAAACATGTCCAAATTTAAGTTTTCAAATTTTCCTAACTAGTAGATGTAGTAATATAACTACCTCTCGAAGCTCCCTTATTTTTTAAAGTTTTTATCATTTTCTTTTGATTTTTTTAAAAGCTGAAATGGCGATACACGTAGGGGGGGGGGTAGAGTTTGAAAATTGACCTATAGTGCCGGTTTGTGTCTTCAACCGGCACTATAGGTTAAGACTCTTTAGTGCCGGTTGGTGACACACACCGGTACTATAGGTTAGACCTTTAGTGCCGGTTTGTGTCACAAACCGTCACTAAAGGGGCTCGTGGGGCCCTGGCCTGACGCCAGCCTGCCACCACCCCTTTAGTACCGGTTCGTGGCACGAACCGGTACTAAAGGTTCATTACGAACCGGTACTATTGATCGCCATCACGAACCGGTACTATTGATCACATTAGTGCCGGTTTAACCGGCACTAATGTTCTTCACATTTGACCCTTTTTCTACTAGTGAGGCCACGTGGAGGCCCATCTGTCCCGATTCTGCATTGAACCGGGACTAAAGGGACAGGGCATTAGTACCGACCCTTTAGTCCCGGTTCAGGAACCGGGACAAAAGGCCCTTATGAACCGGGACAACATGCCCTTTTTCTACTAGTGCAGCACAGCTTATAATTATACGATTTTTGTCCTCACCCAAGAAATAACATGATATGTGGTAGAACTTAGCACTATACCTTAGAAACACACACCAGGTAACTAGTTCGCTTAGCATTCAGAAATTTTGACCTTTAGCTTGCTTGTTGCTAGTGATCTGCATTGTTTTGACAGCTTTTTGCTGCAATATATGATCTGCAGCTCTTCCAGAGAGGGTGGGAGACCCTCCTTCGGCAGCTGTGATATGCGAATACAACGTTCGATCTTCAATGTCTTGAGGGACGGAAGGCTGTACAGCCCCGCCTGAAGATCTACGAGATCATCACAATAACATAAAACCAGTTTCTCCAGCGAAAGTGGGAGGCCCTCTTTCGGCAGTCCTGAAATGTGATTACAATTGTAGATCATCAATTTTTTGAGGGATGGAAGGCTGTGCAGCCCCGCCGGAAGATTCACAAGGTCATCACAATGCATAAACATGAGATTTTGCAGGGACCTATGGAGCAGAAACGCTCTCTCTTCCTCATCTGTTAGTCTCTCCTCTTCCAAATATTTTAGTTCTAGTCGTTGGAGGCAGGTGAGGCCCTTGTAGAATGATGTTGTAAGGCGAGACAAATCATCGATCTTAAGACTTTCCAGTCTAGGGAAAATTCCATCTATTAGCTCATAACTCTCTCCAGCCGTTGTAAGTGCCGGGATAGGGGATTTGACTACTTCCAAATGCCTGAGGTTCACGAGGGATCGCAAGCCCTCTAGTGTAACGAGCGAAGTACAGTTGAAAATTCCCAAATGTTCTAGCAGCGTGAAGGATTCCAGCTGTAGAAATTCCAAACTTGAGTTCTCACATAATCCCAAAGACCTGAGTGTTCCAAGCGATTCCATGCCTTGTAATGTGGTGAGTGATCTGCATTTTGTAATTATCAAATCTTCCAACGACGTGCAGGAGTGCAGCATTAGAGAACTCAAACTTTGGCTACAATGTACTACTAATTTTTTGAGGCGGGTATGGTTATTCAGAAAGCAGGGCTGCATGGTTTCCTGGGAATACTCAGCAATTCTGATTTCTTCAAGTGATTGCGGGAGGAGCAATCTTCCCTGCACCAAATACGAGAACAACTCGAAGCATTCCCCAATTTTTAGATACTCAAGGGAGGTGAATCCAGCGAAATCTTTTCTGCTTCCATCAAATATTAGACATGGACATTTGCGAATAGTAATCTTTTTGAGAGAGGAGGTGAGATTTAATGGAATGTATAACAATCCGTCTGCAGCTGAGCTCACGGACAAATCATTTTGATATCCTGATGATGAAGCCTCCGAGGCTGGGACAATATTCGACTGACTATTTCTTTCCTCTTCAATCCGTAACCGTGTCAACTTCGGACAGCCCACTAACATCAATTCCTTCATGGCTGGCGCATGTCGAAGCATCAGAGATAGCCATTTCCCCGTTATTCCACATGAATCAATACTAAGAATTTCAAGAAATGGGAGGGCATTACAATCTGCAGCTATCACGTCTTCATGGGTGTGCACTGACACAACATCTGAAGAGAAGAGTTTTGTGCAGCTTTCTATGCTCAAACTCTCTAGAGATACCAGATGAGAAAAACTTATTAGTGAAATAGACACCAGATTCTGGCAGCCTTTTATTTCCAAGTGTTTCAGGTCCCTCAGATTATGGAATGCCAAGATTTTGTCATCCAGTCTCATCTCACCAGAAGACTCACCCAAAAGACTATTTGGAATAATTTCGAACGTTTCCATGGAAAAAGATTTTATAGTTAGAAACGTTGAAACTTTGCTGATTAAAAGCTCAGAAAATGTGGCTGAAGGCCGAAGATGGACCAATACTTGCAAGTGAGGACAATCGCAGATTATGAATTTTGTAAGACTGGGCAACCATGCATTCTTCTCCATTTTGAAGCTATGATGTTTCTCCAGCAAATTAAACATCTTAAGTGCAGGGCAACCTCGGATCTCCAGTACCCTTAAACCCGAGTTCATATCTCCGAGAGAAGTGCAGAAACAATTCTCCAACTCTGGCATCTCAACTAAAACTAGCTCCTCCAATGACGGAACCGATACTTCTCTTACTTCCCGCATATTGCTCAACTTCAACCTTATAAGAAACGGAAACCTTTCCAGACATGGAAGTATCCAGCCCTGTCCACAGTTCTCTAGATGAATTGTCTGCAAAGAGGTAAGCCAACCATCTAATATTTGATGGGAAAACTTGCTCTTAACTTGAGACGGTGAACCCAGCTCAACATGAACGCCCTCAAGTTTTAGATACCGGAGATGTGTATGATTTACCCAACTACACATGAAGGAATGAGAATCAGCAGATGATGCAGACAAATGAAGCACTCGCAAATGGTGTTCCTTTTGGAATGTATCTTTGAAGACTTTGAAGAAGAAAGGGTCATACTGCCCAATTAACACCAATGTCCTCAAGTTTGTCACTGATGTAAATGCACTTCGTAATTTTTCTTCAAATTTCTCATTACGAGATCTGTTGCTGGTTTGATTATCCATCAGATATACAGAATCGGTTAGTATTGACAAATGGTGTACAGTTGGCAATATTTCATTGAAATGTATATCATCTATTGTTGCACACTCTGTTCTTGAAACAATCCTTGCAAAATCATGCATAAGATCACTAATGGCATATGAAGTTTGCCTGCCAGAAGAGAATAATTCTTCATTTTCTCTAACCTGCTCAAAAAAGCCCAGGTTTACCAATTCAGTTAGATAGTTCCATCCCATCTCCTCCAAATTCTGATTTGAATGAGTTCGCTTCACAAATCCCTGTGAAATCCACATACGAACTAACTCTTCGACGGGAAACTGATAATCGTATGGGAATATAGAACAATATGAGAAGCACTGTTGTAAATGGAAGGGTAGCTCGTCATAGCAAAGCTTCAAAGCTGGCATGATGCCGTTACTGAGTTGCAATGATTTCCAACATCCATTCTTCATAATGTTAGTCCAATGTTTGACAGTAAGATGTTTCCTTAATAGTGCTCCTGCAGTTTGTGCCGCTAATGGGTTTCCTTTTAACTTTTCTGCTATTTGTTGCCCGATGTCACATAGACTTTCTTGCTCTTCGTAGTTCTCATCACCAAATACACATGCTTTAAACAGTAACCAGAAATCATCATTTTCCAATGCACCTAAATTAATTGGTTCCACTGTTCCTCTCTTTTTTGCAACAAATGTTTTTCTAGTTGTCACGAGTATCAAATTGTTGTTTGCACCATTAGACTTAAAAGGAGCCAATAGCTGGTCCCATCGGCAGTCCTTTCTATCATCCCAGACATCATCTAGAACAACCAGAACCCTCTTTGATTTGATATTACTCTTCAAGACCTCCTGAAGCTTGGCAAAGCTGCAAAGTCCTTCGTGTGTGTCTTGGGACACAAAATCTAACATCTCCCTTGTGAGTCTCACTTCATCAAAGTTTTTAGACACCCAAATCCATATCCTGTGATCAAATTGATTTTCCACGGCAGGATCATTGTATACGAGTTGGGCAAAAGCAGTCTTCCCAATTCCTCCGATGCCTACAATAGGCACAACAGTGGCACCACCAGCTGATTTGTGTTCTCTTATCAGCTTGATTATAAATTTCTTCTCTGCAGCTCTCCCGTACATTTTTCTTTGAACGAGACTTGATGTTCTTCGGCATGGATCAGATGTTGTACTCTGATGATGATCTGTAGTTGCAGCAGAGTCTAACCCAAGTATGTCGAGAACCCCTCTCACATCCCCTTGGATGCCCTCCAATTGACTAATTGTTTGTTGTAACATGTTGGAAAATCCGTCCTTGTTCCACAGGTATGTGTTATCTGTTGTGACTTGTGTTGACTCGTGATCAGTTCTCATCCTTTTTCTGCTTGATGGATTACCAACTGCAACATCCATATCATTTCCAGTAGCATTGGCCATGCTACAATAAGAACGAAAGAAAGCAAAGGTTCTTAAGCAAATCGTTTACTGAGAAGTGATGCACATGGATGTAGAAACGAGTAAATTCTGGCTTTTATTAATTAGAGAGGCATGAACTGCCGTAGTCGGTAAACCGTACCTTAAGGAAGGGTCTTGCGGTTGGTGACTTGCCCTACAACCAGCACTCTTGATATGCCTGCTCAAAACCCCTGTCCCATTTGTAGTCTTACATTGGACTACCATGTGACAGTATTTACATTCTGCCTCCACAGGGTTTCCATTACCATCTCTTATTACCACAAAATGGTCCCATGCCTTGGACCGTTGCCTCTTCCCACGACTGCTACTTGTTGGTGGTATATCAGTATCGACCATTGATGTCGAAGTAGCTGTGCCAAAAAAAAGAGAAGTGTTAGCATGGTCCCGTGAGCTGAACTTCTCTTTCACATTTAGATACAAAACCATGCGAAAAGTTTATATGTTCGGTGAAATAATACTCCCAGTGTCTCACAAGACCTTTCTTTTTTGCGGGGGAAACCTATGAAGCATGGATACTTCAAAAGCTGTTGTGTTGCCGTACCGGATGGCACCGATACTCTGATATGGCTAATATGGCTCCGATACTCGTATCCTAGAAGTATACCTTTTTTTATTTAAAGAGGAGAAAAGAAATGCCAATACAGCCCCGAGGGAGGACCAATAGCCTGCAACCACTAACCCTAACCTTCCTCTCTCGCACTCTGTTCGACCGCAGCAGGGATTGGGGATCGAGGGCGAGTCCGGCGTGCCGCCGCAGCTGCTGCCTCCACCGCCTGGGGTGGCTCGGCGCCTTGTATGCTTGCTGCTTATTGCTTGGCTGCTTGCTGGCTTCCGTACTTCCGTAGTAAGTAGTAGACTAGTATTACACTATTACTACACTGTGTGCTTGATACCTTCCATCGGCCATCGCTGAGAGAAATAGCTGCACAAAGGAGGCTATCACTTCGATTTATACATCTATTCTTCTACAATCTATACACATGTCCCTCTGCTTGTTGATGCTGGTGGGATAAATGGCTGATTTTGCTACTTTGCTGCTACTGTCTACTGCTAGGAAGGGAAATACGATATGGCATCTGCAGGGAGTGGTATGACAGCAAGCAAATCTTCACTTGGTGGGGTAACTAATGGGGCAGTATTTTGATCTCATCTCACACATTCTATTATGTTTGTATTTATTACATGTCATTTTATTAATTATTTATACATACTCGTCGTATCGATGTTTCTAGAAATTGCCATATCCTATATCATCATACTGGTGTTGCAGTATCGGTGCTTCATAGGGGGAAAGTAAACAGAACATGAATCATTTCAACAAAACGTTAGTAACTCGTATGAACTGACCAAAACATGAACAAAACTAGATTTCACAGTGGCGTGGACTCTCTATTTCTACATGACTACCTAAAGAAGGAAGCTCGGATAAATTCTAATTCCGATCAACCGTACATGAAGCGTTTCAGCAGAACACTAACTGTACGAACTGACACAAAGAGCACGGTTTTCTGTAGGCCGAGCTACCTGGTACCCTATATCAGGGCCGTCCAGAATGCACTGTGATGGATCGAGATATGTGCAAAAGTCTGAAATCTGCAGCTCGGTTAGGATGATCAATGCATAGTTCTAAATAGCGCGTTGCCGACCTCCCTGCCGTCAACAGCAGAGACCACCACGCGGACTCCCTTGATTGCAGACGTGAGCCCCTCGATTTCCTCCGCAAGCCCGGCCTCGCGGACCCAGGGCTTGCCAATGAGGGGGTGTGAAAGGATCTCTTGCGCTAGCCACCCGATCCCGGCGGCCTCCATCGCCATCCGGCGGAAGGGATCGTGAGCGAGCGGCCGGCCGTGGCGTGGAGTGGACGGACGGAGGAAGCAAAGCAAAAAATGCAGGCTATGACGAGACCTCAGATCCACATATAAATAAAGACTGTTAACGGGCTAAATGGCCAGTCTGTATACATGGGCTGGGCTATGACCATGAGCAAAAACCTCAACAACAACAAATGAAGGTCCACCTCATTTCAAATTTTAATACCCTCTTTTATTTCAAATATTCAAGCACTCCATTTATTCACACAAATACAAGTATGCTAACAGAATTTAGGGAAAAAAATACATATTCGTACTACCACTCAAAATTAAAAGAAATCACAACATAAGTACAAAAAATTATAAAGGCGGGAACTATTTGGAGATGGCGGACGCAAAACCTCCGAGGCCCGCAACCAGGACAAGGGGCAGGATGGAGCACCATGTTGGCCCAGACCACGTCGCCGAGTACTTTCCGGCGATAGGCGATGACCGACGATGACGAACGACGAACAAAGCTACTTCTAGCCGGATGCAACGCAGTGCAAAGCTAGCACCAAGTTGTCCTGATCGATTCTTTGATAGGACGTATACTAGTACTAGCAGTAAGCTAGCTAGCTATCGACTTGATCTATCCTAGCTGATGCACAATACGTACGCACACGGAAGACGCTGGCGTTTTGCCACAGGCACGTATCATGCCTGTTTGGATCTGTATTACTTTCACAAATCCAAGGTTTACAACCTGGGGTACATAGGTATATATACTAGCCAACCTGGCTAATACTACTCCTACTCGGTGATTCCTTGGAAACCTGCACGGACACGTACATGCACATATACTAAACCGGACACTAAACCGGACACGGCCACGTACACGTCGTGGATATTCCTAACAATCACCCCCCTAAACACGACGTCATCATGTCACTGCATCGACGCCGATCCTTTTTTGAATCTCGAAGAACTTCTCTCGATCCAAAGCCTTGGTCAGCATGTCCGCTAGTTGATCATTGGTGCGATTGTAGTTGACCTCCATCTTCCCTTCTTCCATGCAGTCCTTTATGTAGTGATACATCGTATCAATGTACTTGCTCCTTTCATACCGAACTGTATCCTCGCGTAGAAAAAACGTAGACTCACTGTCAACGTTGAGCACCACTTGCTCCGGATCTCGATCCATGAGATCACTGTGTAGCCGTCCTAGCCACACACCTTGGCACTCTGCTTCACTTGAAGTCGATGCCACCACTTTCTGCTTTCGTGATAGCCAACTTACTATGCTTTCACCAAGGAAATATGCCACGTCCGAGGTACACTTACGGTCGCCAACAATTCCTTCCTTGCCACTACCACTGTAGCTAATTAGTTTCACCATCTCCTTCTTGCTCATCTCAAGACGAGGTTCCATTGAAGCGACAATGTGATTGCAATCTTTCATGCCACGGCTTTCAAGTATCTTCCTTGCATATGCCTCCTGGCATAGTGTGATCCCCTTCGGCTTTTGATGTACCTCAATCCCGAGGTTGCAACTCAATAAACCTAGATCATCCATCTTGAAAAGCTCCTTCATTTGTAGCTTAAACTTTGCAATCGCCTCTTCATCTGCTCCAGTTATCAACAGATCGTCGACGTAGATGCCAACTAGTAGACGATCCCTGGCTTCACCTCTCTTGTACATTGGATGCTCTAGTGGGGCTTTCTCAAATCCAAGAGAAATCAAAGTTTGATCAAGTTTGATGCTCCATGCCCGAGAGCCTTGCTGTAGCCCGTACAATACTTTGTGTAGTTTCAGTACCTTGTGTTCCTCTCCCTCTTTGATGAATCCCGGTGGTTGATTCACATACACATCTCCTTCTAACTCGCCATTCAAAAACACAGGTTTTACATCCATGCGATGTATCTTCCATGATTCCTGAACCGCGAGAGCGATGAGTAATTCCACCGATTTCATCTTTGCAACGGGAACGAACACTTCTTCGAAGTCCGCACCTTCCTCTTGCACGTACTCTTTGGCTACTAGCCTTGCTTTGTGCTTCACGAACCCTCCGGCATCTTTCTCGATCTTAAATTCCCACTTGAGATCCATGACTTTTTTATTGTTGGGAAGATCCACAAGCTCCCATGCATTGTTATCGTGGATCGACCTCAACTCCTCTTCCATTGCCTGACGCCAACACTCCTTCATATTTGCGTCCACAAATTTCGCCGGTTCCTTAGCGTTTGCTAGACACCGTCGCCCACTCCCTTTCACTTTTGCCGGGTCAATCGTCCGAAGAGTCTTCTCCGAATATGGGTGTAACACCGGTTGTAGCAGAACAGGTGTAGGTGGCGTTGTCCTCGTCTCTTGTGCCTTCGGAGACGACATTATTTGCATGGCTCCTTGTACCTTCAGGAGTAACTCCTCACCGTTTGCTTCGCACATTGCTTTTGGCAAAGCTAGACTTTCATCCCCGGGTACGGACGTTACCTTGCCGTTCTCATCTTCTTGCATTATAGTGGCCAAGCATGGCAAAACTATACGTACATGCGCTGGTAATGGACCTTGCATATCTCCTGGATCACTTGCAACGTCACTAGGTATAGATGGCCCTAGCTCACCACGTGAGCCACCAAGCCCTCCTGCTGGACTTGTTTGTAGCCCACCATGCGAGCCTTCTCTTGTGGCTAGGCCACCACACGTAGCTGTCTTGGAGGCTCCTTGTGCAGCACTCGCTGCTGGGTGCGAGGCGCCCTTACTCCCCACAAGGGATCCAGCTTTGGTGCCTGCGGCCGGTGCTTTCGGCCTACTCAGCGAGACACCATGTCCAGTGCTATTTTTGTGGCCACCTACGGACCTCTGAACAGCACAAAGATTACTTCTCCATGGTCCAGCACACGCAGCTATTGCTGCATCCGCTCCAGCAAAGTTGGCACTTATGCCCGTAACATCGACATAAATTTCGGTATCATCCCCTGCATCTGTAGCTTCGACACGAGTTTCCGAACCATAATATTGATGGCATACTTTTTCTTCCGCAAGCTTGACAATTTCTTTAGTCAACACTTGTGAGTCTGGATCCTCCTCGTCCACGAGTTCGCTCATCAACATCATGTCACCATCATCTCCTTGTTGGGCCATGAGCGCCTTCTGCTTCGGTGCTTCCTCGCAGTCAGCCTTGAAGTGGCCGAGGAGTCCACAGTTATAACACCTCACTTTCCTGATGTCAAACTTTCTCCTCGGTGGTGGTGCAGCCTCATTGTCTGAGTCGTTGTCCGAGTCGGCGAAGTTCTTTCTCGCAGAACGCTGCTTTCCCTTCTTCTTGCTGCTGCTCGTGGATCCGCCTTGCTTTTCGAGGGCGATCCATTGCGCCTTTGTGAGCATCACAAACTCGTCGTTCCTCCCGTCCCCAAGACTGTACCGCATCCGCTCATCATGAGCCTTGTACCGTCCGACAAGATCGTCGATGGAGAGAGTTGCGAGATCGACGCACTGCTCGATCGCCGTGACAATTTGCAGGTACCGGGGAGGGGCTGCGCGCAAGAACCGCCGGACAACCGAGGTCTCCGTGAGGTTTTCACCAAGCGCACGGATCCGATAGACGAGAGTAGCCACCCGTGAAGCGAACGCATCCACGGACTCATTGTCGCCCATGACCAAAGTCTCATAGTTCCTTAGGAGAGTTTGGAGATTGGCTTGCTTGACGCGGGTGTGTCCCTCGAACATGAGCTTGAGCGTATCCCACACCTCCTTCGCCGTTGCTTTGGCGATTAGGTGCTGGAGGACATCCATCGGCATCACCGAGTAAATCGCTGACGCCACCTGCCGATCCTTCCGGTGCTCGGCTCCCTCCTTCTTGAACGCGTCGCCTCCGGGATCCACCGCGTCCCATAGCTCGTTGGCGCGGAGACCACACTCCATGAGGGCCTTCCAGACCCCGAAGTTCTCGCGATCAAACCGTGGATACGACGAACTCGCCGGAGCAGCAATTACTTTAGCTGCACCGGAGTACTCCACCAGCTGCTTGGTCTTGTCCTTCTCGTCGTCCGACATGATCTCCCGTTACTAGAAGATCAACCTTGCTCTGATACCAATTGTTGGCCCAGACCACGTCGCCGAGTACTTTCCGGCGATAGGCGATGACCGACGATGACGAACGACGAACAAAGCTACTTCTAGCCGGATGCAACGCAGTGCAAAGCTAGCACCAAGTTGTCCTGATCGATTCTTTGATAGGACGTATACTAGTACTAACAGCTAGCTAGCTATCGACTTGATCTATCCTAGCTGATGCACAATACGTACGCACACGGAAGACGCTGGCGTTTTGCCACAGGCACGTATCATGCCTGTTTGGATCTGTATTACTTTCACAAATCCAAGGTTTACAACCTGGGGTACATAGGTATATATACTAGCCAACCTGGCTAATACTACTCCTACTCGGTGATTCCTTGGAAACCTGCACGGACACGTACATGCACATATACTAAACCGGACACTAAACCGGACACGGCTTGCCGGTCACGCGGATGTCGGTTCACCCAGAGGCCAGCCCAGGCCTCTCCGCACCCAAAGAGCACGAGAATGGCGTAGTAGGAGTAGAAGACCACCTTGCCACCATGGAGGAAGACGCCGCCGGGGCCCCGGTAGACGATCAGCCACAGCGCTCCTGCGGCCTCGAGGACGCCACACAGCAGCAGCGTCGCCGGCAGCTTCTCCCGGTCGAGGCTGGCCTCCACGATCGCGCCCACCGCGCTGCTATCCAGCTCCGGCTCCAGCCCCAGCTCCATGTATATTTTCCTTGCTTAGTTGGCTACTTAGTTTCTTGTGAACTACAATCTACTTGGTCAGTGATTATATACGCAGCGGGAGGGCAGACAGAAGCAACGATGATCCGGGAGTATTCCCGTTATGCATTGATGGAAAGGGGTTTAGCCCGGTTTAAAAAAAAATCACAGCGGCATCGGCTATTTCTACACCATCACCTAAAGAGCGGAGCCCAGCTCAGGTAAATTCTAGTTAACTGTATTTGGCAACAAAGATTCACAACTGAAGTAATCTACAGCTGGTGGTAGGCACGCTTACCCTGTTTGAGCCTGTGGGAGCTGAGGTCGTCGATCACGTTGGCCGCATCATAGAGCGCCTCCTTGAGCTCAGCAAGAGATTCAGCCAGTGGCTCGTTGCCGAGCCCCCTGCCGTCAACAGCGGAGACGACCATGCGGACTCCCTTGATTGCAGACTTGAGCCCCTCGATTTCTTCCGCGAGCCCGGCCTCGCGGACCCAGGGCTTGCCGATGAGGGGGTGTGAAAGGATCTCTTGCGCTAGCCACCCGATCCCGGCGGCTTCCATCGGCAGATCCGGCGGAAGGGATCGTGAGCGGCCGGCCGTGGCGTGGAGTGGACGGACGAAGGAAGCAAAGCAAAATACTCTGGAGGGGAGACGGCAGCTCTTCTCCAGCTTGGTTTATATATACATACAATACAAAAACTGTAACAGGCTAGGCCTAAATGGGTTATTGTCGAGTTAAAGCTTGAAAGGCCTGCATGTCTGTTTAAATGGGCTGGGCTGGGCTATCATCACGAACAAAAAACCACAATGTACGACAACAAAATGAAGGTCCTCAAAGGAAAAAATATAAATGCAGGTCCTCCTCATTTTAATTTTTTTGAAATAAATTTCTCTTACTTTATTTCTTATTCAAGCACTCCATCATCCATACACACAAATACATAAACGCTCACAGAATTTAGGAAAAATATATAGTATTTTGGTATGTACTACCACTCAATTTTTGTTTCAAAAACAACAAAAAATGTTTAAAGGCGGGAACTATTTGGGGATGGCGGATGCAAAACCTCCGAGGCCCGCAACAAGGACGAGAGGCACGATGGAGCACCACAGGACGGTCCTCCCGACTGCTCGTCGGTCGCATGGCCGCTGGTTCACCCACAGGCCAGCCCAAGCCTCTGCACAGCCGAAGAGCACCAGAGCGACGAGAATGGCGTAGTAGGAGTAGAAGACCACCTTGCCACCATGGAGGAAGACGCCGTCTGGACCCCGGTAGACGAGCAGCCAAAGCGCCGCGGCGGCCTCGAGGACGCCGCACAGCAGCAGCATCGCCGGCAGCTTTTCCCGGTCAAGGCTGGCCTCTACGATCGCGCCCACCACGCTGCTCTCCAGCTCCTGCTCCAGCCCCAGCTCCATGTATATTCTCCTTGCTTAGTTGGTTACTTGGTTTCTTGTGAACTATCTACCTGGGTCAGCGATTATATATGCAGCGGGAGGACAGACAAAAGCAACGATGATCCGGGAATTAACATGCGTTAGGACAAAAGACATACGTAAAATATTAGCTGCTCGGAGGTTCCAAACTGATCTATTTTATTATTGTTGTTGGCTCAGACCCAACGCCGAGTACTTTCCGACGACGGTAATATGACCGACGACGAACGACGATGAAGCGAAGCAACGCTGGTTGAACTTGGTTCCTGCCCCAAGCGGTCAGACCTTCGAGCAATCAATTAGCAACACCGAGATAAGACTCGCACGTACACAACCTGCTGAACGATCTTTGCTTTGATCGTTACAGCGCTACTAGTAGTAACGTACGCGTAGACGATTCGGCTGATTGCCACAGGAGCGTATCGCTCCTGGTTTGATTTGTATTACTTCACAAATCCAAGGTACGGTTACAGGGCTGTTGCACGCACATATAAAAAGTAGTCCATGGCTAGCTAGACCAATACTCCTCGGCTGCTAATTGATGTCCTACTCGGATACTACATGCAAACCGACCTACACACGTACAACTTTGGGAGGCTATGTCGTGGTTAATTCCAACAATCACCCCCCTAAACACGACGTTGTCATGTCACAGCCCCGACGCCGATCCTTCTTTGCTTCTCCAAGAGCTTCTCTCGATCCAAAGCCTTGGTCTGGATGTCCGCCAGCTGATCATCGGTGCAACCGTAGTTGACCTTCATCTTACCTTCTTCCATGCAATCCTTTGTATAGTGATATACCGTATCAATGTGCTTGCTCCTATCATGCCGCACTGGATCCTTGCATAGAAAATCCGTAGACTCACTGTCAACATTGAGCACCATCGGTTCCGGATCTCGATCCATGAAATCACCGTGTAGCCTTCCTAGCCACACACCTTGATACTCTGCTTCACTTGAAGTCGATGTCACCACTTTCTGCCTTCGTGATAGCCAGCTTACTATGCTTCCGCCAAGGAAATATGCCACGTCCGAGGTACTCTTACGGTCATCGACAATCCCTTCCTTGTGACTACCACTATAGCCGAGTAGTTTCACCATCTCTTTTTTGTTCAGCTCAAGACGAGGCTCCATTGAAGCGACAATGTGATTGCAATCTTTCATGCCACTGCTTTCAAGTACCTTCCTTGCATATGCCTCCTCGCATAGTGTGATCCCCTCCGACTTTTGATGTTCCTCCATTCTGAGGTAGTAACTCAAAATATCAAGATCATCCATCTTGAAAAACTCCTTCATTTGTAGCTTGAACTTTGCAATCACCTCTTTATCTGCTCCAGTAATCAATAGGTCGTAGGTTCCAACTAGTAGACGATCCCTTCCTTCACCTCTCTTGTACATCGCATACTCTAGTGGGGCTTTCTCAAATCCAAGAGAAATCATCGTCTGATCAAGTTTGATGTTCCATGCCCGAGAGCCTTGCCGTAGCCCGTACAAGACTTGGTGTAACTTCAGTACCTTGTGCTCTTCTCCCTCTTTGATGAATCCCGGTGGTTGGGTCACATAAACGTCTCCTTGTAACTCTCCGATCAAAAAAGTGGTTTTTACATCCATGTGATGTATCTTCCATGATTCCTGAACCGCGAGAGCGATGAGTAATTCCATCGATTTCATCTTTGCAACGGGAACGAACACTTCTTCGAAGTCCGCACCTTCCTCTTGCATGTACTCTTTGTCTACTAGCCTTGCTTTGTGTTTCACGGCCCCATCGGCATCTTTCTTGATCATAAATTCCCACTTGAGATCCATGACTTTTTCATTGTTGGGAAGATCCACAAGCTCCCATGTATGGTTATCGTGAATCAACCTCAACTCCTCTTCCATAGCATGACGCCAACACTCCTTCGTATTTGCGTCCACAAATTCCGCCGGTTCCTCGGCGTTTGCTAGACACCGTCGCCCACTCCCTTTCACTTTTGCCGGGTCAATCGTCCGAAGAGTCTTCTCCGAATATGGGTGTAACACCGGTTGTAGCAGAACAGGTGTAGGTGGCGTTGTCCTCGTCTCTTGTTCCTTCGGAGACGACATTATTTGCATGGCTCCTTGTACCTTCAGGAGTAACTCCTCACCGTTTGCTTCGCACATTGCTTTTGGCAAAGCTAGACTTTCATCCCCGGGCACGGACGTTACCTTGCCGTTCCCATCTTCTTGCATTATAGTGGCCAAGCATAGCAAAACTGTACGTACATGCGCTGGTAATGGACCTTGCATATCTCCTGGATCACTTGCAACGTCACTAGGTATAGATGGCCCTAGCTGACCACGTGAGCCACCAAGCCCTCCTGCTGGACTGGTTTGCCGCCCACCACATGAGCCTTGTTTTGTGGCTAGGCCGCCACACGTAGTTGCCTTGGAGCTTCCTAGTGTAGCACTCCCTGCTGGGTGTGAGGCGCCCTCACTCCGTACAAGGGATCCAGCTTTGGTGCCTGCGGCCGGTGCTTTCGGCCTACTCAGCGAGACACCATGTCCAGTGCTATTTTTGTGGCCACCTACGGACCTCTGAACAGCACAAAGATTACTTCTCCATGGTCGAGCACGCGCAGCTATTGCTGCATCCGCTCCAGCAAAGTTGGCACTTATGCCTGTAACATCGACATAAATTTTGGAATCATCCCCTGCATCTGTAGCTTCGACACGAGTTTCTGAACCATAATATTGATGGCAAACTTTTTCTTCCACAAGCTTGACAATTTCTTTAGTCAACACTTGTGAGTCTGGATCCTCCTCGTTCACGAGTTCGCTCATCAACATCATGTCACCATCATCTCCTTGTTGGGCAATGAGCGCCTTCTGCTTCGGTGCTTCCTCGCAGTCAGCCTTGAAGTGACCAAGGAGGCCACAGTTATAACACCTCACTTTCCTGATGTCAAACTTTCTTCTTGGCGGTGGTGCAGCCTCATCCTCTGAGTCGTCATCCGGGTTGGCGAATTTCTTTCTCGACGAACGCTGCTTCCCCTTCTTTTTGCTGCTGCTCGTGGATCCGCCTTGCTTTTCTAGGGCAATCCACTGTGCCTTTGTGAGCATCACAAGCTCGTCGTTCTTCCCGTCCCCAAGACTGTACCGCATACGCTCATCATGAGCCTTGTACCGTCCGACAAGATCGTCGATGGAGAGAGTCGCGAGATCGACGCACTGCTCGATCGCCGTGACAATTTGCAGGTACCGGGGAGGGGCCGCGCGCAAGAACCGCCGGACAACCGAGGCCTCCGTGAGGTTCTCTCCAAGCGCTCGAATCCGATTGACGAGAGTAGCCACCCGTGAAGCAAACACATCCACGGACTCATCATCGCCCATGACCAAAGTCTCGTAGTTCCTTAGGAGAGTTTGAAGATTGGCTTGCTTGACACGGGTGTGTCCCTCGAACATGAGCTTGAGCGTATCCCACACCTCCTTCGCCGTTGCTTTGGCGATTAGGTGCTGGAGGACATCCATCGGCATCACCGAGTAAATCGCTGACGCCGCCTGCCGATCCTTCCGGTGCTCGGTTCCCTCCTTCTTGAACGCGTCGCCTCCGGGATCCACCGCGTCCCATAGCTCGTTGGCGCGGAGACCACACTCCATGAGGGCCTTCCAGACCCCGAAGTTCTCGCGATCAAACCGTGGATACGACGAACTCGCCGGAGCAGCAATTACTTTAGCTGCACCGGAGTACTCCACCAGCTGCTTGGACTTGTCCTTGTCCGACATGATCTCCCGTTACTAGAAGATCAACCTTGCTCTGATACCAATTGTTGGCCCAGACCCAACGCCGAGTACTTTCCGACGACGGTGATATGACCGACGACGAACGACGATGAAGCGAAGCAACGCTGGTTGAACTTGGTTCCTGCCCCAAGCGGCCAGACCTTCGAGCAATCAATTAGCAACACCGAGATAAGACTCGCACGTACACAACCTGCTGAACGATCTTTGCTTTGATCGTTACAGCGCTACTAGTAGTAACGTACGCGTAGACGATTCGGCTGATTGCCACAGGAGCGTATCGCTCCTGGTTTGATTTGTATTACTTCACAAATCCAAGGTACGGTTACAGGGCTGTTGCACGCACATATAAAAAGTAGTCCATGGCTAGCTAGACCAATACTCCTCGGCTGCTAATTGATGTCCTACTCGGATACTACATGCAAACCGACCTACACACGTACAACTTTGGGAGGCTATGTCGTGGTTAATTCCAACAATTGTTAGCTTCCACACCACAAGCGGAGTGAGTTGAGTGGAAAGTGGAAACTAGACTAGAATGGAGATAGACAACAGGAACACGAAGGAACCCGAACTAGCTCGCATGCATCTGGGTAGTACTGTATCTGTATGTGCAAGGTAGGTGGCCAATACATAGACGGGCACGAAAGAGGAACACGAACACGAAGATGAACCCGAGCCTAGCCCGCACGAGCGCATACACGCACAACTACGAGGGAACTAGTCTAGCAGCAGGGCAGCTCCTTTCGTCTTCTCCAAGGGCACGGACGGACGAAAAACAGGCCTGTGATTCTCCGGTTATAAAACTGGACGTCTCTCTCTCTCTTGGCGCCTAAATGAACGATCTAACACACGCTCACCTCTTTTTGGTGAATTTTCTCTGTTTTTCTTTCTTTTTTCTCTTCTCTTTTCTGCAGTGGGTTTCTTTGGGGTTTTCTTCTGTTTTTCAATTTTTAATTTTTATATATTTTTATTTTTTCCTGTTTCATTTTTGGGGGTTTCTATCTTTTCTCTTTAATCTATTGTGTGCAAATATTTTTTTTGAATATTTCTTATGTATAAATAAACAAACATTTTCAATACACGACGAGTAATTTCAACACCTGATAAACAAGTTTTTAAATGCACGCTGAACATGTACTTAATACATGGTAATCCTTTTTGTAATACAAGATGAACATTAAAATTCATAATGGACATGTTTTAATACATGAAAACATTTTTTGTAATTACAAGCACATTTCTTAAGAATGGCGAAGACTTATAAAGAATGGTTAACATTTAAAAGATGCATGATAAACATGTTTTTAATACATGAAAACGTTTTCTAGTTTCATGAACAGTTTTCAAAATGCATAGAGACATATAAAGAACTGGTTAACATTTTCAATATACACAAAAAACAATCTTTTTATACACAATATGCACTTTAAATCACACTAAGCATTTTGTAAATACATAATTCACATTTTTCTAATACATATTGGACACACTTAATACATGATGAACATTAAAAACTTACACGATAATTCTCAATACATGCTAAACATTTTTTTAATACAGTAGGAATATTGCTTTTACAAAAAGATTTAAAC
Organism: Triticum dicoccoides; assembly: GCF_002162155.2. NCBI lineage: Eukaryota > Viridiplantae > Streptophyta > Magnoliopsida > Poales > Poaceae > Triticum > Triticum dicoccoides. Next base: position 736,423,989 of record NC_041392.1, on the reverse strand, counting down.
CTAAAGGTTTTCAAAAATATACTTTCTTACTATTATATATATATTTTTATTGACAGGAAACCGTGCAGTCACTACATTTTTATTGACAGGAGAGGTTGGATTCTCTTCCTACCATTATTGCAAAAATTTGTTGGTCATTTACCAAGCTAACCGTTTTTGTAAACCGGTCTTTGACATGGGAAAAAAAATAAAGCGGTCTTTGACACGCGTTGCTACTTTTTTCTTTTTGAGAGAAGCATTGCCGGTGTCGTCCCCTTTGAGGTGCTACGAGTGAGATGTGTTGCTCCTTGCTACACGTGGGTGTCGACGTGTCGTACCATTCTTGGAGGCGTTGGCATGGCCGTTATCTATGACCCTCTTCGAGCATCAAGGAAAACCCTAGGTCTGGTTTTCTGGATCGAACGGCGACGACGTCTTGGTGTTGTTCTTCTTCATGAAGGCATTATCTTGTTTGCTCACGGTGTCCTCGGTGCCCTCTTTGGAGATGTTGGTCGTCTAGTTCTTGGTTGGACCGTTTTTCTGGTCGGCGAGTTTAGCTGTGTTTTTCAATGTTTGGGTCAAGCATCTCATGTCTCTCTGCTCCGGGCATCATGTTCACGCCTCTTGCGTATGTGCTATATTTTGTACAACTCATTCTCACTTCTTCTATTAATGAAATGATATGCAAGTTTTGTGTATTCGTGCAAAAAAACCAAAATGACCAAAAATATTTATTTATTCAAAAAATAGGTATAATATATTATTTGAATACCCCCAAAATAATTATTTTAGTTTCAAAATTGTATGTTCATGTGTTTCGGGCTGGACTTGAGATTTTGAGTTTGGGGTTTGTCAAGCTAGCCCGAAACCTGTTCTGGCCGAGAGGATGATCAAGTCTACTGTGAGAGACGTGC
>NC_041392.1:736408278-736422860 GCF_002162155.2 Triticum dicoccoides | reverse complement strand
CAAGATGAGGCTCCAATTTCTATATACACCTCAGGGACCATATCAGCGACAAAGTGCCCCTAAACACTAACTATTTATTTATCAGTTAAGCGCCGACATATGGGAGACGAGTTACTTCGATATTGAATGATCTTACATGTTGAAAAAGAGTTAGCAGGTAATTTCTCTTGCAGTGAAATTATTAAACTTTTTCATCTTATTTGGCAATTGTAGAGGCGAATTTAAACTCATACAATCGTATGCATGTTTTTTAGTGTGCAACACATCAATATATAGTATGATTATAGTTATTTACTTTTGCTCCAGAAAAAAAATGAACTTGACTTGGCCCCCTCTATACCAAAATCCTGACTCCGCCCCTGGAGACGTGTGTACGCTACTTCCAGTTTGTAAATGAAATCACAGCACTGTGCAACTCACGCGCTGTTGAGCATCGTCGTGTGATATGCAATGCTTTGGAGGACATCACATTTTTATTTCGCTTGCTTTTGTGTGTGTTGTGGTGAGAGATGCTTGAGGGCCGAGCACATCGCCCCGGAACACACATGAGTAATAGGGAACAGAGTACTGCGCTGCTGCTTAACACCAGTAATTACATGTCGGAACAATGAGCAAGGAATGCTCCAAGCCCCACAGCTCGCTGCGGCCAGTCTGAAGTGTAGAATATGTGAATTGCACGATACATTGCTTTTGTGCATAGACACGTATATATGATGTATAAAGGTGGGCCGCGGACCTCAACTATATAAGGAACTAGGAGGCGGGTCCAATACACAATATGCACATAACACATATACTCAACACCCCTCGCAGTCGAAGCGACACCGCGGCTGACGCAAAGACTGGACCGGAACTCCTCAAATGACGCCGTAGACAAGCCCTTGGTTATGATATCAGCAAATTGTTGGGTACGTGAGCACCTGCACGTGTGTCCGGCCCGTCCACCGTGCCGCTCCCGCGAGCGGCCTGGGCGGAACCCTAGATCGCCGCCGCCGCTCCCCTTTCTCGCCTTCCTTCTCCCTCGCCGCCGCCACGGGACGCCGTCGGGCAAAGCCCGCGCGTGCGTCGGCGGCGGGGCTCCCTCCCTCCTCGCGAGGCTCCTGGGCGGCGCGGGACGGCCGGCCCTCGCGGCGGCGCTCGGCTCGGCGGCAGGTCGGGCCGCCGGCGGATCTGCGGGGCTCCTCTTTGGTGGCGCTGCGGCGATGGCGGCGAGGCGCGGGCTCCTCCTCCCAATCTGATGGCGCCGCGGTGGCGCCGGCGCTCGGGCGTGCGGCGGGGTCCGCGAGGGTGGTCGGCGCGCGACGTCTTCCTCCCTGATCTGATGGCTCCACAGTGGCGTCAGTGCTCGGGCGGCGGTTGGCTTCGGCAAGCGGTGGCGGGCGCTGGGTTCCACTCGGTTAGATATATGTTTTCAAGAATAAAATGTCCTTCCACCAAATCATTGATGGCCCAAGTCGAAGACACATAAAAATAATTAGGATTTTTAGGTTTACATTTTATTTTCTACAAATATAAATCCAAGTTGATTAAAGTTAGGGTTTAAACTGGAAGTGTGTTATGGGTGATTCAAAATAAACAGAATAATGATTGTAGCTTCCTATTAATATTGGAAGTTTAGATATATGTTTTCAAGAGAATTCACCATGTGAAAATGCCTCAATTAAACATACACCATGCCAAAATCTTAGGTTGAGAAGGGCATTTTGGGTTCATTGAAAAAATATTAGGATTTTAGCCCTTTAAATGATGAGGGTTGGAATTATCATAATTTTCATATTAAAAATTGAATAAATATGATGATTATGAAATGATCGATCATGATTCACAATCAGTTCCGAATAAAAAGTGCTAATCTAAGGCTGTTAAATTTAGGTGCTCAAAAAGTTCTCTAAACTTGATGTATTTAGCTCTACAGTAATTCAAGAAAATGTTGTTGGCATTTTTATTTGAATCTTATACATGTGGGCCTCCAACAAGATGCTTTCTTCCCATAAACAAAAGAAGTAAACTTGAATGAGCCAATGATTATCCGTGTTATTCTTTTTGGAATTATATATTCGAATGAGTCAATGATCCAAATTATCATCCAATGGCAAGGAAAGTACATCTGAAAAAGATAGAATTTAGTTTTAGTTTTGCCTGTTGAAACATACGAGATTAGAGAAACAAATTAGAATGAGGCACGTCGATCGATAGCGAAATGTGAAGTTCTAAACTTGATGTTAGCAGCCAGTATTAGGAAGCAAGGGGAATGTGGCATTTCTTTTTTAGAAAGAACGGCCATCGATGTTTGACCTCAAATGGGAACCGACTCCAATAAGATGGATGCTATCTTACTAAACACAATAATATAATTAAGTCCAACTAAGTAAGCCAACGACCGAACCCACATCTGACAGTGGTTTAATTAACAAGGAATAATGAATTCAACACGAAGAGCTGATCATGTTTGATTTTTGAAATCATATAACAGATCCAGTAGTTACTTATCTAGCCTGTGGAAATGCATGCACATGTCGTGTGTTGGAAAGATACAACTTAGTTCTCGTTTACTTCTTGAACAGATAAGAGTTGAGGCAACGACTTGACTTTTACATGAACAGTCGTGACTTGATCGATAGCGAACCAACAACAACTCTGAACTTGATGTTGCATCCAGTGTAAGAAAACAGGGGAAACATGTAGATTTTTAGTTGGAAAAAAAAAAGCTAAACTGTAGTATACGTATACAAAGTATAATCAGACATGCAATTCTTATTCATCTCAAGATGGATACAAATTTCACAAAGGATTCCAAATCATCAGAGGCTCGCCGGTGCCGCAGCGTCGACGACGAAGTCCAGCACCATGACCTCGTCGAGCATGGGCCTGAGGGCGGCCTTGGCCTCCTCCACCTTGCCGTCCGCCTCCACGGCGTCCAGCTCCTCCACGCTGTCGAACACGGCCACCATCACGAACTGGAACCCCTTGGCCCGCGCCGGCGAGAAGTTCTCCTCGAAGCTGACCCTGGCCACATCCCCGGCGTCCTTGCTAGCCTTGGCTACCTTCTCCAGGACCTGCCCGACGTCCGGCCCCTCCTTGACCTTGGCGAGGGTGAGCCGCACGGCGGCGCATGGGCCGACGGGTGACGGGGACTCCGCCGCGTTGACCCAGTCGACGGCGGTGGTGTCGAGCGCGTTGGGCACGATGTGCGCCTGCACGGCGGCCACGTGGTCCGGGTGCGCGGCGTAGGCGGCGAGGTCGGCCTTGGTGGCGTAGCGGGAGTGGAGGAGGTGGGTGGGCCCCAGCGCGTCCGCGGCCGGGGAGCGGAGGCGGAGCACGGGGCCCGCGTGGAGGTAGGACACCCCCGGGACGAGCGCGGGCAGAGCCTGCAGCGCGGAGACCATCGCGGCGGCGGCCCCCGAGGAGACGGCGTCCGGGCGGAGCTTGATGAGCACCATGTGCTCCACCGGCGCGGCGACGGCAGCAGAGGAGGACGACATGGCGACGGCGGAGCGGGGAAGAAGGTTAAAGTCGGGATGGTGCTAGCTCTGCTGGGAGGAGCGACTTCGGACTTGTGGATTCTTCTTCTCCTGGCACGGTGGCGGCTGCGCTGCATTGACTCTGCTTTGGTGGACGATGTGTTGTTATAACAATCTAGACTCCGGCGGCATGATCCCTGTAAACTCCGGCGGCGATAGTCAGCGCCAATTCTGGCTCGAAACGGACCACGATGATCCTATTGCCATTCCTCTAAACATCCCTGTATATATAGAGTAATACGCCTGGCCTGGTTGATTGTTCTCAAAAAAGAAAAGAAAAAAAAAATGTAGCTGAGTCTGGAAAAATGTACGTAACAGGCATGGCATAATCCAAACAAATTCGAACTAGCAAAAACCTGAATCGTCCATCATGCCACACCCCCAATTTGAATTCTAACCTCCCACTGTCGGCTTTAACTTCCTTCCCATGTTGAATTGTCTTTGATGCTATATTTTTCAATCTTTGCCACTTGCTGGAAATTTTTTTGCGTGCGGGATTTGACAACACAAATGGACTAGCAGCTCTCACCACAGTTTCCTTGCCATTATATTCTTTCATGAAGAAGACAGTCTAATAATATACGCCGGATGCCACTCAACAAACATTTTATTATTTCCATGAAGGAGTGACACATGCTGCTGACATGGACAAGAAGCACCGTTTTTTGCAGCGACGAATTCTTTGTAGTTCCTTATTTCCCTGCACATCTCTCTGGCATAGAAAAATGTGCATCTTGTGTGTGTCCTCATGTCGCCAGGTCCAGAGGTAGGGAAGTAATAGAAACCCTGTCCCTGGCCTTCAAAGCCTACAAATTAAGCAACGACACAGATTAAAGATAATGGGAATGCATGCAGTAAGGTGAGTGAGAAGCGAACAAAACAGATTAATATTTGGCGGTCTTACTTCTTTGTCCCAGTTGGTGCGCAGAGTAATGGACATGAACAACACCGTCTGCACGACAAGTGCGCATGTTATTCCCATCCACAGCCCCTAACATATTTTTAGATCAAGGTTTCATTATGTCAAGTGAGAAATATTATAAGTGAATACAAAGATGATAGTAAAATAGTACTAGTGGTCAGGCCATATATAAGGGTAATAAAATAGTACTACTGATTACCACTCCACCAAGATGGTACACAAACGCAAAACATAGAGCCGCCGGGATGCCCACGAGGTAGTACGCACTGAGGTTGACATAGGAACCAATCTTTTGAAAACCACAGCCCCTAACAATACCTGTAAAATGTGCTAATTAATAACCATATATTTCCAGCATGTACGAAAACTATAGGATCATCCTTATGATACCTGAAAGAACACACTGCATGTCGTCAAACAAGAATGCCACGGCAATAATTGGCATAATTCTTGAAATGTACTCCACCACTTCCTTGTCGTTGCTGTATGCGTACCCCCATAGATTGCGCACCAGAACGATAGCAAGAGAAACCGATATGCTTGACACAACACCCAGGAGCATGATCACCTGGGTCGCTAAACGGGCTGCATCCGGTCGCCCAGCACCGAGCTCATTTGACACACGGGTGCTACGTACGTAGATAAAGTATTTTATACATATCAGCTTCTAGTTTGTATAATACTTAAAGGCGTATGTGTTTGAGCTGACCTTATAGCTGCACTAAGCCCATATGGTACCCTGAATACCAACGAGATAGTATTCAAACTGCACAAAATTCAACTGGATGTTACTATCAAAAAAGGGGAAATAGCAAACCAAGTAGTATGAAATGAAATAAGCCATGCTTGAATATGTCGCCTCACGGCCTCACCTGATTGACAGTACCGATGCCTCAAGTTTAGGATTTGGAAGAAATCCGGAAACAAGTACCAGGAGCTCAAACGACCACCACTCCCAGCTGCTCGTGTAAATATATATGTATGTCAGATGGAATTACTTAAATCAATCAACTGGAGATGGCAAATTTGCACTTGAGACATATAGCATATAGACATCAAACTCACCAAACCATGAGTGCAGATGGGACGGCAAGCCTCAAGAAACCGAGGATGTCGCGAAATGCCTCCATCGACAACCCCGTCCATGTGCTCTTACAAGACGGGGAGAGCCTGATGTAGAGAGCCAAGATGGACACATTAGTGAGGTAGGAGATTGTATTGGCCAAGGCGGCACCCTTGTTGCCCAGACCAAGCTTGTAGACCAGCAGCCAACACACCAAGATGTGGTTCAGTGCTGTGACGCCCGAGCTCAGCATCACCGGAAGGACCATGTTCTGCGTCTGCAGGAATCGGACATGGCATTGCAGCGGACCATAGACAAACAACGATGGAATCAACCAACGGATGTAGCTCCCTGCTTCCATGGCAATCTCAGGGTCCTGTCCAAACAACAGAAGGATCTGACCGGTGTATCCCCAGATTACGGCAACCACGGCGCTCACCGGAGTGAGCACAAGGATTGCCCTCTGCTTGTAGATGCCAAGAAGATGGTGCTGCTTTGCTCCAAAGGCTTGCCCGCACAGTGTGTCCAAGCTGCTCGACATGCCGGACTGAAATTCAAGGCAGACATTCAAGTTGATGATGATGTCCAGGAGGTCCAACTAAATTGGTGCGTCGATCAATGGAAAAGGGAAAAAAATTGTCATACCAACAAGCTGAAGCCAGTTACACCGGCGAAGGAGGTTGCGATGGAGGCACTCGAGAGAGCGAGTTCGCCGAGATGACCCACAAACATAACGGATATCATTTGGACCACATCCTGCAACAGGCTTCCCACGATGAGAGGCCCGGCAAGGTACAACTGCTTCTTCACCTCAATCACTACCAGGCTCTGCTCTCCTGTTTTGTCAACAAGGGGCTCCTCCATGCTTGAATGTTGAAACTAAGGTACCTAGGTACTGATATAACGGTGAAATGAAGGGATATTTAACATGTATACTATGTTTGAGCATGATTGCTACCATTCAGAGAACAGCAGTCAAGTGGACTAAAAGAATCTCTATTTGAGACAAAAGGAGGCAGCCAAGTAAGTGGACTAAAAGAATCTCTACGAGAGACAAAGGAGGCAGCCAAGTTCAAACGACTGACGGAATAACTTTACTATCCGACAAACTATAGTGAGGTGGACAATTAACAATACATGCTCGAGCAGAACAAGATTACCATTTAACAATAGATCATATAGTCCACTTGATGGCACGTAGATGCGCAATACTAATCAGCATGATGAAAGTTAGAAGCACATATGCCAACTTAATGAAACCTTTTGCCCACTTGTTGTCACTGTCACACCTTTTGAACACATCAATAATGATAGCTATCTACAAAATTCGTTCTATTTTTATTCTGGCGTGTCTGACCAACTCACGTGCTCTGACCTACTTGATACATATGAAAAGGGCATTTTCAAAGATCCAAGGCCATTAGCGAATCAATTGATTAGGACCCGCACAAGTAAAAAAAATCATAGTGGCATCATGATTCCACTGGAGTTAGGTGGATATACAGAACAAAAGCTCCTATGGTGTTCTTCAAAACCAGACACCGCTTAGCTGATTGTACAAAGGAATAACTGACCCAAATTGTAAGCATATATGATAAGTGTCACACGTGTGACACGAAGCAATCCAGCCTTGATGTTTCTTACAACTAAAGTTGTTATCTAAAGAGAAAAAAACCAATCAAAAAAAAAAACTGAAACTTATCATCCGAAAAGAAAGTTGTTATGCTTGACAACTAAAGTTGACATCCTCACATCACAAAAATTGCCATAAAGAACATTCGGAATTGCCATGTGACGAGGACATGTATTGGGGGTAGGGTAACAGGCCTGACCTAAAGACCCTACCCATGGACACCGTACACTTTGTACTGGGCCCTGGGCCAGATCGCCGTCCAGATGTACCGCAACTTGAAAGTCACTCGGACTGCAACAACCACGCGGAGCACGGCACTCCACTCGACGAGATCATTCCACTCGACCGTGTAACTCACTCGGATATGCGAAGACCAATAGTCAGTATGACGGTTTTGTAGTGGGCACGCATTATGGCATTGATGTTCCACCGTGTAACATAAGGGGTGAGGGGGTGGCGCACTCTATATAAGCCATCCCCCACCACTAGACCCGGGGCTTTTTCTTCCACCTCTCTCTCTTCTTCCGCTCTAGTCTCCGGACTTAGACCAGGCATGGGGATCCGTTCTCCTCGCTCTCACATACATTGTAATCCCTGGATACAGACTCAGATAAACAAAGCCTCTCCGGAGCACGAGACGTAGGGTTGTTATCTCCACCGTGAGAGGCCCGAACTCGCTAAAACCACGTGTCACCCATTTGCATCTCGATAGATCATGCTCCTTTATCCTACCCCTCTCTTATTGTCAGAATCGTTCCCACGACAGTTGGCGCCCACCGTGGGGCAGGTGTCTTAGCGACTTATTGGAGAAGTTGCAATTTTTCCGATCCCCATCATCATGGTTCCAGGCGGAGGTTTGGCTGAGGGCCGCGAGATCCGTCTCGGCGCGCTCGTGTTTGTCGCCGACGACTGGAGGAACCACTCGACGTCGACGCGCTCCCCGCCCGCAGGGCGACGCACTTTCACGCGTGCGTCCGCGGCGTCCTCCTGCGGCAACCGTCGACCCAGTACCAGTCGACTCCAACGGCTTTCCCCCTCCCTGCGACCCGCCGGAGCAAGCGCACCGGCCGGTCGAGGATTTAACGGTGGGTGAAGCATGCGGTGACCCGCCAGTCGGCCACCCCTCAAGTCGCGACGGTCGAGCCCGACAAGTCTCTCTATGGCCTGTTCGATCTATCGACTGGCTCCGTAGAGACTGCATCCGAGTGCGGCAGCAACGACTCGGCAGCGGAAGTCCTGATGGTCAATGGACCACGCGGTCCTCCTGGCTTCAATCGTGAAGACGGGGGTGACGGGAACGGCGATCCGTCGTGCGTTCACGAGGAGTGCCGCCCCGAGCCTCTCTCCTCGCAGCAGAGATAAGAACTTCATCACCGAAACATGGATGCCCTGCATACTCCTATAGTTGGAGAAACACCCGAGGCCCAGGCCTTGGAGCAGGCTCGCTTGGCCAATCTGGATGAGCGCACTTGGCTGGAGAACGTCCAGCCCGCACTCGACGATCACGCTCGTCAACGTGCTCCTGAGTCCAGTCGACGCCAACTTTTTCCACCTAGCAGCTGCTGCCCGGATAGCAGAGTCGATTCAACCTTCCCAGTCAGAAGCTGGCCGAGGTCTGGCGCAGATCAGGGCCTTGCTCCGGGCAGCAGGAGAGCAGAATACAGCCATGTCTCAGTCGCGGGATATGATCCATAGCAGATCTGTGGTCGCAGATATGGTCCAGTCGGCCCATAGCCCAAGATCGCCCCCGAGGCGTGAGGGACGTGGAGAGCGGCGTGATCAGTATAGAAACCAGAAGCAGTATGATCGTCGAGCCGATCGCGATGGTCGCCGTCGAGTGCCACGCCTCCTCCAAGGAGTGGGTCATACGTGCCGCGGCCACATGAAGACAGGCGCCCTAACAGCGTCGGAAGAGGTATTCCAGTCCACCCCAGGAGCCATGCTTTGATGCGAGATCTATTATTGTGCAGGGCTTGGTCGACAGAAACAGAGCTCACCGAGATGGCCATGACAGAGGCCCGCAAACCAGCAATAGGGTGCATGTCTCTGGCCCAGAGTGCTTCAGCAGAGCTATCAGAGCGGCAGTGATTCCCCCCAACTTCAGGTTGGCGACTGGAGTCAGTAAGTTCACCGGAGAGTCCAAGCCTGACACCTGGCTCGAAGACTACCGAGTGGTTGTCCAGATTGGTGGCGGCAATGATGAGGTGGCCATGAAACACCTTCCTCTGATGTTGGAGGGCTCGGCTAGAGCGTGGCTGAATCAGTTGGCACCTGGCAGCATCTATACTTGGGAAGATCTCGCCGAGTGTTTGTCAGAACGTTTGAGGGTACTTGCAAGCGGCCAGCAGGTTTGACAGAATTATACTGTTGCGTCCAGAAACCGAATGAAACTTTGAGAGATTATATCCAGAGGTGGATCACCCTGCACCACACGGTGGAAGATGTGTCTGATCATCAGGCAATTTGTGCTTTCAAGGAAGGCGTCAGGTACCGGGAGTTGAATCTGAAATTCGATCGGACAGGAAACATGACTCTGACTCGGATGATGGAAATCGCCACCAAGTATGCCAATGGTGAAGAGGAAGAGCGACTGCAGAGCGGCAAGCACAAAGCAGTCGCCCATGAAGCCGGAGGAGGAAACTCCAGTAGAAAACAAAAACGCAAGGCCGAACCAGCTGCTCCGGGTGAGGCCTTGGCTGTGGTTCTAGGAAAGTTCAAGGGGAAGCCCAAAGGGCCGTGGAACCCCAAGAAAGTAAAAGTTCAAGATGGAAATGACGTGTTGGATCTGCCGTGCCATATCCACACCAAAAAAGACGAAGAAGGTAATTTCATTTACCCAAAGCATACCACTCGACAGTGTCGGCTCCTGATCCAGCAGTTCCGAGAGAAACAACCCAAGGAAAAGGAGAAGGAGGCAGACAAGGCTGAGAGTGAAGGAGAAGATGATGATGGTTATCCTCACGTGAATTCCACTCTGATGATTTTTGCTGATGTTGAAAACAAGAGTCGATTGAAAGTCATCAACAGAGAAGTGAACATGGTCGCTCCGGCGACACCCAGTTACTTGAAATGGTCGCAGACTGCCATTACATTCGACCAGTCTGATCATCCAGCGTACATCGCCACCTCTGGGAGGCAAGCGCTGGTGGTCGACCCGGTGGTCGAAGGCACTCGACTGACAAAGGTCCTGATGGACGATGGCAGTGGCCTGAACATTCTGTATGCAGAAACGTTGAAAGGAATGGGCATTCCGATGTCCAGACACAGTGAAAGCCATATGAGTTTTCATGGGGTCATCCCTGGCAAGAAGGCTGCGTCCCTCGGTCAGATTGCACTCGACGTGGTTTTCAGTGATGCCAAAAATTAACACAAAGAAAAGTTGACGTTTGAAGTCATGGATTTTCAGAGTGCGTATCATGCAATTCTGGGCAGGCCAGCTTATGCAAGATTCATGGCTCGACCTTGTTACGTGTACCTCAAACTGAAGATGCCTGGTCCCAGAGGAGTGATCACTATCTCTGGTAATTGGAAAAAGGCGGAAGAGTGCTTCCAGAAGGGCTCAAAGATCGCCGATGCCCAGATGGCCGTAGTAGAATTGTAAGAATACCAAAAAATGCAGACCCGAGTGACTTGCTGCGGGCCAAGAAGCCAGCCACAGATTCAGCATTCCAGTCGTCTGGCGAGACGAAGTCTGTTCACATTCACCCGACGGACCCCAACGCAGCTCCGACCCACATTTCAACCACACTCGACTCCAAATAGGAAGAAGCGCTCATCCAGTTCCTCCGTGAGAACTGGGACATCTTTGCATGGAAGCCTTCTGACATGCCAGGTGTTCCCAGGGGACTGGCTGAGCATCGTTTGCGAGTTGACCCGAAAGTGAAACCAGTCAAAGAGCATCTCCAACGGTCCATAGAAAAGAAAAGCAATCGGCGAAGAGGTGGCTCGGCTTTTGGCAGCTGAGTTTATCCGAGAGATTTACCACTCCGAGTGGTTAGCCAATGTTGTCATGGTCCCAAAGAAAGATGACTCACTCCGCATGTGCATCGATTTCAAGCATATCAATCAGACATGCCCGAAAGATCACTTCCCTCTCCCTCGCATCGATCAGATAGTCGATTCGACTGCTGGGTGCGAGCGTTTGTCCTTTTTGGACGCCTACTCCGGGTACCACCAGATCCGTCGGTACGGACCCGACGAAATAAAGACAACTTTTATCACCCCGTTCGAGTGCTTCTATTATGTCACAATGCCATTCGGCTTGAAGAACGCCGGAGCCACATTTATGCGGATGATTCAGAAGTGCCTGCTCACTCAGATCAGTCGGAATGTGGAATCATACATGGATGACATTGTGGTCAAGTCACATAAAGGTTCCGACCTGCTGACCGACCTCGCTGAAACTTTGCCAACCTCCAAAGGTATGATATCAAGCTCAATCCATCAAAGTGCACGTTTGGAGTTCCAGGAGGCAAGTTACTCGGTTTTCTTGTTTCCGAACAAGGAATTGATGCTAACCCAGAGAAAGTAGGCGCTATACTCCGAATGAAATGCCTTGTGCGTGTGCATGATGTCCAGAAGCTTACTGGTTGCTTGGCCGCCCTAAGTCGATTCATTTCTCACCTCGGTGAAAAGGCGCTGCCTCTTTACCGACTGATGAAGAAATCAGATAAGTTCGAGTGGACTCTAGAAGCTGATACAGCATTTGCAGAGCTAAAAGCCCTGCTTTCCACCCAGCCGGTGCTTGCTGCTCCAATCAGCAAAGAGCATCTATTGCTTTATATAGCAGCCACTGGACAAGTCGTTAGTACAGTACTTACGGTCGAGCGGGAAGAAGAAGGAAAAGCGTACAAAGTTCAACGCCCAGTTTATTATATTTCTGAAGTCCTGACCCCGTCAAAGCAGAGATATCCTCACTATCAAAAGCTTGTCTATGGAATTTACATGACCACGAAGAAGGTTGCACACTACTTCTCAGATCACTCTGTTACAGTCGTCAGCGACACTCCATTGTCAGAGATTCTGCACAACAGAGATGCAACTGGTCGAGTGGCAAAATGGGCGATTGAACTCCTTCCCTTGGATATCAACTTTGAGGCAAAGAAAGCTATCAAGTCCAAAGAAATAGCAGATTTCCTTGCCGAGTGGATCGAACAGCAACTGCCGACTCAAGTTCACTCTGAGCACTGGACCATGTTCTTTGACGGATCCAAGATGTTGAACGGTTCTGGCGCTGGAGTAGTTCTGGTATCCCCCCGAGGAGACAAGCTCAGATATGTCTTCCAGATTCACTTTGATTCCTCCAACAATGAAGCAGAATATGAAGCACTCCTGTATGGGTTGTGCATGGCCATCTCACTCGGCGTCCGTCGCCTCATGGTCTATGGCGACTCAGATTTGGTAGTTAATCAAGTGATGAAGGAGTGGGACGTCAGAAGTCCAGCCATGACTGGTTACTGCAACGCGGTGAGAAAGCTTGAGAAGAAGTTCGAGGGGTTAGAACTCCACCACATCCGTCGATTGAAAAATCAAGCAGCCGATGAATTGGCAAAGATAGGTTCCAAGAGAGAAGCCATTCCCAGCAATGTGTTCTTGGAGCATATTCACACGCCAACAGTTCAGGAACACCCTTTCACTAAAGAGCCCCCGCAACCCAAGAGCGCCACGGATCCAACTGAAGTTGAGGTCCCAGCTGTGGTCGACCTAATCATGGAGGTTTTGGCCATTACTCCTGACTGGACGGTGCCCTACATTGTGTACATCCTTAGGAAAGAGCTCCCAGAGGATGAAGAAGAAGCTCGACAGATCGTCCGCCGATCCAAAGCTTTTACTGTGATAAGAGGGCAGCTGTTTAGGGAAAGTGTGACTGGAGTCAGTCAGAAGTGCATAACACCAGAAGAAGGTCGAATGATCCTCAATGACATCCACTCGGGGACCTGTGGCCACCATGCGTCCTCTTGGGCCATCGTGGCTAAAGCATACCGAGCTGGATTCTATTGGCCACGAGCAAATGAGATGGCGAAAGATATAGTCGACAGATGTGAAGGCTGTCAATTTTACTCCGATATGTCTCACAAGCCAGCGTCAGCCCTGAAGACCATCCCCCTTGTCTGGCCCTTCGCTGTTTGGGGACTGGATATGGTTGGGCCGCTAAGGACCGGCAAAAGCGGCTTCACTCACGTGCTCGTTGCAGTCGACCAGTTTACCAAATGGATCGAAGCCAAACCTATCAAGAACCTTGACGCTAGCACCGATGTCAGTTTTATCAGAGAATTGACATTGAGATATGGAGTCCCACACAGCATCATCACGGACAATGGATCGAACTTCGATTCCGATGAGTTCAGAGCTTTCTGCGTCTCTCAGGGCACTCGAGTCGACTATGCTTCTGTTGCTCACCCGCAGTCGAACGGACAAGAAGAAAGAGCCAATGGCCTAATTCTGAAAGGACTGAAGCCCCGACTGATGCGTGATCTCAAACACGCAGAAGGTGCTTGGGTTGATGAACTTCCGTCAGTTCTGTGGGGTTTAAGGACAACTCCTAATCGGTCGACTGGAAGAACTCCTTTCTTCTTAGTCTATGGAGCCGAAGCTGTTCTGCCAAGTGACTTGCTCCACAATGCACCCCGAGTTGAACTCTTCTCCGAAGCAGAAGCAGAGCAGGCCCGGCAAGATTCAGTCGATCTCTTAGAGGAGGAAAGAGAGATGGCCTTGATCCGCTCGACCATTTATCAGCAATATTTGCGTCGATTCCACGCCAGGAATGTGAGCGGTTGGGCCTTTGAAGAAGGAGACTTGGTTCTTCGAGTGGATCAGCAGAAACCACACAAGCTCGCTCCAACTTGGGAAGGCCCCTTCATCGTCACCAAAGTTCTCCACAACGGAGCATACCATCTTTACAGTATCGAGCATCAGAAAGACGAGCCACGGGCTTGGAACGCGGAGCTGCTCCGCCCCTTTTATACTTAAACACTCGTTCGAATAAAATGTAATAAGCAACACCTTTTGTAATTCATTTATCAAAGACAAGAGCTTACGGTTCTCTCATTTGATTGTGTTGTTCTCATTTACTCCTGAAATCCCCTAGTGGGTGGGCTTAGTCGCGAATCCGTTCCGCCTAAGTTCGAAAAAATCCTACCGAGTGGAGAGCAATCCTCCCACTCGGGGGCTTAGCTGCAGTCGAGCACTCGCCTAAGTTCTCTCACTAAGCGGATTAACGGCAGTCCAGCACTCGCCTAAGTTCGAAAAAATCCTACCGAGTGGAGAGCAATCCTCCCACTCGGGGGCTTAGCTGCAGTTGAGCACTCGCCTAAGTTCTCTCACTAAGAGGCTTAACGGCAGTCCAGCACTCGCCTAAGTTTGAAAAAATCCTACCGAGTGGAGAGCAATCCTCCCACTCAGGGGGCTTAGCTGCAGTCGAGCACTCGCCTAAGTTCTCTCACT
>NC_041392.1:736392615-736407106 GCF_002162155.2 Triticum dicoccoides | reverse complement strand
GCTCCATCCCTATCCGCAAGGGCGACGAGGTGCAGGTCGACTGCAGCCTTCTCCTTCGGAGCTGCGGCACAAATACAACGTCCGCTCCATCCCTATCCGCAAGGGCGACGAGGTGCAGGTCAACTGCAACCTTCTCCTTCGGAGCTGCGGCACAAATACAACGTCCGCTCCATCTTTATCTGCAAGGATGATGAGGTGCAGGTCGACTGCAACCTTCTCCTTCGTAGCTGCGGCACAAATACAATGTCCGCTCCATCCCTATCCGCAAGGACGAAGAGGTGCAGCAAGCAAAGTCCATCCGAAGGCAAACACAAGCACATTCAGAGATAAACCAAATTCAGATAAATCCTAAAAAAAGTTCCAAGCAGCAAATCGAAAGTACTCAGGCACCAAGCCCGAAGGAGTTTAACGGTTACAGAAACCACTCGGCATTCCGAGGCAAATTTAAAGCGTATCCAAGTTTCATAAGATTGTTCACTCGGCCGGAGGAGGGCTGGCAGGCTCCACGAATGAGTCCAGATCGATCCCATCAGCGATCCGAGTGGCGGCAGCAATGAAAGTCTCCATGAAGGACTGGAAGTCGTGCTTTTTGGTGTTAGCGACTTTGATCGCAGCCAGCTTGTCTTCATGAGCCTCCTTGCAATGGACTCGCACCAGGGACAGCGCCACATCAGCACCACACCGGGCGGAGGATTTCTTCCATTCTTGCACTCGGTCAGGGATCTCGTTCAGTCGGTTCATTAGAGATTCCAGATCATTCTGAAGCGTCGGCCTCGGCCAAAGCGTTGAGTTGATTCGAGAGACAACCTTCTTCAGGCGTGCGAGGTAGCTTGTGGCGCTGGCGATACGGGACTCCAGTCGGAGCACGTTCATCGCAGTTTCGTCGTAGACTGGGGAAGTGATAGGGTCCAGACCCGTCTCGACCCTTCCAGTTTCTTCGTCGAAGTCTTGGTAGAGTTCTGCAGCCAAAAGTCAGTTCATCAACCGTGCAAAATCCGATTGCAAGCATCAACACAGTCGGATTAAAAGAAATACCTTCCAGCGCGAGATAAAGCTTCTTGGCGAGGGTCCTTAGATAAGCTTCTGTGTCATTCCTCTTGCGGATCACAGACTCCAACTTTTCATTCAGGACGACCTTGTCCTTCTTAAGGCTGGTCACTTCGCGGTTAGCTTCATTAAGACAAGATTTTAGTTTATTCACCTCTCCTTCAAGCGTTCCGATTGAAGCAAGCTTCTTGTCTACGAGAGCGGTTTTGTCTTGGGCTGCTTTTTGCGCGGCGGCGAGGTCCGAGTCCTTCTTATCCAGAGCCAACTTCATTTTCTCTGCAAAAGAAGTAATCGAATCAAACAAGAGATCAAAGAGATATATTGATATTCAGTCGACAATCAGTTACCTTCCATACTAGCGGCCTCCTCTTGAGCTTTTTTCAGATTTTGCTGAGTCAATTCCAAGTCTATGTTGAGTTGCCTCTGCTTCTCTTCGAGTTCAGCAAACTTGGAGATAAGAGTACAAGACTTCTGTAGGAGGCAAGAGACAGATCAATCGATAGGTTCGAAGGCAGTTCATTTCCGAGTGAATAAAACCTAAAGAAGTGGGCAACAAGTTGTTCAGACCCCAGTCGACTGCCAGGAGTCGACCGCGGTCTCGGGGACTACACCCAGTGGGTGCACTTGGCGTGCCCCCACCGGTTCTAATCCGACTCGACCGGCCCGCCGGAGTCGAGTGCAAAAAAAGAAGAGAGAAAGAACAATTGCGCCATCAAGAAAGAAGAACTTAGACCACAGTCAACTGCCAGCAGTCGACCGCGGTCTCAGGGACTACACCCAGTGGGTGCACTTAGCGTGCCCCCACCAGTTCTGGTCCCACTCGCCCAGACCGAGTGGAAGAGCGAAACTACCAAAAACGACAGCGACACCCAGTGGGTGCTCTAATTCAACGCGAACAACAGGAGATTGTGCAGAAGAAGATTTTTCGAGAACAAAATCAGTCGGAAAGTCTACTCACCTGGACATTGGCCCGAAGGGCGGCACTAGCGTCGTAGGAAGCCTGACTGCTCTCGTGCACTATCTCACCCGCTCCATCATCATATCAGCCTGTCGGATGGCTTTCGCAGCCGCTTCCGACTTGTTGTCTGGGACGGGGTAGCTGGTGGAAAAGTGTGCAGACGACCCAGGTGCGGCTGCTTGAAGCTCTGTGGTGTGGAGTTGGATAGTTGAAGGAACCACAGGCGCGGTCGACCGCATGGGATGCCCACTCGGCAAGGGTGCAGCGAACGTCACAATGGCCCTGCCCGCGTCTTCTGCTTGACGGACGGAAGGCATTGCAGTTGGTCCTTGGAGAGCCACCCTGCCAGCTATTACCTTCTTGCTCTTCCTAGGCTTAGGAGCCGCATCTTCGTCATCGTCCGGAAGATCAATGATGTTGGGGGGAGCTGCAAGAGAGAACATTCGACCCCAAGTGAACCACTCGACCCTAAAAGGATCAAGAATCAAAATTGCAAGAGTTCATACCTGGGTTAGAGGTTACCGCATCCTCCATTTCCTCGTCCCGGTACTGGTATGAAGAGGTCCCTGACGTAGCAGCACTGCAAAGGCCCGCATTCAATCGGTTAGACCCAGTTAATCGAATCCACATGAAGGACAAGTCAGGTGGTTACCCAGAGATAGTAGGAACGGTCACTTTGATCATGGGCAAAGCTTTTGGCAGTTTGGAGGAGATGGCTTTCGGCACTTTCGGCACTGGAGGCGGCGCGGCCTTAGATTGCTTTGGAGCCTTCTCAGTCGGCGTCGGGGAAGACATCCTGGGGCGCTTTGAGGACTGCCCGATTGGCGCAGCCACCAAGTCCGGAGCGCTTGCCGGGTCATGAGTGTGCTTGGACCTCCTCTCCCTGCGAGGAGGCGAGTCGACTTCTTCCTCATCAGTCGATTCCTCGCTCTCCTCATCCTCCTCAGCTTCCGAATGCTCCTCGCCGCTCTCGCCCCCACTCCCTTCTTCCTCAGCGCCTGGGTCCTGCACTCCGTTGGGCATCGAGTACATTTCAATGAGGGCCTGAAAGGATAACAATCAAAGGAAATTCAGTCGACTACAAACGGAACATCACATGGTGAATCGGAAAGATACTTGATAAAACAGAAATATACCTGCTCCGGCTGGTGCGAGTTGTCGAATGGAATCACCCTCCTGGACCCCCGAGGGTTGTCTTTGTTGCCATTGATTCCCCTCAACCAGTTCTCCAAGATATCCTCGCTGACCTCCTCTGGGTGGATCCGAGTGGTATCCTCGAGCCCAGAGTACATCCACATCGAATGATCGCGCACCTGAAGAGGTTGGATGCGTCGACCGAGAAAGACCTCCAGCAGATCCATCCCGGTCACTCCGTCGCGGACAAGCTGGATGACCCGTTCAACCAGCACCTTGACCTGCGCCTTCTCTTCTGGAACTACCTTCAGGGGAGCAGGCTTCTCCACTCGAGCCAAGGAGAAAGGAGGAAGTCCAGTCGACTGGCCAGGGGTTGGCTAATCCTTGCAGTAGAACCAAGTCGACTGCTAGCCCCGGACCGAGTCAGGAAGGATCATGGCTGGGAAAGTACTCTTGCTCCTCATCTGGATCCCCAAACCACCGCACATCTGGATCACCCACGTCCTCTCGTCACTCGACTTGGCCTTTTTGACCGACTGGGAACGGCAATTGAAGATGTGTTTGAAAAGCCCCCAGTGCGGTCGACAACCCAAGAAGTTTTCGCACATGAACACGAAAGCGGCCAAATAGACTATGGTGTTCGGAGTGAAATGGTGGAGCTGAACCCCAAAGAAGTTTAAAAAACCCCAGAAGAAAGGGTGGGGAGGCAGTGAGAATCCGCGATCTATGTGGGTTGCGAGGAGGACACACTCACCCTCTCTTGGCTGCGGCTCGGTTTCGTCCCCCGGGAGCCGACCGACTTGTGAGGGATCAATCCCCCCTCCACCAGGTCGTTGAGGTCGTCCTGCGTGATTGCCGAGCGGATCTAGTCGCCCTGGATCCAGCCCGCCGGCAGGCCGGACCTCAACGAGGATCCACCCCGGCTGGTCCGCTTGCCCTTCGCCTTCACGGTCGCCTTCTTCGCGCGTTCCAGCGCTGCCGTCTTCTCCTTCCCCATGGTGGTGGATCGGGCTCGAGCAGAGGTCCGGTGATGAGGCGGAAGCGAGAGTGGCAGAGGGATCGGGAGAAAGAGAAGAGAGAATGGGAGCGTGCGGAGCAGAGGCCTGGCCCGAGACCTTTTATAAGGCCTTTCACCGAGTGGCTGACTGGTGGACCCAAGTGATCTAAACAAATCCCGCAATAGTCGCGCGCGCAGTACGTGGCGAAAAAGGTGGCGCGGGGATCGAGGAGTCTTGCCTAATCCATCCCAATAACCTCGGTTCCGCCCGTCTGGCGCACTTCCCAAAATTCGAATCTCGCGAGATCCGCGGAGAGCCGAACAACCTGTCAGAATGAAGAAAAACACCCTCTACATCATCATTCGGAATTCTACCATGAAAGTTCACTCGACAACAACCAAGAATGGACCAAGGCGATTGAGAAAGGAGTCGATGTCGTCACCTCAACTCATTGTTCCAGGACAAGGCATATTCATAGCACAAAGAGTGGGTCGGAAGTGTTCTCAACCCCTTCCTCACTCAAACCCTGATCCATTCGGGGGCTAATTATGAAGCTATGTACCTAGGGTAGGGTCACGGACCTGTCCAGCATACCCTCCCCAAGGACATCTCTGCAAAGAATCAGAAGCAGTTAAAGAGAAACCTTCATCCACTCGACCATTGAGATGCACTCACTCGACCACCTTGAAGACACTCGACCACCAGAAGATGAGTAACCCTCCACTCTGCAACGGTCAGGATTTAAACCATAGCATTATGAGCATTTATGACACTTTACTGTAGACATTACCAGTAACGCCTTTCCTTTATGAGCATTGAACCCTGTGTAACGGAGGGGAGCTAGGGTCCTGGCGCACTCTATATAAGCCACCCCCCTCCTCTGGGACAAGGGTTCGCATCTTTTTGTAAACTCACACACACATATAATCCAGTCGACCGCCTCAGGGCACCGAGACGTAGGGCTGTTACTTCCTCCGAGAAGGGCCCTCGTAAAACTCGCGTGTACAACTCCTTCATAGCTAAGATCTTGCCTCCTCATACTTACCCCCCATTCTACTGTTAGTCTTAGATCCACGACACCATGTGTTCATGGAACACGTATGGCACTTATCAAGGTTCATTGTAAATTCAGTCACCTGGTCCCTAGCCGGTCCGTACGATTATCGGTGGCAAAATAGGAAAACAAACGTGAACAGTTGAATTTCTTGTGGATTCGTACGCAGAATAGAAAGCTAACAATGCATGCTTTGCTGTAAGATGATCGAGTCCGAGCCGGAGAAAGAGTAGAAAACGAGTCCTGCTCGTGCAGCCGTGTCTCGCTGACCAACATCATTTGGACTGTATACATACACACAATAGCTAAAGAAGATGAAAGACACACCTACGCCTCCTATCCTTTTCCCGGACGGCGTGCTCTTCGAGGTCCTGACGCACGTCGACGTTGCCGCCCTGTTCCGGTGCGCCACGGCGTGCAAGAGGTGGTGCTACGTCGTCGCAGACCGCTCTTTCCTCTGCCACCGCTCGCCCGAGGGTGCATGCCACCCCTCTGCCCTCATCGGCTTCTTCACCCAGCAACAGTGCCAAGCAAGATATCAGGATGATGACCCAGTGTTCGTCCCCACGACACGATCCGCGTTTGGCTCGGGCCGCCGGTCCCTCACCCCATTTGTCCACAGCACTGCGGCCGGCCTCTTGGACGATGCCAAGCCGCTCGCCACCCACAGGGGCTTCCTCCTGGTGCGTCTGGTCCCGGTCCTCTACGGCAGCAACCTGGACAGCTCCGCCTAGCCGTGTGCAATATGCTCGCTGGCAAGTGCGACATGCTCCCACTGCTGGAGAACAGGTCTTCAGCCACCATCCTGACCGGCCAGGACTATGACGCCTCAAACCACTTGACCCGCTTCTTCAAGGTGCTGGCCATGGGCCTCGTCATGATGTCGCTTGAAGCTATGTCAGTATTTCCCCAAAGATGAAGGGATGGTGCAACACACCGACGGTAGGTATTTCCCTCAGATATGAAACCAATGTTATCGAACCAGTAGGAGAACCAAGCAACACAACATAAATAGCACCTGCAAACAAATAACAAATACTCGCAACCCGACGTAAGAGAGGGGTTGTCAATCGCTCACGGGTAAAAAGATAGATATTTTTGTAGTGTTTTGGATAAATAGATCTCGCGGGAACGCAAGATAAAATAAATACAAATAAATTACAGCAAGATATTTTTGGGTTTTTGGTTTAATAGATCTAAAAATAAAAACAAAGGAAAATTAGATCGCAAAGGCAAATATATGAGAAAAAGAGACCCAGGGGTC
Organism: Triticum dicoccoides; assembly: GCF_002162155.2. Taxonomy (NCBI): domain Eukaryota; kingdom Viridiplantae; phylum Streptophyta; class Magnoliopsida; order Poales; family Poaceae; genus Triticum; species Triticum dicoccoides. The sequence goes on along the minus strand of NC_041392.1, from coordinate 736,400,651 downwards.
GTAGGTTTCGCTAGTGGCTTCTCTCAAGAAAAATAGCAAACAGTGGGTAAACAAATTACTATTGGGCAATTGATAGAACTTCAAATAATTATGACGATATCTAGGCAATGATCATTACATGGGCATCACGTCCAAGATTAGTAGACCGACTCCTGCCTGTATCTACTATTATTACTCCACACATCGACTGCTATCCAGCATGCATCTACTGTATTAAGTTCATGGAAAAACGGAGTAATGCAATAAGAACGATGACATGATGTAGACAAGATCCATTTATTTATTGCATTAGATATAGATCCCATCTTTCTATCCTTAGTAGCAACGATACATACGTGTCGGTTCCCTTTCTGTCACTGGGATCAAGCACCGTAAGATCGAACCCATTACCGGGCACCTCTTCGCATTGCAAGATAAATAGATCAAGTTGGCCAAACAAAACCCAAATATCAGAGAAGAAATACGAGGCTATAAGATATCATGCATATAAGAGATCAAAGAAACTCAAATAACTTTCATGGATATAAAAAGATAGATCTGATCATAAACTCGACGTTCATCGGATCCCAACAAACACACCGCAAAAAGAGTTACATCGTATGGATCTCCAAGAGACCATTGTATTGAGAATCAATAGTGAGAGAGATGAATCTATCTAGCTACTAACTACGGACCCGAAGGTCTACAAATAACTACTCACGCATCATCGGAGAGGCACCAATGGAAGTGGTGAACCCCTCCCTGATGGTGTCTAGATTGGATCTGGTGGTTCTGCACTCTGCGGTGGCTGGATGAATATTTCGTCGACTCCCCTAAGGTTTTTGGATTTTTGGGGTATTTATAAAGAAAATATGCGGTCCGGGGGGCACCCGATGTGGGCACAGCGGACCAGGGCGCGCATGGGCCTCCTGGCGCGCCCTGGTGGGTTGTCCCCTCCTCGGGACTCCCCCCAGGTGCAACCAGGGCCCAACTTCTTCCTTCTGGTCCATAAAAAATCATCGTAAAGTTTCGTGGCATTTGGACTCCGTTTGATATTAATTTCCTGCTACGTAAAAAAACATGTAAAAAACAGCAACTGGCACTTGGCACTATGTCAATAGGTTAGTACGAAAAATGATATAAAATGACTATAAAATGATTATAAAACATCCAAGATTGATAATAAAATAGCATGGAACAATAAAAAATTATAAATACGTTGGAGACGTATCAGCATCCCCAAGCTTAACTCCTGCTCGTCCTTGAGTAGGTAAGTGATAAAAACAGAATTTTTTATGTGGAGTGTTGTCTATCATGTCATATCATATTCTTTTTCTTTATAACATGGACATTTGGACTTTTATGTGATTCAAAGCAATAGTCTAGTTTTGACATGATAATTTAGATATTCAAGCATATCAACAAGCAACCATGTTTTTCAGAATATCAACGATAAAATAAGTTATCCCTAGCCCATCATGCTCAAACATTGATCCATTCATGAAACATAGTCAAATATTAGCTACACCCGATACTTAAGTATGATCATATTGCCTCCTAGTTTGTGCTTTTTATAAGAGAGGATGGAGACTCAAATTCATAATAAAAGTTGCATAAAGTAAAAGAAAGGCCCTTCGCAGAGGGAAGTAGGGATTTTTAGAGGTAAGGCCCTTCAAATAGCAAAGCAAAAAACTTAGAGATAAAAATATTTTGGGAGGTGTATCCATCCCACCAACGAAAACGACTTAGAGTTACCAATACTTTCCATTCTAGATATATCATAGGCGGTTCTGAGACAGAAAATAAAGTTTATTCCTTTTTCCACCATACTTTCATTTTCCATGGCTAACCGTATCCACGGGTGCCCTCCATACCAACACTTTCCAAGGAATTTATTATTTGACAACATAAAGTATTTTTTCTTTTTCAATTCGAGACTGGGCATCTCTAAAACGTTTGCCTTACTCTCGTGCAATGACAAGTGAATAAACACTCATCGGGAGAATAACACATCCGTCATGGAAAATATTAGCCACCCCTCACCATTCCGCGAGCGAAATGAACACACAAAAGAGAAGTTTATTTTGAAAATTAGAGATGGCACATACAAATTTGCTTAGAACGGCACGGAAATACCGCATATAGGTAGGTATAGTGGACTCATGTGGCAAAAACTGGGTTTAAGGATTTGGATGCACAAGTAGAGCTCATACTTAGTGCAAAATGAAGGCTGGCAAAAGACTGGGAAGCGACCAACCAAGAAACAAATAATCTCATAAGAAAGCATTGAGTGTAATTAAAATCGAATAATGCACCATAAGTAGGATATGATTTTCATTGCATGATTATTGACTTTCGTGCATGCATAGGGAATCACAAACCTTAACACTAATATTCTTACGAGAGCACAATTACTCATCAACATAACTCACATATCACATCATCATATCTCAAAACTGTTACTAAGAATCAAGTTTATTTTGTCCAATGATCTTCATGACATTTTTATTTTCTTTATCCTTCTTGGATATCTATCACTTTGGGACTAATTTTCATGTGTTGATTTTCATAAGCTCAAACAAATATAAGTGAAGATCAGGAGCATAACAAATTTTCTTTCTCTCAAAATAATTTAAGTGAAGCAAGAGAGAATTTCTGCAAAATTTTACTAACTCTCAAATAAGTTTAAGTGAAGCAAGAGAGCATTTCTTCAAAAGTACTAAGCACACCGTGCTCAAAAAGATATAAGTGAAGCACTAGAGCAAGTCCTAGCTCATAAAAGATTTAAGTGAAGCACAGAGAGTAATTCTAACAAGTCATGGTATAATTTTGGCTCTCTTAAATAAGTGTGTCCAACAAGGATTGATGACTTAAAACACAAAATAAAACAAGCAAATACTCATATCATACAAGACGCTCCAAGCAAAACACATATCATCTGATGAATAAAAATATAGCCTCGAGTAAAATGCCGATGGTTTTTAGAAGAAAGAGGGGATGCCACTCGGGGGCATCCCGAAGCTTAGTTGGTTGCTCATTCTTAGATAATAGCTTCGGCTGCAGGGGCATCCCCAAGATCAGGCTCTTCTATCCTTCCTTCATCCATCGTAAGATAACCCAAAACTTGAAAACTTCAATCACACAAAACTCAACAAAACCTTTGTGAGATCCTTTAGTATAAGAAAACAAACCACTACTATAAGTGTTGTGTCAAACCGATTCATATTTTGTTTTTGTATTATATCTACTGTATTCCAACTTTTCTATGGTAGAAACTCACCAAAGAAAACCATAGAGCCATCAAAATAAGCACACAACACAAAGAAAACAGAATCTGTCAAAAACAGAACAGTCTGTAGTAATCTGAATCTGTCAAAAACTTCTGGAACTCTAAAAATTCTGCAAAATTAGGATGTCCTAGGCAATTTGTATATTGATCTTCTGTAAAAAAAATCATATCAGATTCACGTTTCTGTGATTTACTAAAATTGTTTTTGTGAGCGCATAAGTTTTTGTTTTTTCAGCAAGATCAAACAACTATTACCCAAGAAGGTCCTAAAGGCTTTACTTTGCACAAACACTAATTAAAACACAAAAACACAATCATAACAGTAGCATGATTTTGTAAACACACAAGAATAGAAAGAAAAAAGAAAAAATAAATTTTTTTCATTGGGATGCCTCCCAACAAGCGCTATAGTTTCACGTCCTTAGCTAGGCGTAAGGCAAGGATCTAAGTTTTGTCTTCCTTCTTCTTCTTAGTTTTCTTAGAGATGTTTTCATCATGGGGTTTTGTAAACACAACATAAAACATATTATCCGTGGAAATTTTAGCAGTCCTTAGTTGGTTTTCATCATAACCCCTTTTGATTTCCCGCAACAATCCAAGAATAATGTTGATTAACATTGTTGAAAACTTGTTGGATTATATCTAGGACAGGGACTTCCTTTTTAAGATTCTCATAAAAGATTTTATTATCCCCAAGCAAATTCCTTAGTGCATAGTCACTATTGTAAAGAATTTCATCAATCACGGGCTTTTCACGATTCATACGATAAAAATCAAAGATTTACCTACCTTCCCTTATGATGTAGTCAAACTCATTCATAAGAACGAGAGTGGCTAAATTTTTAGCCCTTGGATTCTTTATCTCGGGGAGATCAAAAAACAATCTTTGCAAAGTAGGATGCGTACAAATAAATTTACTTTCAAGTTTCAGAACTAGTGCTGAAATAGCATCCGCATAAGATCTAGTAGTTTTAAGTATAGGAGCTTGATCAAGACTCAGATTTCGAACACAATTAAAAAAATTCTTGGATACGTTCCTTTCCCATAATGCTCCCTTGCCCCAAGATAAAAGTTTTAGCATCCAGATTGCCTGTACGTCCTATCTTAGGAGTAAGGCCATCATCTGTTGGTGCCATACCAAAATCACTCATGATTGCAAGCAAAGAATATATCTGACGAGAAAATGGCGAACGAGAAGAGGAGCGAATGAAGCGGAAAATTTTTTTGAAGTGGGGAGAGGAAAACGAGAGGCAAATGGCAAATAATTTAAATTGTGAGGAGATGAGATTTGTGATTAGAAACCTGGTTATGTTGAAGATTGTCCCCGGCAATGGCACCAGAAATTCCTTTTGATGTCGCTTGAAGCTACGTCGGTATTTCCACAAAGAGGAAGGGATGATGTAGCACAGCGGCGGTAGGTATTTCCCTTAGATATGAAACCAAGGTTATCGAACCAGTAGGAGAACAAAGCAACACAACGTAAACAGCACCTGCACACAAATAACAAATACTCACAACCCGACGTAAGAGAGGGGTTGTCAATCTCTCACGGGTCAAAAGATAGATATTTTTGTAGTGTTTTGGATAAATAGATCTTGCTGGAACGCAAGATAAATAAATACAAATAAATTGTAGCAAGCTATTTTTGGGTTTTTGGTTTAGTAGATCTGAAAATAAAAGCAAAGGAAAAGTAGATCGCATAGGCAAATATATGAGAAAGAGACCCGGGGGCCGTTGGTTTCGCTTGTGGCTTCTCTAGAGAAAAGTAGCAAACGATGAGTAAACAAATTATTGTTGGGCAATTGATAGAACTTCAAATAATTATGACGATATCCAGACAATGATCATTACATAGGCATCACGTCCAAGATTAGTAGACCGACTCCTGCCTGCATCTACTACTGTTACTCCACACATCGACCGCTATCCAGCATGCATCTATTGTATTAAGTTGATGGAAAAATGGAGTAATGCAATAAGAACGATGACATGATGTAGACAAGATCCGTTTATCTATTGCGTTAGATATAGATCCCATCTTTTTATCCTTAGTAGCAACGATACATACGTGTCGGTTCCCTTTCTGTCACTAGGATCAAGAATCGTAAGATCGAACCCACTATCGGGAACCTCTTCCCATTGCAAGATAAATAGATCAAGTTGGCCAAACAAAACCCAAATATCGGAGAAGAAATACAAGGCTATAAGAGATCATGCATATAAGAGATCAAAGAAATTCAAATAACTTTCATAGATATAAAAAAATAGATCTGATCATAAACTCGAAGTTCATCGGATCCCAACAAACACACCGCAAAAGGAGTTACATCATATGGATCTCCAAGAGACCATTGTATTGAGAATCAATAGAGAGAGATGAAGCTATCTAGCTACTAACTACGGACCCGAAGGTCTACAAATAACTACTCACGCATCATCGGAGAGGCACCAATGGAAGTGGTGAACCCCTCCCTTATGGTGTCTAGATTGGATCGGGTGGTTCTGCACTCTGCGGGGGCTGGATGAATATTTCATCGACTCCCCTAAGGTTTCTGGATTTTTGGGGTATTTATAAAGCAAATATGCGGTCCGGGGGGCACCCGATGTGGGCACAATCCACCAGGGCGCACCTGGGCCTCCTGGCGCGCCCTGGTGGGTTGTCCCCTCCTCGGGACTCCCCCCAGGTGCAACCAGGGCCCAACTTGTTCCCTCTGGTCCATAAAAATCATCATAAAGTTTCATGGCATTTGGACTCTATTTGATATTGATTTCATGCGATGTAAAAAAACATGCAAAAAACAGCAACTGGCACTTGGCACTATGTCAATAGGGTAGTACAAAAAAAGATATAAAATGACTATAAAATGATTGTAAAACATCCAAGATTGACAATAAAACAACATGGAACAATCAAAAATTATAGATGCGTTGGAGACGTATCAGCTAGCCATGGGCCTCGTTGGCAACGTCAACGACCGTGAGAAGCTACAGTGCGATCTCCATATTGTTGGCGCTGCGCTTCTTCTTCCTCTCCACTCAACTCTCTCTTAACTTTCTCCCTTCTATCTATATCTATATCTATACCTACCAATAAAGCAAGGTGCGTTTCTCCCACTTTTTCATCCGTTCACCATTGAAATTTATTGTTCTATCTGAGGTGGTACCAAAAGTTTTATGCATCCGCCTATTTTTTATTTTAGCAATCCAGATTTTCGTACTAGGGCCGCACATGCTGTGGACAGCAAAACCAGCCCACTTATTTGCCTGCTTATGAAGCTGCAAAAAGACTATTTGACGCACAATGCGACAGATAGTCAGAGCTTCGCCCAGGGCGCCCAAAACAGCGTCGGCCCGTTTTGTTTTCCTTCCATCTTTTTTTACTTTTACCTTATTTCATAATTTGAAAAGTTCATAAAAAAGTTCTGATTTTTGTAGCAAAAATTCGAAAAATGTTCAAAATTACAGTATTGTGTTCCCGTTTTTACAAATGTGTGGGAAAAAAGATTCTCGTTCCGTTTTTTTCGAAATTCAGAACATATTCAAATTTGTTTCCAAAAAATGTTTGCGTTTTCCAAAATTGTTTAGGATTTTCAAAAATGCATTTTAAAAATATTCCAAATTCGAAGGAACAAATATTCAGATATGGAGTCCCGCATAGCATCATCACCGACAATGGGTCAAACTTTGATTCAGACAAGTTCACAGCTTTTTGCGCCTCTCAAGGCACACGAGTCGACTATGCATCGGTCGCCCACCGCCAGTCGAATGGACAAGCAGAAAGGGCAAACGGTCTGATTCTCAAAGGACTAAAGCCTCGGCTAATGTGTGATCTCAAGCACGCAACAGGCGCTTGGGTCGACGAGCTTCCGTCAGTTCTGTGGGGATTGAGGACCACCCTGAATCGGTCGATTGGAAGAACTCCGCTCTTTCTGGTTTATGGAGCGGAAGCAGTCCTGCCGAGTGATCTACTTCACAATGCACCCCGAGTCGAGCTTTATACCGAAGATGAAGCAGAACAAGCCCGGCAAGACGCAGTCGACCTCCTGGAAGAAGAAAGAGAAATGGCTATGATCCGATCGACCATTTATCAGCAAGACTTGCGTCGTTTCCATGCCAGAAATGTGAAGAGTCGAGCCTTCCAAGAAGGAGATTTGGTCCTCCGAGTGGATCAACAGAAACCACACAAGCTCGCTCCTACTTGGGAAGGTCCCTTCATCGTCACCAGAGTCCTCCACCATGGAGCGTATCACCTTTACAATGTCGATCGCCAGATCGATGAGTCACGAGCTTGGAATGCAGAACTGCTCCGCCCCTTTTACACTTGAATCCTCACTCGGATGAGATGTAATAAGAAAAACTTTTGTAGTCTATTTATCAAAGACAAGAGTGTTACAATTTTTCCTATAATTGTTGTCGCTTTTGTTTGCGTGTGAAATCCCCCAGTGGGTGGCTTAGCTGTGAATCCGTTTCGCCTAAGTTTGTAAAAAAAAAAATCCTACCAAGTGGTGAGCTAGACTCCCACTCGGAGGCTTAGCTGCAGCCCAGTGCTCGCCTAAGTGTTTAAAAATCCTACCGAGTGGTGAGCCAAGCTCCCACTCGGAGGCTTAGCTGCAGCCCAGTGCTCGCCTAAGTGTTTAAAAATCCTATCGAGTGGCGAGCCAGACTCCCACTCGAAGGCTTAGCTGCAGGCCAGTGCTCGCTTAAGTGTTTAAAAATCCTACTGAGTGGTGAGCCAGACTCCCACTCGGAGGCTTAGCTGCAGCCCAGT
>NC_041392.1:736383697-736392173 GCF_002162155.2 Triticum dicoccoides | reverse complement strand
TTAGCTGCAGTCCAGTACTCGCCTAAGTTTGAAAAAATCCTACCGAGTGGAGAGAAGACCTCTCACTCGGGGGTTTAGCTGCAGTCCAGTACTCTCCTAAGTTTGAAAAAATCCTATCGAGTGGAGAGCAGACCTCCTACTCGGGGGCTTAGCTGCAGTCCAGTACTCGCCTAAGTTTGAAAAAATCCTACCGAGTGGAGAGCAGACCTCCCACTCGGGGGGCTTAGCTGCAGTCCAGTACTCGCCTAAGTTTTTAAAATCCTACCGAGTGGAGAGGAGACCTTCCACTCGGGGGCTTAGCTGCAGCCCAGTGCTCGCCTAAGTACGGAACACATCCCAATCCGCAAGGACGATGAGGTGCAAATCGACTGCTACCTTCTCCTTCGGAGCTGCACCACAAATACAAAGTTATTTCGAGTGAAGAACAAGTTCCACTCGACAGATAATTCATGAAGATATTCAACGATAAATCAAGTTCAGATAAGATCCAAAGGTCCTAGACTGCAGATCAAAGTAGTCGAGCCTCCAGCTCGACAGAGTTTAACGGTTACAAAATCCACTCGGCATTCCGAGGCAAATTTAAAGTGAATCATAAAAGTTTTTATTCCTCAGGCGGAGGACTGGAAGGGGCGACGAACTCGTCCAAGTCGATCCCGTCTGCAATGAGAGTGGCAGCAGCAATGAAAGTCTCCATGAAGTCTTGAAAGTTGTGCTTCCTGGTATTGGCAACTTGGATGGCGGCCAACTTTTCTTCTCGCGCCTCCTTGCAGTGGACGCGGACCAGAGACAGAGCGACGTCAGCGCCACATCTAGCAGAAGATTTCTTCCATACCGCTACTCGACCTGGGACTTCATTCAGTCGAGTCATCAGGGACCCGAGGTCATTCTGAAGCGTCGTCCTAGGCCAGAGCGACGTGTCGATCCGCGACATCGCAACCTTCAACCGAGCAAGATAGTCAACAATGCCGGCAACACGAGATTCCAGTCGGAGCACGTTCATAGCATCCTCGTCCTTCACTGGAGAATTGATGGGGTCCAAGTCTGTCTCCACTCGACTGGTCTCCTCTTCGAAGTTCTGGCAGAATTTTGTAAACACAATTCAAGGATAAGTCAGTGGCTCTACAAAGGTTTGGTAACTGCAAGTCAGTCGGGCCGGAGTAATTACCCTCGAGCATGACGAACAGCTTCTTGGCGAGTCCACCGAGATAAGCCTCCAGATCGTTCCTCTTCCCCTCCAGTTCACTTGCCTTGTCATTCAGAGCTATCTTGTCATTCTTCAGACGGCTGACCTCTTGATTAGCCGCGTCGAGAGCAGTTTTTAGCCTGGAGTTTTCCTTTTCAAGAGTACCGACTGAAGCCAGTTTTTCTTCAGCAAGCTTCATTTTGTTCAGGGCCTCCTTCTGCGCTTCGGCAAGGTCTTGATCCTTCTTCTTCAGAGCCTCCTCCATTTTGTCTGCGAAACAGCAAGTGAGATCAACATCGAGGACGGCCAGAAAGAAAGGACAGTCGACAAAAGCTCACCAGCCATACCTTTTGCTTCGTCCCTCGCCTTCTGCAAGTTCTCCTAAGCAAGCTTCAAGTCAAGGTTCAGCTGGATCTGTTTGTTCTCCAACTCAGTGTAGCGAGCCACAAGTTCGCAGGATTTCTGCAAAAAATCAGTCGACAGACATCCAAGATAAGTTGCTTCCGAGTAACCAAGAGACAATGATGGCGTTTCTAAGAATACAGCCGAATCAAAAACATTCGACAGTAGTCTCGGGGACTACACCCAATCGGTGCACTCAGCGTGCCCCCACTGGTTCGACCAAAAAAAATCGACTGCCCGCAGTCGACCATGTACAGTTCCATTCGACATGGCCTGACCAGACTGAGTGAAGAAGTTCAGCTAAAGCAACACAATATGAAGACTATAGTCGACTGCCAGCAGTCCACCGTAGTCTCGGGGACTACACCCAGTGGGTGCACTTAGCGTGCCCCCACTCGTCAAAAAGATTAATAGACACACCCAGTGGGTGTACAGATATAAAGATCTTCGAAAAAGAGATTCTTCAGATAGCATATCCTAATAGAACAAGTGGTGAATCGACTAACCTGGACGTTGCTCTAAAGAGCTGAACTCGCGTGATAAGATGCTTGGCTGGCTTCCCGAACCACCTTCACTTGCTCCATCATGATTCCCGCCTGGCGTATAACCTCTTTAGCGGCACCCACTTTGTCCTCAGGGACGTGGTGTGTGGCAAAAAGCGAAGGCGGATTTGCAGTCGACGTCGAAGGCCGGACACTCGTCAGAGGTTCAGCGAAGGTCACAGAAGCCCGAGTGGTATCACCACCCTCCCGGACTACGGCCTCAGGCGCCGGAGTAGTTTGTGCGGTCTTGCCAGCCGGCGCCCTCCTGTTCCTTCGCGCCCTCAGCGGCACTTCGTCGTCATCATCAGGGAGGTCAATGACATGAGGAGGAGCTACAAGAAAAATTCAATCGACCGGAATTATAAGAAATCGTCAGTCGACTAAAAGTAAAGCATCAATAATCGTACCGGGGTTGGAGGTAACAGCGTCTTCCATCTCTTGATCATCGTCCTTGGCGGAGATCTCCGAGGTGGCAGCACTGCAAATTTCGAAAGTCAGTCAGCTTATTCAATGAGTCGACCAAGAGTCCGTCACGTTCAACAAAGGAAAACAAATTCTACTATTACCCAGAAATGGTGGGGACAGTCATCTTCATCTTGGGCAGAGCCTTGGGCAGCTTGGACGGCGTCGCGCGTGGGTGCTTGGGAGCTTTTTCTGTCGGCGCTGGAGATGAGGTCCGAGGCCGCTTCGACGACTGCCCAACAGGGACAGTCGCCTTACCACGTTCCCGCGTAGGGTCGTGTGTAAGCTTGGATCGCCGTTCCGAGCAGGGAGGTTCAACTTCTTTCTCCTCCTCTTCACTGGAGTCGTCGTCGTCATCCCCCTCTCCTTCGCCGTCAGATTCCCACTCTTCTCTCTCGTCTCCACTTTCGCCTTCGCTCGCCTCTCCTTCCTCGGCCTGCTCCTGTGCTCCATTGGGTGTCGAGTACATCTTAGTAATGGCCTAGAGGACAGCAAACAAGACAAAAGTCAATCGACTGATCCAAAGAGAACAAATAAAGAAAGCAAGATCACAGTCGGAAACGCAAGGTCAGACCTTGTCCACTTCGTATGTTTGGTCGAGTGGAGGAATCCTCCTAGCTCCTCGGGGGTTGTCCTTGTTCCCTATGATACTCGACAGCCACCCTTCCAACATCTTGTCAGTGACCTCCTCTGGGTGAATCCGAGTGGTGTCTTCGAGACCCGAGTACAGCCACATCGGGTGGTCACGAGCCTGAAGCGGTTGGATGCGCCTCCGAAGGAAGACTTCCAACAAGTCCATGCCAGTCACACCCTTGCGGACAAGCTGAACCACTCGACCGACTAGCACCTTGACTTGCGCCTTTTCCTCCGGCGTCACTTTCAGAGAGGCAGGTTTTTGTGCTCGATTCAGAGAAAAATGGGGAAGCCCAGTCAACTGTCCTGGGGTCACCTGATCTTTACAGTAAAACCAAGTCGACTGCCACCCACGGACTGACTCGGGAAAAGTGATAGACGGAAAGGAACTTTTTCCCCTCATCTGGATCGCCAGGCCCCCGCACAGCTGGATCACCTGCGTCCGTTCGTCACTCAACTTGGCCTTCTTGACCGACTGAGAGCGGCAAGTGAAGATGTGCTTGAAGAGTCCCCAATGGGGGCGGCAACCCAAGAAGTTTCCACACAAGGAAACGGAAGCAACAAGATACACAATAGAATTGGGAGTAAAGTGATGGAGCTGCGCTCCGAAGAAGTTCAAGAAGCTCCGGAAAAAAGGATGAGGAGGCAGAGAGAATCCACGGTCGATATGGGTGGTGAGGAGGACGCACTCACCATCAAGAGGCTGGGGTTCGACTTCTTTCCCCGGGAGACGCGCAGATTCGTGGGGAATGAATCCCCCTCGACCAGATCATCGAGATCATCCTGCCGAATCGCCGACGGCATCCAGTCGCCCTGGATCCAATCCTTGGGCAGAGCAGTCCTCGAGGAAGATCCGCCCCGAGCGGACTTCTTCCCCTTCCCCTGCACCACCGCCTTCTTCGCGCGCTCCAGAGCCGACGTCTTCTCCTTCACCATCATCGCCGGCGAAGCTCGAACAGACCTACGGCACCAAGGTGAGAGCGGAGGTGGCGGAGGATCTTGTGAAGGAAGGGGGAAAAGTGAAGGCGCACTGTTCGGGGGTCCCGAGCCGGCAGCTTATAAGAGGTCGCTTCTGAGTGGCTGACTGGTAGGCCCAGGCAATCCCGTCAAATCCCGCAACAGGCGTGCGCGGTACGCGGCGAAAAAGGTGGCGCGGGAATCGAGGAGCTTCCGTCCTATCCCATCCAATTATTGTGGCCGCCCCCGTCCCGCGCGCTTCCCGAAATTCAAATCCCGCAAAATCTGCGGGCCGCAGAACAACTCGTCAAATAGAAGATCCCTTTCACACTGTCACTCGGAACTTCACAAGTAAAGAAATTCAGTCGACAAGAGGCCAAGAATGGATCAAGGCGACTGAAAGAAGTTGACGACGTCATCCGTGACAATTGATCTAAAACAAGACGTTCATATAACATGAAGAACCAGTCGGAAAGATCCCCAACTCCTTCCCCACTCGAACCTTGATCCATTCGGGGGCTAATGATGAAGCTATGTATATAGGGTAGGGGCATGGACCTGTCCTAACTATCCTACCCAAGGACATCCCTAGAAGAAGTCGCCTTTCAATCGACTTGGAGGTATCCCACTCGACGGATTCAAGACACTCGACCACGAAGCAATCACTCGACCAAGATCCAACCACTCGACTGCCAGGAGATCTAAAGTCACCCTGCACGCAAACGGTCGGTCATTAAGTAGCTTTTATGATCATCATAGCACTTTATTAGGGGCGTTACCAGTAACCTCCAGTCTTAATGTATTTTAAACCCTGCATTACTGAGGGCTGGAGGGGCCTGGCGAACTCTATATAAGCCACCCCCCTCCTCAGCATCAAGGGTTTGCACCTCTGTTATTCATACACACATAATTCAGTCGACCGCCTCCGGGCACCGAGACGTAGGGCTGTTACTTCCTTCGAGAAGGGCCTGAACTCGTAATCCTCGTGTGCTTATCTCCTCCATAGCTAAGATCTAGCCTCTCCATACATACCCCCTACATCACTGTCAGAGTTAGACCCACGACAGCTACTGAAGCCAGCGCTGCGCGCCGCGCCAAATCAGGCGATGCGCGCGCGGCATACGTGTTTTTTGCGCGCGGCGCGACTGGCGCCTGTTGGAGATGCTCTAATCGTGAGAGATAGGATTGCTAGGGAGAAACGCATGCGATATGGAGTCCATCCTTATCTTCTTTGACACGATGCTGTGTACATATATATACGCACAGGTAACTACCTCTCCATCGGCCGATCGCTCGCACTACCCCGGGGAGATCGCATACATACTCCCAGCTAAAGAAGATGGAGACCATGGTGGACGATGTGCCATTGCTCCCGGACGACCTGCTACTCGAGGTCCTGGCACGCGTGGCCATGGCGGATGTCGCCGCGCTGTTCCGGTGCGCCACGGCATGCAAGCGGTGGTGCGGCCTTGTCGCCGACCGCTTCTTCCTCCGCCACCCCTGGCCAGAGGGCGCGAGCCACTCGTCTGCCCTCATCGGCTTCTTCACCATGCAACGGTGCGCGGTAGGAAATCAGGACTCCAGGTACAAGGACTTTTCCGACCCGTGCGTGCCGCCGGTGTTCGTCCCTGTACCGCAGTCCGTGCTCGGCCCCCGCCGCTGGTTCCTCGCCTCCTTGGTTCGTGGTGCCGCGGCCGGCCTTTTGGACGGCGCAAAGCCGCTCGCAGCCCGCGGGTGCTTCCTCCTGTTGCGCCTGGGCCAGGTCACCTACGGCCGTGTCGAGAGCATCCGCCTGGCCGTGTGCAATCCTTTCTCTGGCACCTGCCACGCTCTCCCCCCACTGGAGAACATGTCGTCGGTCAACATGAACTACGCCATGGTGACCGGCGAGGAATGCGGCTCCTCGAGCGGCCTCTTCAAGGTGCTAGCCATGAGCATCAACGTCTACGACCGAAACAAGCTGCATTGCGACCTGCGCATGCTTACATCCCACGCACCGAGCTGGACGACGCACAGCGAGTGCTTCACCGAAGACTTTGGGATCGGCTGGCAGCACTGTCCAGACGCGGTGGCGGTGGTGTGCGGCGGCGTGGCACGCTGGCTCTTCACGTACATAGATTACAATGGCAGGTCCCAGCTTTCCACCATTGATGTGAGCGCCGAGAGCGGGCTCCTCGCCTTAACAAAGCTCTCATTCCCGCCGACGAGGATTCTACCTTCGCCCACATATCTAGCCACAGTCGACGGGAAGGTCTTGTTGTTCTGCTTCCACGTTACAGGAGGTCATATAGAAGGCATCTACGACTACGTAGAAACCTGGGCTCAAGGAGATGACGGTACACACGTCCGCACTAGGGCAATGAAGCTAAAACCACCCCAACAGTACAGTATCTATCCGGTGCGCAGCTTGTGGTCCGGAGAGAAGAGCGGGACACTCATCGTCAACTCGAGGCTGCAACTGAACTACGAGAAAGCAACGGACCAGTCTCTTACTTTTGTGGAAGCGGCAGACCAGCAGTTTTCAGGCATGGTTACGGAAGCCGTGCCCATGGAGATAGACTGGCCGGCATTGTTCATGTCTCGCCTAGCTCGCTACGCGTAAGTCATACATTGTACCAGTTGTTTTGTTCGGACGTGTAGCTGATTGTAGAGGATCATCAAAATAAAAACAAAAAAATGACAAACTTATATAGGTGTTTTATTGATATAAATATACGCAAAGTTCTTGCATAGGCCGAGCTACATGGTACCTACTATCTAGACCGTTAGTTTGTCTCTTGATATGTGCAGCTCATCAGTCTCTGTGCCATGTGTTTGCAGATGATTAGTAGGAGATGTCATGTCGTTTCTGTCCTGCATGCTAGTCCATATGGTCCACTGTTCACTGGCAGCAGATGTCACTGTTCTCTCGTGACGTTGGCGATAGCCGTAGAATCTTTCAGCCTATTTAAAAATTTTGTGGCACTGTTCAATGCCCAACGCTGACTTCCCCCTCCAATGCACTGACTAAAGAAATAAAAAATCTTCCTATTCTTGATTCTTCTATTTAGGACATCTGTACTCTTTACTTTTTAAGAAAAAAAGGGTACAGACCGTATTTTTAATGATCTCTAATTCTACAGGATTCCTATTCTCTATTAAAAATGGCCCGGACTTAGCTATGCATGTTAGTTTCTTCAAAACAGAGTGAGGAAAGAGAGAGCGCACGCTTCGTGCATGCATGTGAGATTGCTTCCAAAGAGAGAAAACATGAGAAGAGAGAGATTGTGTTGAGCATGCATGTCAGACTCTTTTGATATGAGAGGACATGAGGAGACAGATCTTTGTGCATGCATGTGTGAGAGAGAAAAACGTGAGTAGAGGGAGACTGTGTTCTGCATGCATGTCCAGAGCTGAGAGACACAGTTGAAGCGTGAACACTAAAGGTGTCAGATGATTAAGCGTGTTCTGCACACATCCATGCACCTGGGTGCAGCTTGTACGGCGATAAAGGATGCCGTGTAGCCTGTCCTACGAACAACCACTCTCATAAATATATTGTCTATTGACAAACATCGACAATTGATTGCGAGTGACTGTTAGGGCATCTACAATAAGGACACTTACATAGGTGCTAGGGATTAAAATCCCAGCTATTTTCACGGCACTGACCAAATTCCTGGGCGCCCGATGCCACACCTGGAGCCGGACGCTTAGGCGATTTGTGTCATGGAATAAGCACCTGGTTAGGCACTTACGCGTTGCAAGCTAGCCTCTTGTATAGGCGCTTAGTTAGGTGGCAGTAGTTAAGCGCCCAGTTAAGAGTCTTGGCATTGGACATGCCCTTAAGTGCCCACGATTTCCATCCATGGGAAGTGGCCGGGCCAGGAATAAAAGATGAGGAAAACAACCTGAGTCAAACTTTTGATAGCAGGGGTCAAATCACACTAATACATGTGGTTTCCGTAAGTCATATGGAAAATCTATCCTACCACCCAGTGGTAGTTACTCCACATGTCTCATATACTACCATGTGGTATTATATATACTATTTTATTATTTTAAATATGTTCATATACTATAACTAAGATATTTCAAATCAAGTTACATGAAAAAATTGGATATGAGCCCATAGTTTTTGTTATATTTGCGAAATACGTACATATTTATACGTAAAAAAAGCATACTAAAAAAATGCTACATACTACCTAAAAATTAGTATATATACTATCTAATCATTGTTATATACTACATACTATACGTACATACTCTCGGTTTCGACAGATACTACATACAACAAGTAACACGCAAGTGGTGG
>NC_041392.1:736382288-736383431 GCF_002162155.2 Triticum dicoccoides | reverse complement strand
TATGGGACACCTAGGTGCCTAGGCACCTTGCCTACAAACCGTTGGATCACATTAAGATGTGTGCACGTGTAATTACTATTAACACTAATTCATAAATGCGTTAGATTTTTATTTGGAAAGAATTATTGCTAATTATTCCTTAATATGGACACTTAATAACCACCTAAATTAAGTCCATGCAAGTCTCATACGTCACGTAGCTGAGTATTTTTTGTGTACAATGGATGTCGTATTTTTTTATGTGCGCTCCTTTATTTTTCACCGACTATTTAATAACTTAAATAAATTACTAGGTATATACATACATAACCTAAAATATCTTAGGTATATTTTTATACTCGAAATATGTTGGATATATATTAAATACCCATACGTCACGTAGTCAGGCATATACATGGTCATATTTTACTTTAGATACACATGTCCACTGGATATGTACAATATTTTCCAAGCTTTTTCCGCGCAGCCGGGTATACAAGTGTGCAGACACCTTGGGTATTTTCAGTTGAAGTATATTATTTAATGTATAACATTTTTCTACATTTTTTCACGTAACCGGGTATATACATCGATTGGGTATGTACAATATTTTCCTACCCTTTTTCATATAGCCTTATATACGTCGATTGGGTGTTACAATATTTTCATCAGTAGGTATTGTATAACCGTATTGGATAGTTAGGAAACAAAAATAAAATATAGTTAGTCAACAAATAAATTATTGTGCATATACATACCCACGTACATACAACCTTTCGTTAGTAAGTATGATATCCATTTTAGATAATTAGGAAAAAAATGTAATAGTTCAAAAAATAAATTACTGAATATATACATGCATATGTATATAATTTCGTTGGTAGGTATTAGATACCCATATTAAATAGTTAGAAAACAAAAATACGTGTATTATATACCTGCAGCAATTCGAACAAAATCAACATTAATATATTTTATTGTATGGCAAGTGTTGCATGCCTAATAATTAGACCCAAAAATAAAACGTAAGTATGGAAAGTCTTGCATGAAGAATAATTAGAAAACAAATTAATATATCATAGTTTCCAAAACTAACAAGGTGCCCAGACACCTAGGTGCCCCATCTATTTTACCTATATATATATATATATATATATATATATA
>NC_041392.1:736379249-736381838 GCF_002162155.2 Triticum dicoccoides | reverse complement strand
ACACACACAAAAGTATGAGATTAAGTGGGGAGGCATGGCTCCCTGTCTTGCGATTGGCTATCGGGTTTTTCTACTAAAAAATTGTTTTCACTATTCTTCATATTCTTTCTTATTTGCAAGTTTCCTAACTTGGTGCATTTAGTTCCACCGGTGAATTATAGGATTGCCACTTGACATCGCAACTCGTGGGCGGGGCATTCTTCCTTGCACTCGTCCCATAGCGCTCAACATGGGTTGTTCGGCGGGTCTGGCAGCAGAAGCAAACAATATGAGGCTGCTTCTCACACATGAATGGGGTGCGGGATTTCATGGAAATCTTGCTTGAGCCCGTCATGGTAGCACTGTTATTGGTGTCTTCATGACATTCTGGGTTGCTCCTTCTTTCCTCAGAATGAACTATAAGAAAATAGAAAAGGTAAGATATACTAGAATGAAATTAATGAGAATAAAATAGAAACAGAAAGGAAAAACCTAAAAGCAAAAGGAAAGAAAGGAAAGGAACCAAAAATATGGCGTACTAAACTGATCATTATCATTAGATGTGTCGTGGCTCAAATCTTTATATTGTATAACTTTAGCATTATAGATGTTGATATATTTTCATATAAACATGATCAAACTTTACGAAGTTTGACTTCAGACAATTCTTATATGCAGAATAAAAAGGACCGGAGGGAGTATTAGAGAAGATGCACGGGTTCCCATTAGTGATTTTCTTAACTCAAGCAGTGAGATGAAGAGAAACTAGCTCCGTTGGTAGTCAAGTTTTCTTAATTTTGATAGCATGCTCATGCTTAGAGAAACTAACTTGCGCTTATAGCCAGTTGTTCCATATCATTGGACCAAAGAGAAGCTAGCTCAATTTTCTAGTCAACGGTTTTCTTTACTCTGGTGGTGGAACGAGGGACTGTGTGTTGCATCGCCTTGCATGTATCTTCCGAGGTGTTCCTATAAGCGCGAGGTCGCTGCTGAATTTCTGGGCCTGGCAATATGAGCGCCGTAGGATCATCTCCATTCGGTTAGATTACAAGATGTGCGCCGAAATGAGGAAGAAGAGGGAAGCCTGGCTCGATGGGGCATGATCTGCATCATATGCTATGCAACAAATGTTGCAATGGATGTTTTGTGGCAGCTTCAGGTCCCACCGAAGAGAACACTTCCTGTGGAAGTTAGCACAAGGTCGCTACCTAAGACCAACATCAGCCATCACTGCAATATGCCACCGGGTGAGTGTGCTCTTTCTGTGGAGCCCAAGACTTATGGTGCCATTAACTCCCTGGTTGAATGCAATCTAGCGACATAACATGCGTATGGGCACTATCTGATAATATTCTGGTTGAACATATATCAAATGCATCCTATCATAATGCCAAGGACCTCATATCATCCACGATCGAAACATTGCAACACAATGATCGGGTCATGAGTTTAGTTATTACTCTATGGGTGTTGTGGCATGCAAGAAGGACATACATCCATGATGAGATTTACCCGTCACCACTTTCTGTTCATGTATTTGTTCGAAAACTTTATAGGGCAACTGGAAAGCACCGAGATGATCAAGAAACGGAACGTATCAAGTACAACTGGTGCATGTGTAAGTAGCCAGATACCTCCGCCGTCCTCAAGGTTAATGCAACGTTTGGGAAGAACCAGAATAGGGGTGACGTTGCTGCAAGAGACAGAGAAGGCAGATTCATGGGCGAATATTCATAGGCGCGGACGGGCTCGCTTGGTCACGGAATCGACAACCGTTGCCTCGTGTTGGGATGTGGTCAGCAAGCTGTACTCGCGGCGTACATGCTAGTTTAAATCTGTCCAACGGGGTGACGTTTGTACTCAATGGGGCTAACGGACGTCTGTCCCCTGACGGCGTCTTGGATGAGAGTGTGGTTGACTCGGTCTACGAAATCCATTTATTACGCGCCGACCAACCTCCGGCCTATAAACTCACGGCTAATCATGTTATCCGCCCATGGACTATAGCAGGATAATTGCAAAAAAAAAAGAGACTATAGCAGGATTTTGGCGACACCATTTAGCACGTAGCCAGGTTGATGGACTTCCATCACGGTTCACCTGTAGATAGACGCTCATGGAAACAATTACTGTAAAGTGGCGCCTAAAGAATCAGTTCGTCACTTAATTTTATGTGTAATCTATATTTGGTACCTCAACTTCATAACCGGACAACTTGTGCCCTCAACTATTAAAACCGGACAAGGTTCGTCCACGGTCTCGGTTTTGACCAGTTTTAGTGCTGACTGACCACGGTTTTGACTGGTGTTGACTCAAATCCGTATTTTTTTTCAAATCCATGAACTTATTTGAAATTCACGAATATTTTTAAATCCATGCACTAGTAGAAAAGGGGGCTTTGGTCCAGGCCGGGTAAGCCCATTAGTCCCGGTTCAGTCCAGAACCGGGACCAATGGGTGCATTTATCCCGGTTCGTGCGGCTAAGGCATTAGTCCCGGTTCACCTGGGCCCTTTAGTCCCGGTTCGTGCCCCGAACAGGGACTAAAGGGTGCGATGCCCATTAGTCCCGGTTGGTGGCACCAACCGGTACTAAAGGTTACCTTTAGTCCC
>NC_041392.1:736365756-736378840 GCF_002162155.2 Triticum dicoccoides | reverse complement strand
TATTGCATGTGATTGCCAGGAGGTTGTTGACAGTCTGAAAGAAGAATCTATGGGAGTGTACGCGCATGTGGTGCATGAAATAACAGACAAGCTGAAAGTCTTTTAGAGCGTGGACATCCTCTACGAAAATTGATCAGCGAACTCGGAAGCTCATGCTTTGACTCGGAGTCGGAGTAGTTTATATTCCTGTAATTCTGAGCCTCTAATGAGTATACAGAAAGATACTTCAAAAAAAGGCATTGCATGTACATAGTCTCGGGAAGATCTAGGATGCAATCTGGCAATCCGGGCATGGGTGCCAAGATATAGAATAACAAGCGTTGGATCTCTGATGGTTTCGTACGCAGGTAGAGAGCTAACAACCCATGCTTGCATATAAGATGATCGAGTCCGAGCCGGAGAAGGAGAAGAAAACGAGTCCGAGACGAGAAGATATATATGGATGCTGCGTACATATATACGCACGTGCTACCTCTCCATCGATCGATCGATCGTCGTGCTCGTGTAGTCGTTTCCCGCTGACCAACCTGATCTGGATCGTATACATACACACAACTAAGATGGAAGACACGCCGGCGCCTCCTAATATTTTCCCGGACGACCTGCTCCTCGAAGTCCTGGCGCGCGTGGCCATGACGGACATCGCCGCCCTGTTCCGGTGCGCCGCGGCGTGCAAGCGGTGGTGCTACCTCATCACCGACCCCTCGTTCCTCTGCCTCCGCTGGGCAGAGGGCGCGAGCCACCCGTCCGTCCTCATCGGCTTTTTCACCCAGCAACGGTGCCAATCAGGGGATCAGAATGATGACCGGGACGGGGCCGACCCGTGCGAGCCGCCGGTGTTCATCCCCACGGCACGATCCGCGTTTGGCTTGGGCCGCCGGTCCCTCACCTCATTCATCCGCGGCAGCGCGGCCGGCCTCTTAGACGGCGCCAAGCCGCTCGCCACCCGCGGGGGCTTCCTCCTGGTGCGGCTGGCCCCGGTCACCTGCGGCAGTGACATCATCCTCCTAGCCGCGTGCAACGTGCTCGCTGGCACGTGCGACGTGCTCCCACCCCTGGAGAATAGGTCTTCAGCCCGCCGCATCCGCTACGGCTACGCCATCCTGACCGCCAACGATTGTGGCGCCTCGAACCACTCGACCCGCTTCTTCAAGGTGCTAGCCATGGGCCTTGTCAGCAACGTCAACGACCAGGAGAATCTGCAGTGCGATCTCCACACGCTCACATCCGACGAGCCGAGCTGGACGACGCACACGGAGTGCTTCATGGGAGCCATCGATCTTTGCTGGCGGCACTGGAAAGACGCGGTAGTGTGCGACGGCGTGGTGAGCTGGCTCTATGCGTCCATGTCCTACAATGACAACATTGGTCATCTCCAGTTTTCCACCATTGACGTGAGTGCCAAGAACGGGCGCCTCACCTTGACAAAGCTCTTGTTCCCACCGCCGATGATTCTACCTATAACCGGCTGTTATCGTCTAGCCGCTGTTGGTGGGACTGTCTCGTTACTCTGCTACTACATTAAACACGGAGAAAAACACTTCTGCCAAGAAACCTGGAAACAAGGTGACGACATTGGAGGAGACTGGCCCTGCTCTAGAGCAATGAAACTGACTGGGGCGGGGGAAGAAGCGGCAGGCCCGTTATCGCCCATGGCTATGGATGACGTGCCCATGGAGATAGACTGGCCGGCATTGCTCATCTCTCGCCTAGCTCGCTACGCCCAAGTCATACCTGCCAGTGGCACCTGCATATCGTGACATGCTTCCAGTTTTTTTCTTTTCTTTTGAAAGGTGCTTCCAGCTGTTTTGTTTGGACGTGTAGCTGATTGTATACGGTTTGGCATTATATTACTGCTGGTAGAGGATCTTCTATCTGTTCTATTTCATCACTACTATTTAAGGGCAGTGTGATGTCGCCGTGATGGGTTCCGTTTAACACGTGTGGTCCTGTATATGACGCTTGCGTGTGTCAAACAGCTGCACCTTCGCACATGCGCGATCCGACTCGGCAGGCCCATTTAGCGAAACACTGTGGAGGGAGGTGCACTGTAGCGGCATGGTACTGTATCAAACCGAAAATTGTTACGCCCGCTTCACTGTAGCGAACCGGTTTTTAAGTAGGTTTAAATAGGGTGTAAGCGCCAGGGTTGATGAAGGGCGCCGGAGGAGTGGGATGTTCTTCTTCTGGTTCCTATTGTTGCGAGTGTCAGCTGGTGCAGGAGCAGCAGGGCGTTGTGCGGGCTAAGGGGCCAAGCATGGGGCAAGGGGAGCAGGGGGCACCGGCGAGAAGAGCCATCGCGGACGGCTGGAGAAAAACATTTAGAGAGGCGGCAGTCTTCTTGGAGAGGAGCCGAGCGAGTGCGTGCGAAGGTGAGGCCGGCCGGATAAATGGTGAGAGCGGTGAAGCAATTGTCGAACTCATCGCTCAACCCATTGATAAAGGCGAGGAGCATCTCTTGGTCGCTGCAGCGCGTCGGCCATGCAGTCGAGCTGGCTGGAACGCCATGACAGAGAGGCAGGGGCGGGTCCTTGGTATCCAGATGAATACCAAAGATCTGTTGACGTGTGTGTACTGTAGCTACAATTTGCTGTATATTGCTGGTATTCATGACAAAAATAATACAATGAGTAGGTGATTCCTGCTGCCACTACTGCAGAGAGATAGCCCCGCTGAAGGTTGTAGAATTCGGACTTGGCGAAGATTTGGAGCTGGAGACAGTTGTTGAGGAAGAGGTTGTTGATCAGCGTCAATGCTTGCTCGGCGGAGTCTGCGGGCTGGATGATGATCTCAGGATGTCCTTGGAGACCGAGTGGTGGAGCCAGGACAAGATACTTAATCGATCTGCTCACTCAACGTCACCGACAATCATCTCCACGTTGACGAGGCCATTGATGTGATCAGTGAGGCCAAGATTGCGGAAGGTGATGTTGAAGTGCGTCTGCCAGATGAGAGTATTGGCTTTCTCGAAGTCAAGCACAATTGGAACGGGAGATCAGATTTTTAGGGTTCCGGAAGGTGATGTTTAGAGAAGGGCAAGCACGCCCCGCGAGGGAGGCGCCGCTGGAGATCGCCATCATGGGAGGGAAGGAAGGAGCAGCGTAAGGTTGTTCAGCGTAATGTTTTAAAATTCATATCTTCTAAACCTTAACTCTAAATGTAACATGTCACATGTGAGCGCTTAGAAGAATCTGTAGATTTCAAATATTTTATTATCTTGCATGTTAATTATTTTCAAAATTATGTTTAGGATGCATCCTTAATTGATACTTTTCTTTATATGGGTATTTTGAAAATGCCTATTGTATAGGTTTCCCATCCATTTAAATTTACTAGATACGATAGTCTGATGCTCGCACAAAAACTATTATTGGCATCATAGGGTATGTTGATTCCTACCAGCTAACATATGCTAAAGATTACAACAGGCACATAATCGTCCTCTTCATTTCATCCAGCGCACAATAACCAACTCATATACGATGATGTACACTAAACTGCTGATATGAGTTTTATGTAAACTACATACTGCTTTAGTACACTTTCAAAATCGCCCCACAATTATGTTTTTGGGCAACACAACGTACCTTGTTGTTTCTCATACGACATTGTGAAAGAGTTCAAGGAATTTGCTGATATCATCGAGTGTGTGTGTGTGTGAGAGGTGATTTTTCTTCTCGTGTTGCAACGCACGGGCATGTTCGCTATAAGAAGTCCATAATGTGCGTTACACGTATCATATAATCTGGCGCCGATAAGTAGCCATCAAAACATATAACTACAATTAAACTGAAGTATATCTGTCAAACGAGGCTTGCTCCGGTGCACCCCCCTAACTCAATTTCCTAGGGGTATTCTTGACCCCCGCCATCTATTTTTTTCTCCGGCCCGCCGCTGCCCATATCCAAGCCCCGTAGCCCATATCCAAGCCCCGTATAACCCGTATGACCCATACGTATGTATAGGGTGACATCCCGAAAAAAAAAGGATGAGACGACCCCACGACCAGGTAGGACCTGCTGACGGCCGATCCATCAATCACGCAGCTCCATCATTCACGCAGCTCCTCCATCATTGTGGTGAGGTTCTTTAGGAATATCGGCGGCGGCGATCTTATCGCCGGCGATCTCGTCCGAGAGCGCGCGCGGCACCGTCGTCAACCTCCAGCGCTCGCAGGTACCGCATCTCGTTTCCCCACGTTTGTCTCGCTCGCGGCAGCATCAAACGAACTGCCGCTGTTTTCGTCGTAGTGGTTAACCTAGCGGGGCGGGTAACCTAGCTTTCTGGCGGTCCAGGCCATCGCAGATCTTGTTCTGGTAGTGCTGCTCGTCGTGATATACACAGTGATCACGCGGGGTAAAGTGGGTTTCTTCTTTCTAGGGTTAACCTAGCGTCGGTTGCCGTCGGTTGTGTGCACGACGGATCCGTTATTTGATGCGGCGGCTTAACTAGGTATCCGGCGATCCAAAGTAATCACGACTGGTGCCGTGGGCTAGGAATCCGGCGGCGCATGTTATCACGGGTAGCGCAGCTTCTCGTGATCCAAAGTGATCACGTACTGGATTCGTGGGACGTACCTTAACGCCGCTCGGTGTGGAGAGGGGGAGGATCCATGGCTGATCAGAGGTCGTTGGTGTCGGTTGTGTGCACGATCTGAACGCCCTCAGTTGGGGCGCTCTCCTGTTGGGGTAGTTTATTTAACATCCGTGATCGTGTGCTAGGTGTTGTATATGCCAGCATTGATAATGTTTGCACATGCGATGATACATATTAATTGTTGTAGGAAATGGCAGACGATGAGTTAACTGATATGATGTATGACATGGAGTTTGGAGAAGTGATGAAAGACTGGATAGAAGATTGGTATGTATGTAATGAATGTTGTATGGAAGTAATGTTATACCATAGAAAACTGTTTTCATGGCTATGTTATGATTGTGTAGGTGACAGAAGTTGAGGGGAAAAAGAATGTCCAAGATACTGCTAGCGCAGATGATAAGAAGATAAGAAGGATATGTTCATGCAGATAATAGAAAATACTTTTACGTCTCATGATGCTGCGTATGATTTCTACAACAGCTATGCTAGACAAAATGGTTTCAGCATTAGAAAGAATAAGGTCAGGTATACCAAAACCAAGTCACGTCATATGCGTTATAGGCGGTTTGTTTGTTCCAGACAAGGAAAACGTGATATCAGGTTGCTAACCGAGGAAGGACACAGCCGTAGGCTCAGACCCGAGACACGCTGCCACTGCGAAGCGCACCTGAGCGTGAAGCTTGACCAAAAGCATGGGGTTTGGTATGTTGATAGTTTTGAGGACAAGCATAGCCATATCTTGGCAGGACCGGACGAGGTACCTTTTCTTTGGTCCCACAGAAAAATCAAAGAGTACCAGAGAGCAGAGATACTGTCCATGGGAGCTGCAGGGATTAGAATTCACGACATGATGGATTCGTTCATCAGCAAACATGTATGGTATGGCGGTGTTGGTTTTACCAGGCGTGAAATATACAACCTTTGTGCCAGGGAGAAGAGGAAGCTGCTTTCAAAAGGTGATGCTGCCACAGTCATAGGCATCATGGCCAGTAGGAAACAGAGGGATCCTAGCTTCTTTTTCGAGTACAAGCTAGACAAGAAAGGACATATGAATAGGATGTTCTGGTGTGACTCCCAGTCTCGTCATGACTATGAGGACTTCGGCGACGTGCTTGTATTTGACAGCACATACAAGATGAACCGGTATGGTATGCCATTCATACCGTTTATTGGTCTGAACCATCACCGGAAGACCATTGTTTTTGCTTGTGCCATAGTTTCGGACGAGACCGAAGAGACATATGTTTGGCTGCTGGAGACTTTTTTGAGGTCCATGTGTCAAAAGATGCTGAAGAGTGTTATCACGGACGCCGACGCTGCGATGATCAAGGCAATTTGCCAAGTCTTGCTAGACGTGTGGCACCGTATATGTACGTGGCATATAGAAAAAAATATGAAGATTCACCTCAGTCCAAGTCCTTGAAGGAGTTCCGAACTCTTCTGTACTACAGCACGTCCACGGCCACGTTTGAGGAGAGGTGGCACGCGTTTTCCAAAAGATGGCAATCGGAAAAAACAGTAACATGGTTGAGACGGATGTATAAGAAGAGGAGACTGTGGGCCGCGGCTTATCTGACAGAGGGTTTTTGGCTTGGCATGAAAAGCAACCAGAGGAGTGAAAGTCTAAACTCATGCCTTCACCTCCACCTAGACGGTGAAATGACCCTGGTGGATATGATTTTGCACTATGAGAACGCCGTTGTATGTATCCGTGAGAATGAGGCACGAGATGATTGCACGGCCTCACAGAGTGTACCGGTGGCAGTTACTAGCTTGAGGGAACTTGAGATAGCTGCTTCTCACGTCTTCACTCCAGCAAACTTCTATATGTTGCAAGCTGATCTTAGGAAAATTGGCGGCATGGAGATTGTAGAAATAAAGCTCGGAGACGGATCACAGCAGTACATCGTGGCCTGGAAGAATAACCGGAAGAGCCGTTTTTGGGTGGAGTACACTCCAGTAAATTCCGCAGAAACTATAAGGTGCAGCTGCAGAAGAATGATTCGAAAGGGTCTACCTTGCAAGCACATATTCCATGTACTGAAGTACTTGAATATATCTGAAATACCAAAGTGTTTAGTTCTTGTGCGGTTCACGAAAGACGCAAGGTTGGGACTGCCCGCAAGGCGCACAAGTGATCTGTTGGGATTTGGATGGACTGGAGCAGCTGAAAGAATGAAATATAGCCAGGTCAGTGTGTTGGCTTCAGAAGCTATGCATGCAGCATGCAAACACCCATCTTTGTGGGATCAGTTACAGGAGAGTTTGAAGACCGTGATAGCTAAGAGCCATGAGTATGATCAGCTAAAGGAAAATTTGAGTAAGAAAACGGCTGATCTTAGTACTTGTGCAATTGAATATGTAGACGATGATGAAGGCAACATAGTTGAAGTTCAAGATCCTATTAATGTATCAGCGAAAGGTGCAACTAAGGTAGATGAGAACCGCCCTATGTCAAAAACTGGTAGGCCACTTTCGTACGACGAGATCAGAATCAAGTGCGGTGCATGCAAATTGCTAGGGCACACTAAACGCAGCAAGAAATGCAAACTAAATCAGAAGTAAGTTTTTGTACGCATTGTAGGTCATAATTGTTTTTAATTTGTCATTAATTAACTTATCCTGTTATCGTGTGCAGAAGCGTGGTGGGCGAAGAAGAGTAGAAAGTTGCTAGAGTTATGTTAGGATGAATCCAGTGATCTAATAGTGAGGTGTTTACAATGTGTTACTGCATACATGATACATGATATATAATATTGCAAGAGGCCAGTACCTTGAGATAGTGCTTGTAGCATATATGGACTAAACAGGAGGCGGTCACTAGGGAATTTAATCATGGAAAATGGATAGCATTGCCATTGTAATGATGTCATCTTTTGTGTTGTCCACTCAAATTATATTATATTAGAAAACTAGACGATACCCGGCATGTTGTTGCGGGAATGTTTTGCAATATATTCATAGAGAAATGGTTACGTGTAACATGTACATGTTGTTGCGGGAATCTTTTGTTTGCATGTTGTAGTGGACCTTTCTTCATACATGTTGAATGACGAGGTGGCAAACTTGCATGTTAAGAGAAATAGGTTAGTGGTGGCTAGTTGTTTACATATAGAAGATGTAATTATGTGTGGTAATAATTAATTTTTTTTCACTCCTTTGGTTCAGCACCATTTAGATATGGAAGATACCAGCTCACGTTGGTCTATAGTATAGACTTCGTACCAAAAACCCACCATTTTCACCTCATAAAGAAAAGAAAAACCCACCATTTTAGGGCTTGTAGTGTAACTCGGGCCGCTTGTCGCGATGACGTGGAAGGGGGGGGGGTGACGGATGCCATTAGACGGCGCGACACACGGCCGCTCCCGTTGCCGAGCCCATTAAACAATTTTTATTTTGATTACAGCCCGTTTGAATGGGCCGCGCTGGCCACCTGGTCGGGGCGGTTCTTCCCTCGTGATCTCCACGCGCGTTCTATCTATCCACTATGACCGCCGCCGCCGCCGCCGCCACCGATCCACGTCTTGCCGCCGGTCACGTTACGCCATGGTTTCGTGGAGCGACGAGTCGAGCTCTTCTTCGGATGGCGAATCAGTGACTAGCCTGCAGGTACGCTCCTACTATATAATCTCCAGATAGTGCTAGGGTTAGGGTTCTTCATTTCCGGTATTTAACGCAGGGCGTTGATTTGTGCATTATCTCTGTTGTTTCGTTTAGCTTCCTACGACTATCCCGTGCTATGAATGGAGTGGCATTGCTCACGATCTGCCTTCTCGTTGTCTGCATCGAGAACCTTGCGTCAGGCTAGTTGCTTTTGATTCCTTGGACACTGGCAGACATTTTCTTACCTGTGGTCAGAAGGTATCTTGTTCCGTACTGTAAATATATGTTTACATTACCTCGTGCTCGACTTACTTCACGGTAATCCATTGATCTGCCAAAAATTGCATACAATTTCAATTAATTTGTGCATTTAGAAATTCCGTATTTATGTTGTGTTTTTCATGGTCTAATATTTGTTTTAGCATATAATAGCATATACTTGTAGTTAATTGGGGCCTAATATCATGTACTTGTATTTATGTTTTGTATATCATTGCATGCTACATTTTGTGTTTATATGATTGAGACCATATTTTTAGTGCATTGCATGTAATTGTATTGCATTTGTGCATGTAATTGTATTGCATTTGAGCATATATGATTGAGACCATATTTTTTCATACTGTAGGAAGAAGTGAAATGTAACTATGTGGAATGGGTAGACCCGGAGTGGTCAGTGGCTACGAAGTTCTGCCTGAGAGAACTGTGGAGCATGTATGACGAGAAGTTGAGACAGAATATTAAAAATGCTGAAGGCAAATGCATGTTAATTGGAGAAAAGAGGAGGACAGAGGTAGAGCTGAGATTTTCCAAAATGGACTTTGCTAAACTGGTGGCCGATAAGGAGGATGCTCTCACGCAGTTGGGCAATGCAAGATTGTCACTTAGCGATCTCAAAGAGGAGCTGGAGAAGAATAAGATGGCAGACCATGGTTGTGCCAATCTACATCAGGTCCTGAGGGTAAAGGCTGAGAAAGACCGGGACCGGGTGGTGCTAGAGAGAGACCAAGTGATGAGAGAGAGGGACCAGCTGAAGCAAGAGAAGAAAAAACTAGAGTATATTATTGCAGATTTTCTCAAACAGAAACATGGGTATGTTGATAAGATCAAGAAGCTGAAGGAGATTTGTGATGAATTTTAAGTATGTTTTGTGCTTTATTGTTGAATCGAATGATCAAGTCCTATCTGCATTGTGGCCAGTTCATTTGTGTAAGCTCAAAGTATATTATATTAACCAATAAATTATATCACTTTCGAAATAGTTTGCTCTTGTTTGACCTGCATCCTAATGCGGGTTCTCGGCTAAGCACTGAAATTATTTTGCCCCCACCGGAGCTCTAAATCG
This sequence comes from Triticum dicoccoides, assembly GCF_002162155.2. Classification (NCBI taxonomy): domain Eukaryota; kingdom Viridiplantae; phylum Streptophyta; class Magnoliopsida; order Poales; family Poaceae; genus Triticum; species Triticum dicoccoides. The sequence goes on along the minus strand of NC_041392.1, from coordinate 736,369,290 downwards.
TACTGATCAAGGGGGCGAAAGAGTAGTTGATCATGTGATTGATGGTGCTACTGATCCTGATCTTCATGATGTAGAAAAGGAAAAGGCTAACAAAAATGTAGCAAAAAAGAACTGTGCAACGTGATTTGAAGCAACAGATAACACCAAGGGAGTCTGGCGCAAGACACGAGGAAGATCCACCTGCGGACGCCGATCCCGAGAGATCCAACGGCAATCATGCGCACGGGATCCCAGGCGGATCTGCCTAGTCCACCAACCGCAGGATCCACGGGCGGCCCGTCTGCGTCCGACACGCGGGCTGTCTCCACCGAGCGGTCGGGCGGGTCCGGACTGGCGTGTCGCCCCGCGCCAACTGGCGCTCGTCGACTGGGTCGCCCGCGCGGGGACCGGATCTGTCATTGTCTGGGGCGCGGGATCCCACACCGGATGGCACGACAGCCAAAGTTGATTCTCAGGCAAACAAAAAGGAATTTATCATTTTTTTCTTATTGTTGAATAATGCCAAATCAAATCAAAAAAATATGCAAAAGTAAAAAGGAAATGAATTACTCTTCCATGGAAGAAAAGAATGAACACAGCAGCAAAATACATTAAGGTAGAACAAATGAAGGGAAGCAAAAATTTATTGGTATGAAACGTATAGTCTGACTGTATTACACATACACAAGTATGTGCGAGCGACCAAAAATCCACACAAAATCCATGGTATCGTGCTTATTACATGAATGATTGAAAATCAAAGTTGTCCATGCCGGGAAACGTGCTTCCGGACTTGAAACAAGCGACTAAAACTGGAATCTTGAATCATGTATGATGTCTTCACGCCTTGCTTTTCTTTGCGATGTCGCGGATTTTGTTCTTCACACATTCGAGCGTGTTGGTAGGTGAGAGAAGCAACTCGGCGACGAGACGCCTTCTCCTTGCATTAACCGTGGCCTGCAATTTTTAGAACAATGTTGAATGAATAGAAGTTGGTATTATACGACAATTGTACAAGTGTACGAAAAGAGAGGATAAATTACCTGGGTAAAATCGATGGTCCATCGATCCCCGTCCCAATGCTCCATAACTTCAATCACAAAAAGGCCACAAGAGTTCCTAATATATATGCAAACATTAGTCACCATGCACACGAACATGTATTTCGTAAGTACAAAATGATGAACCGTAACTCACCCGTCCTCTTGTAGTGGCATGTCGATCTGAGGTAAGATAGGCCACTTAGTGACGTCTGGATATTTGCCAGGTGTAATACGGTTTGCCTCTTCCATATCAATTGCTATTGCTAGTCGCTATTTGAAAGAAAGTAGTAGTGAGAAACCATATGACATTTCATATGAAGAATATGCTCAATGTTTGGGAGAGTACCAGTGCTTTCACAGTGTCGAGAGAGAACTCGAGAGGATAGAGCGAATCAAAAACTCGGAATTCTTTCTTGCGGTTGTGCATCACCACGGTGATCCAGTGTGTATTGCCGACGTTCAACAGGATAAATGACTAAAATGTGGAACACATTTGTAATCAGATGCAATTATGCTTGTTGAAATGAGTGTTAATGAACTAGTAAGAACATATCGTACCTTATCACGGACGGTATACTCGTCCAGAACCCTACGTACTGCTCCAGCTCTGCTCAACGCACTATCCATGTTGTATGTCGACGGTTCAGGGTTGTCTCGTGCCTTAGCACGATCAACAAGGTATTCGGGCCTCCAGGCTGGACAGAGGTGCCGATCATGACCAACCCGCAGAGCCAAATGTGTCTGATAAGCATCGATAATCTGTGTAAAATAATAGAACATTTTATTTTCATAGGTGACACCTAGATTATGCACTTAAATAGCAGGACATGGTAATAGATCTTACGTCATCCGCCAGCCATGTATGCTCAAGTACCAGTCGTATACTCTCCACAGTCACAGAGGTGGCACGTTCATTGTAGTAAACTCTTTTATTCATATTCTTCTCATACCGAGCAGCTGCCTCCACAAACGTAACAGCAGCATCAATGAGTTCCGGTGTGAGATCGTCCTTAGCAGAGCCTTCCACGACATTGTTACTAAACACAGCTGCATGATAAATTACGAACGTCACGAACGGTGAGTACATGAAATGGTAGTAAATTAAGCACTAAGATAGCTAGCTACTAACGGTACCTCTAGTTGTGGTAGTGTTGCCGGATGGCTTAGTACCACGAGCGCTTCGCTTGCTGGGCTTGTCAAGTTTAAAGGGGGATTCAAATTTCTTGGGAACATTCCGTCGGCGCTTCCCGGATATAACATTGTCTTCTTTTGCGGTTGCTGCAGACTTTTTACCCTTGCTCTTACCCACCATCCTGTCGATAGAACTTGCAGAAATGTCAATGTTGGATGATTCTGCTCGAGGAGAATTACCTACAATCCAAGGGTTCTCTGGTGTTGCACCGCACTCCGTTGTCTTGTCAACATTTAACTTGGCAGGTGTTTTCTGGTTAACAAAGAAATAATGTGATAGGTTCAGTTAATGAAAATGAAGATGCATAATTGAGATAAATGAAGACAAATAAATGAGAACATACTACCTCATCATTGTTGTTCTTGTTGACAACAGGCTCGTCATGCTGTGTCAAATCAATCACCGGCTCTAGACCGTCAGAGTCATCCTTGTACACGAATTCTTTTTTTTTCTGGCGGACCATTCTCAAAGGAATCCACTTCTAGGTCTGCATCGTCGTTGCCGGAAGCCGCAGCAGCCGCTGGCTTGTACATCAGACCATTTTGGTTCAACTTCTCTAACAATCTCTGCATTAAATAAAAAATATTAATTAATGTCGGCATGGTTTTGCAACTTCAAAAATGTTGTAAACATATAATTAAGGGTGTGTCACCTCAGCTACTTGTCCCGGTATTTCCTTCATTTGGCTGTGTATGTAATCCATACACCGCTTCATGATGAGGTTCATCATCTCGTCCACGTTTGAGGCTAACTTGGACTTCTTTGCCACACAAACGGAGGGCTTCATTTTTGGCTTTTCTGGTTCGGGTACTTTGCGCTCCTGCGCCCTATACTCCTTGGTTATGTTGTCTTCAATCTGCAGGTGAAATACAAGTATATGTGATCAATAAAATATTAATACAACTAATTATGTTATATAAAAGATTTAAGAAGTACCCAACGTAATGAATTACCTTGATGTTACCACGGCCACGTCCGTGGTCATAATCAAACTTGTCTCTCCTTGAGGCTGCAGCTTCAGTCCAATTTCTCATTAGAGGTTCCAATGACAAGCTAGGAGTGAATGCACATTCACCTTCCAGAGGCTGAACCTTCTCCCAGTACAGGTACTGCATGAATATGAAAAATTACAGTTAGTACTATACAGCAGTTAAATTAGCAATCATAATTTTTTTGCAATGGTACAAGTCTGAAAGGTGTACCTGCAGGAGAGCTAAGTTCCCTCTCGGCCATTGGCGGAGGTGTTTGCCTTTCCTCACGTTGCGAAGGCAGTCCAGCAGAACCCGGAGGGTGAATGCATTCCAATTAATCTTGGATATA
>NC_041392.1:736363266-736363943 GCF_002162155.2 Triticum dicoccoides | reverse complement strand
ATTCGGGTCTGCTGGAGGGGGAGCCCGAAGGACGTTGTTTTTCTGGACTCAACCAAATGGCCCTAATTTTTTTTCACACAATGGGATGACCATGGACATCATGCATGCCAATTCTCATCGATTTCCGACACTCGATGCATTTACTAGGATTTTGCCGGCGAAAAGAACCCGAAACATTGCCCAGACGTGACGCAATGTTCATTCGGTGTCAGGAATGGCTCACATGTTGCATGGGGGCCTACATTGGGCATCCTCACATGGTGCCAAAGTTTGGTGTCATTTCATGCAGGCCAGCACATACCACATGTGCAATCACCATCATCAAATGCAGGCCGGAATGCGATGATTTTTTCGACCACCTTCAAATCACCTATATTTTGGCACACATTATCTCTTGCACAAACGAAGCTAGTTTTCCAAGGTTTTATATTTTTTTGAATTATTTATTAATTTATAATGCCCTCTAGACTGACTAGTCAAACCATCGGTCTATACCTCAAGGGGGCATTGTAAAGTATTAATTTTCTAAATTTTCTTTCATAGCCATGTTTGGCACATGTGGGTCACCATGCACAACAAAAATTGGGTGATTTTGAGGTAGTGCAAAAAATCACGTATGTTCAAAAACTGGCTTAAGTGACCAAATGGCCCCTCCGGAATGCGATGATTTTTTCGAC
>NC_041392.1:736362170-736363173 GCF_002162155.2 Triticum dicoccoides | reverse complement strand
ACCACCTTCAAATCACCTATATTTCGGCACACATGATCTCTTGCACAAGAAAAGCTAGTTTTCCAAGGTTTTATATTTTTTTGAATTTTTTATTAATTTATAATGCCCTCTAGACTGACTGGTCAAACCATTGGTCTATACCTCAAGGGGGCATTGTAAAGTATTAATTTTCCAAATTTTCTTTCATAGCCATGTTTGGCACATGTGGGTCACCATGTACAACAAAAATTGGGTGATTTGGAGGTGGTGCAAAAAATCACGTATGTTCAAAAACTGGCTTAAGAGACCAAATGGCCCCTCCGGAATGCGATGATTTTTTCGACCACCTCCAAATCACCTCTATTTTGGCACACATGATCTCTTGCACAAAAAAAGCTAGTTTTCCAATGTTTTTATATTTTTTTTGAATTTTTTTTAATTTATAATGCCCTCTAGACTGACTGGTCAAACCATCGGTCTATACCTCAAGGGGGCATTCTAAAGTATTATTTTTTCAAATTTTCTTTCATAGCCATGTTTGGCACATCTGGGTCACCATGTACAAGAAAATTTGGGTCACAATATTTGAATTTTTTCTGAATTTTTTATGCCCTGCCCAATGCCGGTTCGAAACATGCGGCTTCACGGAGCCACTATAAATTGTACGAAAGGAGATCTTTCATATTACATATAATCAACTTCCATTTCATGAAAAAACTCCTTCATGTTACAAATAATCATTACACCTTTATTCAATTAATTTTTTTTGCACACACACACACCATCTTTAACTACTTTTTATTAGTATTTGATGAAATGAAGGAATATGTGTATAGTTATTGGAATATTTGATCATATATATGCTGGAGTATTTGCTATTTTTGCTTACTCAAATGAAGGAAAGATGTCATATGTGTCGACGAACAATTTCCACTTACTTCAATAAAAAACATTAATTTACTTAACGCAAAGTTTTACATTTGGTCCGATTTGCTTATGGGCAGAGCATGTTGCACATGGCCAC
>NC_041392.1:735980691-735998052 GCF_002162155.2 Triticum dicoccoides | reverse complement strand
GTTTACAAATTCAAAAAACTCGGGATATCTAAAAATATTCTCACTTTAAAAAATTCTTCACAAATCCAAAAAAAGTGTTATTTTTTCCAAAATTTGGTGGGAGTTTCTAAAAATGTTATCATTTTTTAAAAAAATGTTCCCATTTGTAGAAACAATCGTGCTTTGATTTTTTCTGTGTTTTCTTAAAATTGTTTGGAATTTCCAATTTTTTGGCCTTTTTAAAATGTTCGGGATTACAAACCATTATATATATTTTTCAAAAAAATGTTCGGAAACCCAAAGGTTCTTCACATATTTCGAAAATGTTTTGGGTTCCGAAAATTGTTCAAACATTGAAAAAATATTTGGTGTTTCATAAGTTATTTGCTTTTTCCAAAATTTATTTCCAAATTGTTCACAATTTTTTATTATATTTTTTATTGTTTCAGATATGTTTTTATAAATGGAAGTTTTTGTGTGCTCTTATATAATTCGTGATATTTGAAATCACAAGCAGTTGTTGGTCGAGTGGCAAGCTGCATGCGCCAATAGTACGATGTCCTGAGTTCGGAATACTTGTGATCTCCCTCTTCTTACAATTTTTTCTACATAAAACAGACGCACGTGTCTTAATGGGCCGGCCCAGGCGCACGAGAACTGGCACAGAGAGCGTCGTACAGGGGTCTCCGTATGGCGTATACGTTATCAAAGGTTTACACTACACTTGTCAAGAGAGAAATACTTTCTTGGATCGAGCATCCACACCCACTGGCCTAATTTTATTTAGCTGGACTTGCAGCCCAGGTAGACTGGGCCTGTCAACCGATCGAGTAAAGCAAATTTCCATGAATGGAACCTGAAGTTGTTGCCAGAATGCCAGGTACAGACTTCCTGTGACACGTCAAAGATCTCTGCTGCCGGCCGCCAGCCATTATCATCATCAGATTAGCTAAAGCTAGCCTCTCTGCTAACTTAACCTGGAGTGTATCAAGAGATTTTTATGTTTACTCCTATTTTTTGCTTCAGGGTATCTTCACTGCGCTTTCCTCATGGGGCCCGCTCGCCAGTGACGCAGCAGAAAACCGGCCACACGCGGCCGGATCCAAGTCACTTTGGAACCGGATCAGTGGATGTGAGCCGCTTATCTCCTACAATTATTTTATAAATAAAATGATGTTCATATCTGAAACGGGGACGCGACATTTTCAGGGTTTGTCTCTTCCCAGGTTAATATGAGCCGCAAGATATTTGCTCCCACCCACCCATCTTCTTCCTCCTCTCCATCTTCGGACCACTAGTGCTTGATTAAGGACCTGATAATGATAGGCCCTAGGCTCTTAATTTGTGGCTCATATTTTCTTGGATTTCATAAATTGCTGCCGGTTAAGACTGGGAGATCCATCGTGCCTTTTGTGGTGGAGGTCCTTCCCCTCCCCCTCTCCTCCCCTCCACTCCATTGAGACCTGCTTTCGATTTTCGACCAAGAGACATATTTTGTGTGTAAGCTCTACTCTCTTCAGAGGGATCACAAGAAGTCCAGCAGCTCATTAGACTAGCTAAAATGCCACGTGTCACTGATTGATTCGCCAGGTGGCATGTCATTGGTAAGCTAACTTGAGCTTGCCTAATCCTGTGGCTGGCGTGAAGCGTGATGCGATCTCCGGTGCGCTTTCCCATGGGGCCCATGAGACGGCGATATGTCGGGAAGCATTGAACTAGTTCCAAGTGGTCGTGCGCAGATAAGTACACTTTGTGTCTGGTTTAATATCGGCCTCAACATATTTGCCCGGATTCACTCTCTCGTCTTTCCTTGCCGCTCTTCTTACCGCCAAGACGAAGAGTCAAAAGTAGAAGACATGAAATAGTGTCAGCAAAGTTGGACGGCTCAAAAAGAAGAGAAAATAGGCTCTGGAATCCCATTGCCCACGGCCACTATCCTGTTCGTGCGTTGTCATGCACCCATAAAGAAATGGGAGACCCTTATGGCATGGATAGATAGAAATGATTGATTGTCAATCACACCTCAGTCCACACTTGCCATTCTGCACTGATTGATGGGCATCTGGATCTTAGTCTCATCCCAAACCTGGGAACATTTCTCTTTAAAGACAATCGCTTGTCGTTCATTTATTTTTATTACTTTGTATACAGAATAATCACCTGCTCTCAATTATATTTTGTAAGTTCAAACTTAATGATGGTAGATGATTCTAGCTTGATTACCTGACGATATTTATTTTCATCTTCTCGTGTTTGTTTAGAGCTTATTTTGTAACTTAATATAAGATGTTTTTTAACATTGTCATGGACTCGCGCGTCTTTAGAAATAAATCAGCACCGGTGGCTGCGATGGTTAGCCTTATGAAGGACGAGGCATCGCTTTGGACTATTGCGGGTGCCAAGCATTTGAGTAATGTAATACCATGTGAGTAATTAGTTAGCGTTGTGCCGCTTGAGCAGCGTGTATCTCACAAAATTTCTCTCTTAGTCAATGAAAATGGCAAGTATTTTGCCTTGTTTTAAAAAAAACATTGTCTTGGACTCTAAAACCGTCTTATAAAAAGTGACATAAGGAGTACTACTTTTTAGAAATCTATAAATTTTTCCTCGATTTCCAGTTTAAGATGTGGTTCTAAAGACACAAAGTATTTATTCCTTTAGCAAAAAAAGTAGCACAACTCAAAAAAATAGAAGCAAAAAAGTAGCAAAGCCAACATCAAGTGGTGAGCACCTAGCTTGGGGCACACATTATCGTGCCATTAGAGCTGCATCGTTTGTGTGTCCCCGATTTGTTAGTGTAGGTAGGTTCTACTCTTGACAACAAAGAACAGTTTTCGGATCGAGCATCCACACCCACTGGCCTCTCTTTGATTTAAAGGATTTTATAAGGTTTTTTAATTGGAATTATTAGGATTCCTTCCTAAGTTGGTCATTTGATTCATAGGATTGGATCCAATAGCATTTTTTTCTTATGCAATCATTTGAATTTTCAAGAAAATCGAGCATTCGCTCTAGCCACCTTCTCTTTTTCTTTTTTCCTTTTCTCTATGACATCAATCACTCTCTGGTATGCGACATGCCACTTTAAATCATATACTTTTCATATTACTAGGTTTTGAATGAATTCTTGTGAATTAATCTAAAAAAATGGATCGGTCCGCGGAGCAATGGTGTACTGCATTGGATGGCAAAATGGGACGGGACCGCTCGATCTAGACGGATGCGTGTAATTTGAGGGTCCATTTTTTATCGCATCACTTCGAGGGTTAGCTTTGGAGATGCCCTACCTGAACTTGTTGGTAGAATGAATGACAGGTGCACTGGTCCGACACAGATTTCCTGCAGGTGACACGTCAAAGCTACTCCCTCCGTTTCACAATGTAGTGCGCCCGTGTTTCCCGAGATTCAAGTTTGATCGTAAATTTAACCAATGAGACCGACTATGAAGGGGTAAAAATTATATCGCCGAATCATATCGAAAGTACGAATTTAGTGATATAATTTTTGCTCCAACCACAGGGTCTCGTTGGTCAAATTTACGGTCAAACTTGAATCTCGGGAAACATGGGCACACTATATTATGGAATGGAGGGAGTATATGCTAAAGCTAACCGCTCTGCCAACCAAACTGGAACTTATGAAATCTTGGATGGACGGTGACGGAGGAGTGGCTGGTGTGCGACCTTGAGATTTATTTTATTTTATTTTTTGCTCCGTGAGATATTCATTGTGCTTTCCTTGTGGGGCCCATAGGCCATTGAGGTGTGGTAAACGGCCGAGATTTTTTAGACGTACATAAAAGTAGTCACGGTAGGATCCACGTCACCTCAGAACCAAATCAATGGACGTGAGTAGTGAGCCCCTGCGCCCCTAAGATTATTTTACATAACTAGGTACATGCCCGTGGATTGCCACGAGATTATAAAAAAATAATGTATAAATGCTAGCTCTGTGATTTCTTAATGTAGGTTCTACTCTTGACAAGAAAGAGAAGTTTTCAGATCAAGCATCACACCGATTGGCCTATCTTTCATTTAAAGGATTTCATACGGTTTTCTAATTAGAATTTTTTGGATTTCTTTTCTAAGTTGGTCATTTGAATAATAGATTGGATTCTATACCATTTTCCTTAAGTAGTCATTTGTTTTACAAAATTCAAGAAATCGAGCATTCACTCTAGACACTTTTTTTGTTTTTCCTAAGCCATCAAACAATCTTTGGTATCTTATAGGACACAAATCGACATGCCACTTTAAATTATATACTTTTCATATACCTAGGTTTTGAAATTCCTGCGAATCAGCCCGTAAAACAACGAGCCGGTCCACGGACCGATGGTGTACCGTGTTGGATGGCAAAACTGAGTCCAGACCGCTCGGTCTGAACGGTTGCTGATGGTTTGAGGGCCATTGTTTTTTCCGCATCACTTTGAGGGTCGGCGTTGGAGATGCCCTAACTGAACTTGTTGGTATAATGAGCATGAGGTGCACTGGTGCAGTTGACACATCGAAGATATCTGCTAAAGCTAACCTCTCTTCTAGCCTAACGAATGAGTGGCTGACGTGCGACCTTGAGATTTATTTTATTTTATTTTTGCTCCATGAGATCTTCATTGTGCTTTCCTTGTGGGGCCCACGGGCCATTGAGGTGTTGGAAAGCGTCGAGATTTTTGATACATAAAAGTGGTCACACTAAGATCCGCGTCACCTTAAAACCATATCAGTGGACGTGGGCGGTGAGCCCCCGCTCCCCTACTATTAGTTTACATAACTAGGTACGTGCCCATGCATTGCCACGGGTTTCAAAAGTTTTTAATGTATAAAAGCTAGGTTTGTGTTTTTTAATATGTATAAATGCTAGGTCTATGTTTTTTTAATGTAGGTTCTCCTCTTGACAAAAAAGAAAAGTTTTCGGATCAAGCATCCACACCCACCGGCCTCTCTTTAATTTAAAGGATTTTATATGGTTTTTCTTGAATTTGAATTCTTAGGAAAAAAATTCTAAGTTGGTCATTTGATTCATAGGATTGGATTCTATACCATTTTTATTTGAGTAATCATTTGTTTTACAAAATTCAAAGAAAATCGAGCATTCACTCTAGCCACTTTTTTTCTTTTTTCTAAGTCAACAAAGAACTCTTTGATGTTTTATAAGACTCAAATCGACATGTCACTTTAAATCCTATACTTTTCATATTATTAGGTTTTGAAATTCCTGTGAATCAACCCGCAAAATGGAAAACCCGGGCCGGTCTGCGGACCGATGATGTACCGCGTTGGATGGCGAAATGAGTCTGAACCACTCGGTCTAAATGGTTAAGGATGGTTCGAGAGTGAGTGTTTTTACGCATCGCTTTGAGGCTTCGCGTTAGAGATGCCTAAGTGAAGTTGTTGCTACAATGAATGACAGGTGCAGTGGTGCAACGCACACTTCCTGTGGTTGACACGTGAAAGATATCTGCTAAAGCTAACCTCTCTGCTAACCTAACAGATGATGAGTGGCTGGCATGCGACCTTGAGATTCATTTTATTTTATTTTTGCTCCATAAGATATTCACTGTGCTTTCTTGTGGGGCCAGCCGGCCAGTGAGGTGCGGGAAAGCGGTCTAGATTTTTTGTTGATAAATAAAAGTGGTCATATTAGGATCCACGTCACCTCAGAGCCGGATCAGTGGACGTGAGCCACCGCTCCCGCTGCAATTATTTTATAACACAAATGATCTTCATCTGAAATGGAGAGTTGCCACTTGCACGATGTGCCCCATCCCAGATTAATATCAGCCGCAAGATATTTGCACCCACACACCCATGTTTCTCTCTGTCTTTTCGGACCACTAGCGTTAATTTGTTTAAGCCAGCCTGATAAGCCGCAGGGGAGCCGATAATGAAGAAGGAACCATACATGTGACGTGATGTGTGGTAGGCCGTAGGCACCTGATTTGTGGCTCTCATTGCCTTGGATGGTGGAGTCGTGGAGATCCCTCCCCTCCCTTCTTCACTCCATTGAGACCTGCAACAGATTCTCGACCAAGAAACATTATTTGTGTCTCCTCTCCGCTTCACACGGATCACAAGGGCACCAGCACAGCAGCTCAGCAGACAAACTAAGGCCTCTTTTGATTTATAGGGTTTGCATAGGGATTTTATAGGATTGACACCTTCTGAAATTTTTCCTTTACATGTTGTTTGATTCACAGGATTGCATTCCTCAGGAAACAATTTTATAGGAACTTCTTAGTTCATTTTCACAGAAAAACAAGCATGAGATTGGACTTCTTGAAAAAAATTCTCTGTTTTGCTACCCAACGTAGGATTTCAGTGGACAATACATCCTATTCCTGTAAGTTTTCTATTCATGCGCTTCCCAAACCCTGTGAATCAAAGAAGCCCTAAAATGCCACGTGTCACTCATTTGTTGTGTCGCCATGTGGCATCGTTAAGCTAACCTGAGCGTTTAGCTAACCCGAGCTTACCCAATCATGGTAAGTGACAGGTGAATAAACAAGCGCGAAACAAATATGTGTGGCTGGCGTGATGCGATCCCCGGTGCGCTTTTCCATGGGTCCCATCATACTCCCATGAGGCGGTGATGTGCCGGCAAGCATCGAGGTAGTTCCATGTGGTCACACACCTAGCAGGTCCACTCTGTGTCCCGTTGAATATTAGCCTCAAGATGCGACCCATTTCGTCTGCGGCCGTCCGTTTGGGTCGGTGCGAACAGAAAAGGCGGTCCAACGCGCTGACCCAAACGGACGCGCGTCCGTTTTTCGTCCGCGGCGATCTATTCCCGGTCCATTTTTGAGCCTGATTTGTGTCGGTGCGGACGCGCGCTTGCTCGCCTACTTCTGTCTCCGGGCCCGCTCATCTGTGGCACATTGGCCTTCCCTCTCCCCAGCCAACAAGCAACCCTCGCCCCCGCCTCCTCCGTCACTGATGCCGCCGCCCATTTTACCGGCGCCTCTTCCAGCTGCCGCTGCCTCCACATCCGCCCAGCAACACCGCCCCTGCCCACGGTCGCCCGCCGCCGCCGTTTTGCCGCTGGGGAGCAAGCTGGTTCCCCGCCGTTGTTTCCCCACGCCCAGCCGCCCCGCGACCAAAAAGACGCCTCGCCGCCCCAGCCACAGACGACCGACACGCTCGTCGGACGTCGTCACCCTCGTCGGACGCCGGCCGGGCAGCTAGCTGGTCTGTGGGCGCCGCGTCTCCCCTCGCCGGCCATCTCCTTCTTCGACGCCCGCAAGTTGTTCGACAGTTTGCCAAGGTACGAAAATGGACTCCGCCGACGAGTTCTTTTTCCACAATTTCCTTTGCGACTCCGACGATTCGTCCGACGACGAGGAGGAGATATTGGCTGCTGTGTTGGTCCATCACCACCTCAACAACCAGCGGCCGTTGTTCCGTGGCTCCATTCCGGGCCACCTTCCGGCGTTGAATCGTAACCGGGAGAGCAGGCATTTCCTTCTCTGAAAGGACTACTTTGATACAACAAACCCGTTGTTCAAACATCACAAATTCCGCCGCCGGTTCCGCATGAGTAGGCATGTTTTCAACCGTATTAGAGAGGGAGTGGTCGGCTATGATGACTACTTCGAGTGCAAAGAGGATGCCGTCGGCAAGATTAGTTTCTCCTCTTATCAGAAATGCACTGCCGCCATCCGAATGCTTGCATACGGAGTGCCTGGTGATCTCATTGACGAGTACGTCCGTATGAGCGAGTCTACATGCCTAGAGTCCCTGTATAAGTTTTGCAAGGCTGTGATTGCTGTGTTTGGCCCTGAGTACTTGAGAGAGCCGACAACTGAAGATACAGCCCGTTTGTTGGCGATGAATGCTAGAAGGGACTTCCCGGGGATGCTTGGTAGCATAGACTGCATGCACTGGGAGTGGAAGAACTGCCCTTCTGCTTGGCAAGGGCAGTATAAGGGACATGTCAGGGCTTGCACTGTCATACTAGAGGTCGTGGCGTCTCAAGATCTCTGCATCTGGCACTCTTTCTTTGGCATGGCTGGATCACACAATGATATCAACGTGCTTCAGCGCTCGCAGGTGTTTGCTAGGCTTGCCGAAGGCAACAGCCCACCGGTGAACTTTACTGTCAACGGCCACACCTACGACAAAGGGTATTATCTGGGTGACGGTACCTATCCTCGGTGGACCACTATTGTCAAGACAATACCCAACCCTGTCGGAGAGAAAAGAAAAAGATTTGCCCAAGAGCAAGAGAGTGCTAGAAAGGATGTCGAGCGTGCCTTTGGTGTTTTGCAATCTCGATGGGGCATCGTTCGGTATCCTGCTAATACTTAGAGCACACAGAAACTATGGGAGGTGATGACTGCTTGTGTGATCATGCACAACATGATCGTAGAAGACGAGCGCCCAGAACGTCTGTACGATCAAGGCTTTCAGTTTTAGGGTGAGAATGTTGTGTCTGAGCATGGAGTAGCGGCAACATTTGAGCAGTTCACTCAGTTTCATGAAGACATGCGTGATTGAGAAATTCACGTGCAACTGCAAAATGATTTGGTTGAGCATATGTGGACTCATGTTGGCAACCAATAGATGTATCTTTTTTATTCGTTTTGCAAAACTATGTGAAACATTTTTATTTTTATTTGATCTGTAAACTATACTATTTATTTGGATGGACTATTTTGTTTGTTAAATTTTCACTTCACCATATGTGAGAATGCAATGCAAAATTGGGCGGCTAGCCGGCCACGCCTGCACATATGGGTCGGCGCGTTGAGCGACTGCCGACCCATATGAAAAACAGGGCGGACGCCGGGTGGGCGGCCGACCCAAACGGACAAAAAACGGACGAAATCGTTGTTCATTTGGGTCGGTCCGTTGGAGTTGCTCTTAGGCCCGATTTTCTTTTCTCTATCGTTTTTTCTTTTCCAGATTCCATTAGCTTTCTTGCATCAAGATACGTACAGACTAATCCCCTGCTCTCAATTAGCTTTCGTACCTTCAAACTTAATAATTATAGATGATTCTAGCTTGATTACCTGACGATATTTATTTTTCATTTATTAGCGTTTGTTTAGTACTTCCTCTGTAACTTAAAAATTCCACGTGTCGCTCGTCGAGTCACCAGGTGGCATCTCATTGGTAAGCTAACCTGAGCTTATACCTACTCCTGCTCTGTGGCACATGAATAAACAAACACAAAACAAAGTAAAAGGGTGTGCCAAGATAATCAATCATTTATTTATCCAGAGCCTATTTTCTTTTTCTTTTATCTCCCACGGCCACTATCTTGTTCGTGCCAAGTCATGCACCCATTCTGCACAGCTCAAATGGGAGATCGTTATGGCATGGATAAATAAATGATTGATTATCTTTTGTTCTTTGCCGGGATGATTGATTATCAATAACACATCAGTCCACACTTCCCATTCTGCACTGATTGATGGGCATTTTGGATCTTAGTTTCATCCCAAGCCTGGGTGCATTTCTCTCTAAAATCAATCGCTCATTGTTCATTTATTTTTTATTATTAGTAAGTAGTACGTACAGACTAATCAACTGCTCTCAATTAGCTTTAGTACCTTCAAACTTAACAATGACAGATGATTCTAGTTTGATTACCCGACGATATTTATTTTTCATCTATTCATGTTTGTTTAGGACTTCCTTTGTAACTTAATATAAGATGTTTTTTGACACTGTCATCGACTCTAAAAACGTCATATAAAAAGTTATAGAGAGAATACTACTTTTTCTAAACTCTATAAATATTTTTTGTCTGGCTTTCTAATTTAAGATGCGCTTATTTCCAAAGACACAAAGTATTTATTCTTTTAGCAGAAAAGTAGCAAATTCAACATCAAGTGGTGACCACCTAGCTTCGGGCTCACATTATCCTGCCATTAGAGTTGCATCCTTTGTGTGTCCCGGATTTGTTCGTGTGTGTAGGTTCTACTCTTGACAAGAAAGAAAAGCTTTTGGATCGAGCATCCACACCCATTGGCCTATCCTTTTCGGTTATAGGTTTTTTATTATAATTCTTAGGATTTCTTTTCTATGTTGGTCATTTGATTCATAGGTTTGGATCCTATACCATTTTTTTTCTTAAGTAATCATTTGTTTTACAAAATTCAAAGAAAATCTAGTATTCACTCTAGCCACTTTTTTTTTGCCGGCATCAAACACTTTGGTATCTTATAGGACTCAAATCGACATGCCATTTTATATCATATACTTTTCATTTTACTAGGTTTTGAAATTTCATACGAATCAATCAAAAAAAGGCACCGATCCGTGGACCGATGGTGTAGCGCGTTGGATGGCAATGGTTTGACGGTCAGCTTTTTTTCGCATAACTTCGAGGGTCGGCGTTGGAGATGCTCTAAGGGCATGGCCAATGGCATGCTTCAAACCTGCTCACTGCCAACTAGGCTCGAGTGCCAGTGTCAGTGTGGTGCAAGTGTAGTAGCCTCGCAATATTTTCAGAGTGGCCTGAAGAAAAGGTCGCTGCTCCATGAGAGCTATAAGGGTCTGTTTGGTTCCAAATAAGTCACCAACTTATAAATCGAAAAGTGGAAAAAGTGACTTATTTTACCAAACAGACCCAACTTATAAGTCACCCCAACTTATAAGTCATAAGTTGCTTCACCCCAACTTAAAACGTATAAGTCACCCTCTTTTGCGTGGGTCCCATCACCTTTACATAAAAAACAAGGTGAAAAGGCGTGGTCAGGTGACTTATAAGTTAGGTGACAACCAAATAGGCGTGACTTATAAGTCACTGGTTTTAAGCCACCCGATTTATAAGTCAGATGACTTATTGGAACCAAACATGCCCTAAAAAAGAGAGAAAAGATAGCAAAGAAAAGGAGGTGAGAGATGGCGCTGGATGCATGGTTGGGAGAAAGGAGATGGCGACATTAGAGCCCCACACTACTAATTGTTAGAGCTACATGCGCTGGGTGAAAATAAATTAAACTGGTACATCATTTCTTTGCGTCTACCTGGATGGGCTGAAACAACACCAAGGTCATGCCTCCATTGTACCGTACATGCCCTAACTGAACTTGCTGCAGGTGAACGGCGCAGCCGCAGACTTCCTGTTGGAGACACGTCAAAGATATCTGCTAAAGCTAACCACTCTGGTAACCTAACCGGAGCTTACCAAAGCTTAGGTGGTCATGTACTGTGACAAAATGAGTGGCTGCCGTGTGACCTTGAGATTTATTTTATTTTATTTCTGCTCCGCGAGATATTCACTGCCCTTTCCTTGTGGGGCCCGCAGGCCAGTGAGGTGTGGGAAAGCGTCGAGATTTTTTATAGATAAAAGTGGTCACAGTAGGAATGTAGGATCGACGTCACCTCAAAACCGGATCAGTGGACGCGAGCCGCTGCTCCCATACGATTATTTTTACATAACTAGTAATCATGCACGTGCGAATGCACGTATCTAAATAAAATTGATCACACTGATATAAACCTTAAACAATAATTTTAAGAACATCACTAAATAAATGTATCTTTTATTCAAAATTGATGCTTCATCCTAGAAATGCAAAGCAGATAACATTCCAATCATTATCTACTTGTGAGCCACATATCGATCAATGTTGTGTGGCCTCCTTGTTGAAGAAATCGTCCACCACATGATCTTCACTCTCCTTCAGCCAGAGTCGTTGGGCCAAACTAAATATTCACTGGACCCTCCGGCCTTCTGGTTCCAACTCATGAGTCAACTATGAAATGAATGACCCAACTCTCTGTTCATGGAAACTTTTCTTGTGGCTGCATAGAGGCTCTAGAAAGAGAGGAACAATAACCACTTCAGATTCGTGGCACCACATATTACCATCTGGACGAACAAATTCAAGGACCACTTCTCTCTACTTGTATTAATATTTCCAGATTTTAGAAAATAAGGAATTCTGCTACTATAGAGATCTTAGTTGGAGATAACACCATTCAAATATATTCACACAGATTTTTTGTCACGGGAATATATTCACACTGTTCACAGCAAACATCAGTAACGAACTCTTTATATTAACATTTCAAATGACTTACACAACTTTCACTATACATAGGTAAATGAAATGGGTGTATGCCTACATGATTGGCTTACAATTCATGACTCGATTCCATTGTTTGATGCTCCATCTAGCTCTAACTCTGATGTGAGTGGACACTATTTTACAGGAATGCTCACTGGATTTGAAAAGGACAATGTTTATAATAGAGGATGAAATAGTTATATGTCAATCTCAATACAGTACTACGAAGAAAGGCAAGGATACCATCAGTAGCGTAGTACACCTGAGAGCTATCACCCGCCTTGCGACCAATAGATATAAAATATCAAAAAAATGCTAAAAAATAACATTATGCCATCTTTTTTGAAAAAGATAAATTCCATGTTGTATGTACCAATAGCTCACTATTGAGTAGGCGTACATCTTAGGGACCATATTCTTTTTCATCCTATCACAACCCCATGACCTCTCACCCACACCATATTCTGCATGTTGTGGTAGCAAAACCAGTAATACTCTGCCGAGATATAAAACCATACATGAAAGAGATTTATTTTCACATACATGAATTCTTGCCCAAATACAAAAAAACAAGAATTGTGTATCCAACGCAAGTTTACCTAGAGCATATACAGAATGCCACGTTACTCTTAATAACATTTAAATGCTTGATGATACATGGTAGTAAAAACATGTTTACAACAGAACAGAGGTTACCACAATGCCGTGTCAAGAGTTTTTTCCTCGGATGGCATCTATCAAGAGAAAAATACAGTATTTGAAAACACTTCATGGATAGAAGAGTAAGAAATATGGTTGCATGTAGGGCTGCTTACTTGCACCTAAGCTCTTGAAAACAAATAATGAACCCTTTGTTTCCATAGGTCAAAGACATATTCTAGCATATAAAAAACATGTCTAGAAACTTAACATTTTACCCCAGAGTGCTATAAATATTTTGTCGATTTTCATTTGGCATAAGCAAAAAGCTATGCAAAATTAATTTTGAAATTACTAATAGAATACTCCCTCCGTCCGAAAAAGCTTGTCCTTCAAATGGATGTATCTAGCACCAAGTTAGTGCTAGATACATCCATTTGATAAACAAGCTTGAGACAAGTTTTTTCGGATGGAGGGAGTATTTTATATAGGTTGTGAACAAAGCATCATGATTGTACAGTCAAGTCGTACAAAGTACGGACCAAAATTATGCGGCATCAATGAATTCAAGATATAATTCCTCTCCTATACCAGGCTGATAATTATTTATCTGCACAAGTATGATGCAAACCCATATAATGGATATGCAAATGTAAAAAGAAGTAGCTGCTAAGTCCAGTATTTAGGGATAGAGCAACTCCCATCTCTAGAGTAAAATAAAACTGTAGGATCCTCATAAACGTCTCTCGGAACAGCAACCTTTTTCTTCACTTCCTCCTCTCTTACCAGTACATTCTAAATATATGCAAGGGTAGAAAGAGATATAATTCAGCCCTGTTTACGCTGCTTCTAAAGGCATCTCTTCTTGTGTCATGCATTTTTCTCTTCCCTATCTTCTCTTCTTAATTGGCTGGACCATTAGGAGAAGCGATAATAAATTTAATCGGAATGAAGAGAAGATCAAACAAATCAATTTGAAAGATTGGAAGGAGCAGAAGGAGGGATTTCACAATCTCACTAAATCACTGTCGAATTCATTAACAACATCTTGCGCTTCCGGGCAGCTATCATCCCATCCTTCATGTGAGAAAGAAGGCCATTAACCTACAGATAAGAAAAAGTATTGGTGGTGAAAGGAGAAGATTATATTTGTCCTTACAGCAAGATCAGGAAGCACATCTGAGATGTATTTGTTTCAGTAGTTCATGAACTGAATATAGCCTCGATCGGATTTCCTGATAGTCATGAAGACAATGATCCTGGGAATAAATGATGCAAAATCCAGGAGAGAAAACTTCTACAAAAATAAACATAGTACCTGCAAGACATCTTAAAGCAAACATGCCATGAAGTTGTAAGATGGGTAAGTAATATCTAAATGAAGATGAAAATTTGCTAAGTTGAATAACATATAGAGATATTGTATGATAGACTTTGCTGATCCTGAAATCACTATCACCAACCATAGTGACCCTGCAATGGGGTTCAGAGCTGTCCAGCCTAACAGTACTGCTAATTCTGCTAATTGATTTGGAGAGGTCTCATTTCTCGATTCCGTGTCTCTCCGTGTCCTCCTAATGTGGAGAGGACACACAAAGAGTTCCTATCAATTGATTTCTCTTTTCTTTATCGAAAAAATCAATTTATTTCTCCTGTCATGTCCACCATGTAACTCGGTGCTAATAAACAGTGAGTGTACCCTATAAATCATGGTACGTACAAAACCATAACTTTCACTCAAAAAACAGTAGCATATACCCCCAGAATGACCAGCCAATTAGTCCGTGCACAACACACAATTGCCATCTTCTGTTTTCCATATTTCTTTGCACAAATAAATCTAGTGGCAGCATCAGCAATCCAACTGAAGCTCCCATGGAAGGTAAGCGGGCAATCCCATCACAAAATCTTCTAGTTTCCAGTTTGCAACATACACAGAATGACAGGATACACCAGCAGTCTACTAAAAACACAGGCATTAGAAAAGCAGGCAGTCAATTACATGTGCTGCGACAGTACGGGACCGTGTGGGGAAGAACTTCAGAGCTCACACTTGAGAACCTTCACCTACAGAAACTAAATACTTGATTCCATCATGTTAGTGGCAGCAAGCAGCATGACAAAGTGACGTACATGAGGAAGAGGTTACCATAGTCCAAGTCAGGGATGCAGCCGTCGACCACATAGAGGAGGTTGATGATGAGGGCGAGGAGGAGCTTGCTGAAGCGAGACACTGAAATCTCGGTGATGCGGCCACGAGGCGGGCGAGGTCAGTTAGTCGTCCGGAGAGAGAGAGAGGATTGGAAGGCACGCCGCCGCCAACAAGGAGGGCTCGCGTTCGCCGCCGATCTCGCGCCTCCGCCGGCCGGCGAGTCCTGCCCGTTCGCCGCGCCTCGCTCCCTCTCCTCCTGCCGCCAAGGAGGAAGGCCGCGTCCGCCACCGATCTCGCACCTCCGTCGGCTGGTGAGTCGCGCCTCTCGCCCATCTCCTCCGAATCGATCGGCGGGGTTCCTCTCGCAGTCCGCTTCGAGGTTCCTCGCTTCTGGTGGCGAAGTAATCTAGGGGGCGTTGAGTGGAGACGCTGGTGATTGATTGCGTTGAGCGGAGCCGCCGATAATTGATTGCACTGATTGCGTTGCTTGTTTATCCGCTAGTTTTGGCGCTGCCGTGCGTCGGAGGGAGCAAAGGAGTGACGGAGCAGCGGTTTGCGAGGAGAACCAGAGCCAGGCCAGCGAGGGTTGTGCGCGGGACGTGCAAGTGAGGGTTGTGCGGTTGGCGATCGGCGGATCGTGTCAAGCGAGGGGTGGGTATTTTCTTGAGGGGCGGGGCCGCGGGGGCAGCGCGAGAGCGGCGCCAGCGCTAATTAAGAGTGGGTAAAACATGGTTGGTGCTAAACATACAAGACATGTGAAACGTAGGATTCAATCCTCTGGATAGATGAGATTGTCTGGTTCTCCGCCTTTCGTGCTTTTATAGGGGTAGTAGATACAGTCATGTTCATATCTGAAACGGTGACGCGCCACTTGCATGATTTGTCTTTTCCGAGATTAATATCAGCCGCAAGATATTTGCAGTTTTGCACCCACCCATCCGTCTTTCTCCCTGTCTTTTAGGACCACTAGTGTTACATAATTTGTTTGTTTAAGCCAATCTGGTAAGTGGTAGGGTGCTTGGTAAATGGTTATTAAGACCGGATAATGGAAGAAGGAACCATGCACGTGACGTGATGTGTGGTAGGCCTGGTATACTTGATTTGTGGCTCTCATTAACTTGGATTTTATATAGTGCTGACGGTTAAGACTTGGAGATCCGTCGCGCCCTTTGTGGTGGAGGTCCCTCCCCCTCCCTCCACTCCATTGAGACCTGCAACAGATTTTCGACCAAGAAACATTATTTGTGTAAGCTCTACACTTCTCAGGGATCACAAGAGCACCAGCAGCTCATTAGACTAACTAAAATGCCACATGTCACTCATGAATAAACAAGCCCGAAGCAAAGAAGTGTGGCCGGCGTGATGCGATCTCTGGTGCGCTTTCCCGTGGGTCTCCCTCATTTTTCCATCTCGTTTCAGGCCACTAGGTAGGAGGGACGGATTGATTAACTGGATAGTGCAAAAAGAGCCCTAGAAACAACATGAATTACAAGGAGGTCGTTAATAAAGAGGTTCACATGCCGTAGAAGACGAAGAGTCGAAAGAAGAAAGATATGGGGGAGTGTAAGCATAGTTGGACAGCTCAAAAAAGAAAGAAAGAAAAACTGGCTCTGGAATCCTGTTGCACACTGCCTCAATCTTCTTCGTGCGAGTCATGCACCCATTAAGAAATGGGAGACCCTTATGGCATGGACAGATAGATATGATTGATCATCAATCACAGCTCAGTCCACATTTTTTCCACTCTGCGCTGATTGTTGGGCGTCTGAATCTCGGTCCACAGCGCATTTTCATCCCAAACCCGGGCGCATTTCTCTCTAATGAAATTAGAAACACTCACTCGTTTTGTTCGTTTAATTTTACTAGTACCTGTTAGACTACTGGTGCTAGTAAAATTAAACGAACAAAACGAGTGATGCGTTTTTCTTGTCCCTACACATCTTCCCAGAATGATAAAGCCGAACGTGCCATTCGCTCGACCAATGACGTGATACGCACGCTTCTGCTCCAAGCCTCCATGCCACCCCGCTATTGGGCTGATGCTCTCACCACCACCACTCTCCTCCTTAACCTTCGCCCCACTAAGCGTCTCTCTCTCGCCACACCTCACAAGACTCTTCACAGATCACCACCCACGTACACTCACCTTCGTGTTTTTGGGTGCCTATGCTACCCTAACACGGAAGCCACCGCCCCTCACAAACTCGATGCGCGCTCGGTCGCTTGTGTCTTCATCGGTTACCCCCGTGATCACAAGGGATATCGTTGCCTCGACCCCTCTACAGGTCGCGTCTACGTCTCGCGGCACGTCACCTTCGACGAGTTTGTCTTTCCCTTCTCTCGCACTCCCCAAGACCCCTCGTCACTCGATCTTTTCCATCCAGGCGCGCCCTCATCGACCAACCCACCGCCGTCCCTTGCCATGGCACCGTCCTGTGTCGGTCCGGTCGCTTCCTCGGCGGCTGTCTCACCTGACCAGACCGCTGCCCCGGCCGTTCCTTCACCCCATACGACCACCGCTCCCGCAGCTTCCCCCCCCCCCCACGCTCGCGCCCTGCCACATCTCCGGCCT